>NC_090437.1:153254482-153571132 GCF_031143425.1 Pleurodeles waltl
GTACTCCCTAACATCTTGAAATAATGGAAGCCTTCATTGTCACTCACCAGAATCTGCACGTGTGGTATGTAAGTTTCACACTGATTTTGCAGTGGGTGTATCAAACCATTGATTTGTCTTACAGGTTAAAGTGCACTCATTGTTGCCCGGACCATGATTTTCACCATGTTTAATTTCTTATTTTTTAAATGAAAACAGTAGAGGGCGTTTCCTTGTTTATCATAAGTTCTCCGATGTACTGACCAGCATATTGTAGTGCGTTTTGTTATTATGCCTTGCAACTTATTCCCAAAATATTTTGCTGACAATCGTTACAGGGGGTGGGGGAGAATCCCACAGAGGGAGTGCTAGCGCTCCCTCTGGGCTCTGTTATGTCCTGGGCACACGAGCACTGTGCACAGAAGGGGTTAATACTTGCTAAGTGAACGAAAATAACTAATATCCTGACAGACGCCCAACTTTACATGATAGATTAGGACAGCTACTAGTGAAATGGCAGAAATTGTTTTTGGAAACGTGTTCAGTCTACATACGAGATCTTTTCCGATGTTTACGTGTTTTCAGCTAATGCATTTTATTAGGACTGATTTGGCTAACTGGCTTAGGTACTTTAGAAAGGTCTGAAAACGATTTGCTCCTGTCATGTGTTCTTGTGATATCATTTTCAATTTAAAAATGTATATCAGAAGGAATCTCGTGATGGGGAAAACGGGTAAATCTTTGTCTCTTCAAAATCCTTTCCTCTAATGTTGCGTATTGAATTGGGATCTTGGTCATGGATGGCACTGCTATTCTAATATTATACCTTAAGCTCAGCCATGTTGCCAAAGCAGCTGATTTTAATCCGCATTGGCTGCTAATAATAAAACCTTTTTCCGTAGTGTGGGGCGAGTGAGAGTTAAGCAGGCCTTAAACGTTTCTTTACACACTTATTATGGGTGGGCATGAGAAGTTCAGACATGGGAGGGTTTCTCAGCAAGGACTTAGCCAGACTGATTCCAGAATCCACATCATGTGATTGCTCTGGTGCAAAAGTTTTAGATGGTTGTCTTACCAAAGAACAAATTGTAGTGGCATGTCTGCTATCTGAAGACTCAATGCCACTCTGAGAAATAAACAATTTCAGGATGGACTTGGAGGTTTTACTATTAACACTTTCAGAGGCTTGAAAAAAAGCAGCTAGAATTTTCATCAAGCTGCACAACGAGGTGGCAGAATCAGCCGGGAACTTGTGCAAGATAACCTCACTGCTACACATAAGCAAACGAACTGACAACTTGTCAATCTGAGTCAAACCTGAATGGATGTAAACTGGTAGTTTGTCAAGTAAACAGTTCTGAACTTTAATTTGGCCAGATTTTCATGATGTATATTTTTGTATTTCTTGCTGATTACTTATACGTAACCTGTTTAGGTACCATTGTTTTGTACGTGATAAATAAAGTAAACAAAAAAAGTGATGCTTAATAAGGCTGTCTATTTTCACCAGTACTTCCTAGCAATCCGGTTTTAATACGTTTTTAATTTCATCTGCAGGAGTTGATCCGATTATTTGGGAGCAGGCCAAAGTGGACAACCCTGATGCAGAGAAGTAAGACTGTGCCCCCTAATTGGCTGCTATATTTTCAAGCATAATTATGTCACATTTGTGTTTAGTCTACAGGTGGAAATGTAACATTTCATTTTAGGTTATGTGCTTGTCTTGCTTTACCATTTATAGTAGATCATAAGATTCAAATTTTCCTTCATTGATAATTGTATCTTTAGGGACTTCTGAATGTACAAAGCACTTTTTCTTTATTGGTTACATCTTGTACCTTTAACTAGCAATATGCCTCTCTTTATCTTTCGCTTGTAACGCCCCCTCACTCCTCCCCCCCCAAAACCACTTCCAGAAAACAGTTTCCTTGCTTTTTTTTTTTTTTGCCTTTGGCCATCTTTCCATGACCACTCAGCATTCACTTACTATTTTGCTTTATCACCCCCAGAGTTAGTCACTCGTTAACAAGAGAAAAGTGTTTCAGGAATAGGGATAGGATGACTCTTCTGGTGCTTGGACATTTACCAGTTATTACTTGCAGTTGATTTTCATTGTGGACAGTATTTGCTATTTGTCAGATATTAGATGTTCTTCTGTGTCTTCTACGTCATACTTTAGCAGAAGGGCAAGCCCTCCAACAGTTGGAGGATTTGCTTCTGCTCCTCGATAATCAGCAGATAATTTTGCCAGCCTTCTTCCGTCTTGTCACAGGTGGGCTACTGCTTACGGGAGCTGATTTATGAAAGCTCGGCTATGCACCACTTTTTTCCTCTGAAAATGCATGTGAATGCCCTTTGTCAATTCAGCTGGCATCCTGTTAGTGCTTACCTCTTGTAGAAGACCAGCCAACCCACTATCTACTCTTTTTGCTGTAGAAGGCAACTTGGATGTGACACCTACTTAGTTTTACAGAGCATGTACTCAAAAGAATATAACTCTTCCTGTTTAGTTTTAGCTGTTTGCTATTGTGCTGCCCAAATGCCAAGGAAGAGTGAGTGGAACACTTTACAAAGAACATTTTTGTTGTATTAGATGTTTTGCAATTGTGCGGTGTTGTTTATAGAACCTTAATATATATGTATATCTATCTGTAGGTGGTTTTCAGTAAATCCTGTTAGGAAACTTGAATGTGAGTGGGAAGGGTTGAAACCATATCATTTGAAAAAAAGTATATTCTAGCTTTTTTGAGATGGCAAAACAGTTGTGGCCTCGATTAAGGCTTCATAATATATTTCACAGGTATATACTTATATTAAGGCCTCATTGCATTGTGGTTGATGTAAAACTTGCTTTTCTCATTTGTCTTCCTACTTGTATATTTTCTGTGATGTAATTCCTGACATCATGACTTTCCACTTTCATTATTGCTCTTCAAAGGAGCTTGTTAGGTAGGGCTGACTTTGCATGATGGCAAAATTTCAATAGCTAAAATACCCGAGCAGCTGTTCCAGCAATGGAGAAGCCCCCAGTGCTGACCACTGAATCGGAAGTCGGAAATTTCAGAGACTAATACATCTTCACTTAGTGAAAGCAGCAGAGGACATACTGCATACTCTCATTTACGGACTGATGGAGGTAGTTATTTGCCAATAATGGCATGATTTTCTTTGTCAAGTGCTGAAGCTGGGCTTGGACCCTAGTTCTCTATCAAGGCTATTGTCATTAAATTCATAAACACTGACTACCTTGCCCTGCATTTCGGGACCCTGAAACATTTATTAAATCTGAGGTTAACGATTTCCATAAATAGCTACAAATTTATACAGAAGACCGTTTACACTTGTGTGTGTCTCTTTCGCTTTTTCTCTCTTTCGCTCTTTCTCTCTCTCTCTTTCGCTCTCTCTCTCTCTTTCTTGTAGGGTTAATGAGATAAAAGACCTTTCAGCAGCTGAGCTCTACATGGTCTCCCATTTTAATTGAATATTTGAGTACCCATCCTTCATTCCTCCCTACAGTGATGAGAGAATTTCCTATAACCTCGACCGTCATTCTCCCAAGTTTTTCTTAGTAATCTATCCTCACCGGTAGAGTATGCCATACACTCAGGACTTCAGGAGAGTTCTTGGCATCTGTTTAGACAAGACTGTACCCTCGCACAAAACAAAACTTTTTATGAGCTACGTTCATGTTCACCAAGGTCTAGCCCCTTCAAAACAATTATTCTCTTGAAGGTTGCACTTCTTAGAGCACTGTTGCCTTGATGTATATACAAAAGGTAACTCTAGTCTTGCTCAGGGTACCTAAAGAAAGCTATTTCTTTTGAGCCAGTTTTCAAAGTTCCTTCAGTTTCTCTTATGGATAGTTTTTATGTCCTATATGACCAAGACCTGTGAGTTATGACTTTTGTTTTTAAGCTTGCTATTCTGTTTGAATGTTTATTATTATAAATGTTGGTCCTATGACGGAGGAAAAATGGGTGCTTCCTAGTCCTTTTACTGTATCCTGGGAATCTTCATTGAAGTCCTAAACAGCCCTCCCCACAACCAAATCCTTGCTTGTGCATCTGGTATAAAAACATCCTAAATGTAACTCTAGTTATGTTGTTAATTGAACTTATAAAGCGCCTAACTACCCGAAGACCTCGCAGCGCTAAAAGGACAACAATAAAAGCTATATGGAGGGGACAGTAAGGCCTAAAAAAAAGTCAGGTTTTGATTGCCTTTCGGAAATCAAGTTCATGGCTAATTAGTCGGATGCAGAGAGGAAGGGAATTCCACAGTTTGGCCCCCAAGTATCCCATCGTAGCGACGCCCCATCTGGCTTTTTAAATTTTAGATAGTATAGCCAATGATGTTGAAGCGGATCTGAGGACTCTGGTGGGCTTATAAAAAGTAGCCAGGGTTTTTAACAAATGAGGTCCCCATTATGTAGTGATCTATGGATGATGCATAAGGTTTTAAATTTTATACGTTGCTCCACCGGAAGCCAGTGGAGAGAGGCCAAGGCCAGTTTTGCCGAGGTATGCCTTGGGATGTCTAATAAGAGGCATCCCGCGGCATTCTAGACCACCTGTAATTTCCTAATCACATATTTGGGGGAACCAAGAAACAGACTATTGCCATAGTCAAGTTTTGACATAATTGCCTGAACAATAAGCCTTTTCGCAAGAGGAGGGAGTATTATGAATACCTTTCTTAAAAGTCTTAGTGATCCAAAGCAGGCAGCCGAGGTTTTCTTGGCATGATGTTCTAGGGTGAGAAGGGAATCTAACTAGATTCCTGGACTTTTAATGTACTTCTTGTGGGGAGGCAACTCCCCTAAAAGGGAAGGTAGTTGGGAATTGTTAACTGGATCCGAGTGATGGCCTAAGATCATTTCTGTTTTGTCCCCATTAAGTTGGAGCATACGATTTGTCATCCAACCTGATGCTGCCCGTAAACATGAAGACAGTGAGGATCCTATTGACCTAGTGTCCACATTTTGCTTCAAAAAGATGCAACTCTTTGAAGAAACTGTCATTCTGAGGACCATAAGTAATGGAAACCCCTGGAGCCTTTTTTCATCCTTAAAATGTAAGTCTATCTGGCTACATTTTTCCTCCATGCTTAGAAACGTGAGCAGCATTTTGGGTTATGGGTGCTTCAATATAGTTTAAAGAAATGTATTTTGGTGGCGCACACATTCTAAAATTCAGAAACCCTTGCCTGTATAGACATTTGGAGTTTGAACTCTGTAAGGATATATTTGGTGATAGAAGCCGATCTGGGGTCCAAGCACACATTGGGTATTCTGATGTTTAAGCCTTCAGTGAAGATTCCTTGAATGCAAAACTAGGACTACCGGAAGGTACCCATTTTTCCTTGAGGATCAGAGTATTGTGAGTGATTTATTTTGAGCCTGACTGAATTTACGTTTTCTTGTACTGAAGCAAAGGATATAGGTCATTCTGCTAGTAGGGGACTCCCAGAACCAGTTCACAACATCAGAGCTTGAACTACTGTACAGCCTTCATTAAAGGGGACGGGAGCTTAATAGTTTTCATTAGATGGAATTAATTGTTGATTTTGTCACATCAGGGTAGATGTTAAAGGATTTTGGATGGGACAAACGAGGTTTGGGAAAAGCTATTGATTTCGAACTCTGAGCCACATATTGTCAAGTTTGGAAAACTGTGTTTTCTTTCTTGTTAGAGCGGAGCATGAGGATGATTGGAGAAATTCCAGTTATGGATTTACTCAAACTTGACCTTTGATGGTACAGGTTGTTAATGTGTAATACCCTCAATTAATAAGAGGGTGTCGTCTGCATCTTGGACAATAGTAATTCTCGTCGCATCCATTAGTACTCCAAAAAGCTGATACACTGTATGAATAGAGTGGCAACTGGGAGCTATAATGAAGCTCTTGGAAAGGCTTTAAGCAATTCTGGTAGTGCATGGTTGCCATTTCTTGTCCTGGACAGATGTTATGTGTTGGTTGGGAAGGATACAACTAAAGTACATCTGCAAATTGAGTGTCTGAGCCAGGCTTCAGTGATCTATCATATGTTAGATCAGGAGATGAAGAATGATGAAAGGGCAAGAACCCCATTACCAAGTACACCTAAAATCCCAAGGTACATTGAAGGTGGTGGTTTCAGTTTTGTGATCCATATGGATATTTGTTTGATAGAGGGCAAAGAAAAGACTCCTTGTGAATGATTAATGGAATGGGTGACTCCATGTTTTGATGGCCTTTCAGGGAAAAGTGATGTGGACTGTAAGTTGGCTAGGACTCCTGGTATCAAATCAAGAATTATGGTGGATAAGGTTAGCTGTCCAATTTTTGGAAGGTCTGGAAGGGTGCCTTGCAGTACGGAATAGCTTGTCTTGTGAAGCCACACACAGATCAGTAGGAAAAATGAAGATGTAACAATTGCAGGGCTTCGAGGGTATAAGAAGCTGCTTTTTTGGAGTCTGTACCTTTTTTTTTTTTTTTTTTTTACTGTTTATTTTTGCAGAATGGTAAGGTTTCTTACTCCTCCTGTTTGAATTTCCGAAAAGGCAAATCTATGTTTGAGTCTTTTAGTGAGATGAAGAGTTCACTGTTGAGTCTTTTGGCAGAAAAATGAATAACCAAGGTAGTGTTGCAATTGCTGTGTCTTGTGTGCAAAGTGACTCAAATGTGGTTGAATCTCGGGGAAGGCAAAATGAACAGTAGGTTTACCTTTCAGGTCCAGCCAGGATCAATTCAGTGTGCAAAAAGTGCACATGCTTTTGAGGCTCCAGGTGAAGCTGTACTGAGGTCTTTGACTAGTTGCAGGGACTCTGGTGGCCTTATGCAGTTTCAGTGGGTCTGACTTTGCTTAAGTAATCGCTCAACTTTAAGATCTCCACAGCTTGAAGTCTGAAATATTTAAAGATAATTGCAAAATCCTCTTAACAGCTTGTAGCTTTATTAATGTCTAATCCACCCCTCCCCCTCCAATCTCTCAGACCAGCCAACATCAGGCATGGGAAGTCTAGGGTAATACGTTCCCCGTTAGAGGGTATGTAGTACGTTGGATATCTATGTAGTGTACCGAATGTAAGTGGACACTATGCAGATAGTCTAGATGACCCTTATTAGTTTACTGGAATTAAAATAATAATCCCAAATGCTCTCTTGTGGTAGTGTGGGCGAGCAGTTTAGGCTTATCAGAGGACAGTGCTCAGCATTGTTGAACACACAGTCAATAAATGTGACCCACACTGAAAAATAAACTTGAGACCAATGTTGTGAAAAATATAGTTATTTTTATAGAATGTAACTTCAAGGAAGGTAAGTACTGTTGCAGTGTATGAATTCTTGGCAAGTAAGTAAAAGATTCACTCAAATGCGGTTTACACAGTAAAGGACTTCCTTTGGGTCATGTGCTTTTACTGCATAGGGGTCTTTGTATTTGGTTCTCAGGGTCCTCTTTAGGTCAAAGGTTACTAGGGGAGCAGGTCACAAGAAACATCAGCAGTTCAGTTTTACCTGTCCTGGGTTGTCCAGGTGCAGAGGTGCTGGATAGGTTGTGTACCTTATGCACTGTTCAGTTGGCTTGAAGCAAGGCCATGTGGAAATACGCTGCAGAGGGGGACTATGGGACAAGTCCGGGAGCTTCTAGTTTTGGGGGCGAGTTCGGAAGCTGGTGGACCAAGGGAACACCGTTGGTTGTCATGGGGCCCAAAACGTGGAGCTCGGGTGCAGTGAGTTTTCGTTGTTGGTTGCTCCTCCGTCAAGGTGCATACAGTTCTTGGTTGGACCTGCAGGAAGAGGACAAAAACAGGGCAGCTAGTCCACTCTTGGTGCTGGCCTTTGCGATGGTGCCATCCCTCGGCAGCTGGTGTCTGGTTGCTGCATTGGAGTCTGGACTGGACTCAAACAAGCACTGGTTGCTGCAAGGGGTCCGGTACCCCGGGTATTGGTGCAGGATAGCTCCGGTAGGTCCTGGGGTCATCTCATTTGGTGGGTAGGTGGATCAGTCCTTCTGGAAGTTGGTGACGTCCTCCTGGGCGGCTGGTGCGTCGGTGGACCTGTGGTGAACAGAACAGTGAACCGGACGTTGTGGTTGGTGCTTGCAGGGTAGTGGCTCTTAGACTGCAAGGGATATGCTAACAGCTTTGTGAAGTGCTGGTTGCCCTCCAAGGCTTTTGGAGGATGCACAGCTGCAGAACGAGTTAGGTTACCGCAATTGTTGGTACAAGAGCAGGTAAGCAGGCAGAGTTTCGGGCCAAAGTCACCAACACTCTGCCATTCTTGCTTCTTCAGCTCTTCTTAGTCTTTCTTTTGTCAGATGTAGCTGTTCTTCTGATCTCAGGGGGCCACCTAAATACTCAATTTAGGGGTGTTTAGAGGAGTGTAGGGTAGTAGCCAGTAAGCTACTTACTTCTGGGGTGACTACACCATCTATATGACCACTTCATTTAGGCAGTGAGCATAACTCTGCCTCAGAATTCATAGTTTAACCAAAAACAAGATGGTGGAAACCTTCTTTTGTGGAGCACATCAGGCTGCCCACCCTAGGAGAGTGACAAACCTGGTAGTGCACCATGCCTACCTGCATAGCTCATTTCCAGCCTGTCTTGGTGCTAAATGGGCCTCAGGGCAGGGGCTGGTAACTCCCAGGTCTGGGGGAAGCCAGGGTCACATACCAAAGGCAGCAGGGTGTTTGAAATCCCTAGCCTTGGTAGGCAGATTCCTTACTCACCCTGCTGGCTGAGGTGATAACATCTTCCTCCAGAGCGGGCATTAAATCTGGCCTCTGAGAGCATGAGCTTTCACCTTCAGGGGATCAGAAACCTGTCTGGTGGCAGGGTGGTCCATACCAGTCAGCCAGCACACAATAGAGCTACTAGGTTTTAGGTGCACCTGTAAGGTGCCCTCTGGGTGCATGTTATATTCAATCCAAGACTGGCATCAGTCTTAATTTATTAAGATGAGGTGTTAGATGCCAAACACAACTTGGGCCCTAAGACAGGATGCATTATATTTTATGTGAAGACTGCAGATACGTCCTCATATAAAATATAATGCATCCTGCCTTAGGGCTCGAAGGCCTGCTGTAGGAGTGACTTAAATAAATTAGATGCAGTGACTTAAGCATGGCACAGTGTGTGTCATATTGTGTTTTCACTCATGGTTTGCACCATGACACGCAGTCTGCAATGGCAGGCTGCATGCAGTTTGTTGGGGGGGGTTTGAGGGGGTCTCTTAGATTGGCACAATACATGCTGCAGCCCTTAGAGACCCTCATTACTACCCAAGCCCTAGGCACCAGGGGTGGCATTTACTAGGGACTTGCAGGAGTGCTAAAGTGTGTGCTAATTGTACACTATTAGACCTTTTACCTTGTTTTTGGGAAAGAGCACTGACACTCGGGACCTAGTTAGCAGGAACTCAGTGCCCTTTTTTCGAAACACCCCAGTACCAGTGGCAAAAAGTAGGGGTAACCTTGTCAAAAGGGGCACTTTCCTACAGGTATGAGTTTGAAGAGGCATTAAATCAAAACGGATGGGATGTGTGTGTCTACGGTATGCACTTTCCTTTTAAATGTGTGACATCAGATGTGGCAATTATCTTGGATCTGGTTATTTGCTGTTCACACCAGTAGCAGCACTGGCAGTTTATTTGGTTGCTTACTGCATGCACCAGCCCACCTGAGTTTGAGTGTTCTCAATTTAAAAAAAAAAAAAAAAACACAACATGTAAAAAAAAAAAAAAGAAGAGTGAGATTTGAAGGGTAAAAGACAGCCGGAACAAGTCATGCAGATGTGAGTTTGGGGGTCAAAAGGGGATATCGTGGATGTGAACTTAGCATTTTGCCATATGAACTACTTTTCTCAGTAGTTCACATCCGCGATATACGTGGGCTGATGATAAGGGTGATGGAGAACCCTGTCAACACAGTGGGTAAAGGCAGCTGAACCACAGTAGTCAATGACTGGCAGGTGTTGTCGAAAAACCAATTATGAATGCGTAATTGTGTGTTTTTAATGGCAGCAAGAGGTTTTGCTAGAGTGTAAATGTCTATAGGTAATACCTAAAATGTACAGCTTAAAACACATCAAATGTGATTGGTCCTAATTGTTAATGTCTATACGTAAGACCTAAAAATTTACAGCTTTAAACACATCAAATGTGACTGTTTTTAATTGGAAGTTTGCGTCCATATCTGAGATCAAAATACCAGCTGTTCAGAGCAAAGCAGGGTAAAAATGTAAAAATTGAGTTACTCAGATAGTAGAGAAATATATGCCTTCAATGCTTTTGTGTTTTATCTTGATTGGTGCTGTTGAAAGAGGCATTGTGGAGCTGCTTATTCACCATTGGGTATTCAGGTTTCCTTTGACTACGTTTTTGCTTGATTGCGTGGTTCTGGCAGCTGTCCTTTTGAGAGGTTGCTAGTTTGTTTGGTGCACTTTTTATTTTCACATTGTATTCTTCTCCTCGTGAGTTAAAGGCTCTCAAAATATTGTATAGCTTCTCAAGCTGAAATAAAAGACTGGCCTTCATGTTTCAGAGGTTGTTTTGCTTTACTTTTGACTGAGCCAAAATACACACACTGAAAGGAGTCGAAAAGATTCTCTGGAGTGCACTTCTTAATCTGACAAATTCATTTATTATAGCTTTTCACAAGGCTCGGGAAGAAAGGCTTGAATAATCTAAAGTGTACTTTTAAAGTGTGCAACAATGAAGTAAGACAATGTACAAGCAATCTTCAATCTATAAACAGCAAATATATACATGCAAGGATACAAATACTTATATTGAGATATGTATATATATTCATACACCATGAAAAGCAAATAATTAACAAAAATGCATCACCGTAGGGCCTGTCAGGTACTTCGTCTTTCTCCTGACTGCAAGAAAGAGAGAACTCTACCCTCACAGGAAATATATATCAGGCATTCAACGTCTAACATACTGATTGAGGTCTCTGAATCTCCCACTGTCGATCTGGATCTCTTACATATTTTAAACATATGAGGAAGGAGCATTCTGGAAAAGCTCTCATGCTTGCTCAAGAAGTATTGAAAAATGCTGGCTATTTTAGGTCAGGGTTGAAAGAAACCGGTTGGAACTGGCCAGTTTTCCAAGGTGTGTCTCCCAAGCCTAAGCCGTTCCCTGCTGTACCATAAACATCAGTATAGTACATCCTTATCGAACTGACTGACTCCTCCATATTATGTCTTCGGCGATAATATGTCCTAGCTCTTCGGTGAGAAAGACAACACGCAGAATAGAAAACACGTTTGTACAGAAAACTACTTGTACCATTAACATGGCAGTGAGGCCAAGGCTAAGCTGAATACAAAATGGAGTCTGTAACAAATGATCACAAATGTGACAGTGGACAGCTAAGCTAAGTGCAAAGTAGTCAAAATACAAATATCACTACAGAGGTTTGGTTTCTTTAGCATTCTTTTGAATCTTAGTGATGCCGTAAAGAACATGTCAGGGGGTCAAACTGAATGGATCTAGAGCTTGTTACTGAAATTGGACAATCGGTCAGATCATTAGGATGCCCTAGATCAGTGGTTTTTCACCTGTGATAGGGGGACCCCTGGGGCTCCGCGACACTTATTTAAAGGGTCTGCGACTACTTAAAAATAAATGTTAACAGATTAATAAAGTATGTAAATAAAAAAGCAAAATGTAAATTACAAATTTTGAACAGTTAATTCAGTGTGTGAAGGAATTTATGATTGGAGGCTGAAAATTGCGTTGGTGTCCTCAGTTTCATTTGTGAGGACAGTGCAAATGCATCAAACAGAACATGGCATGGACAATGAGTGGCCTGAATTTAACTTAGTAGAGACACATTCTTCCCATTAAAATTGATTTTTTTTGTTTCTTTTTGTTGTTGTTTGGGAATTAAATAAAATATTCGTAATTTGTGTTTTTGTTTGATTAATGCTTTTTTTCTCAGTTTTTGTGTATTGTTTTAAAATTCAAATCATCCATATTGCTTAATCCAGGGCCCCCATCTTTCAGTTGTAACTCATTTGGGGTTCCCAGATTCCAATAATGGTTCGGTTAGGGTCCACAGAAGCAAGAATGTTTACAATCCCCACATTTGATACAAAATGGTCTTTAGTTGTTCATAACTACGTTCTAAATGTTGACCTTTCTGTATTGCTTTCGTGGTTGCTTGACAGTTAATCAGAACTGAAATTGTAAGTAATGTGAAATTGATCAACAAATTAATAATCTAGCACCTATGTTGCAATTGTGTGACAAAGTCTTGTTCAATATTCTGTTTTCATCTTTATCTGTTTACTCAGGCTCATTCCAGTCCCAATGGTTGGTTTCCGTGAGCTTTTGAGAAGACTGAAGGTTCAAGATCAGATGACGAAACAGCATCAAACTAGATTAGATGTAAGAGCCATAACAACACACAAAACTAGGATAAAGAGTGGGAGGGATTTCAAATCTACCGTGGGTGACCTGCATACACATTGTAAATACATAGACCTTGCAACAGTCAGTTAATATCTTTCAGTTATCATGAGATTGGCCTAGTTTTAAAGACCCAAATCAGTGCAGGTAAAATTCAAAATTGACATTGTTGGATGTAATGAGTTGACCAGTCTTTCTTTCAAACTGGAAAAAGTGTGTATATTTTTTTGAACTTGAAAAATTGTGACTACCTTTTAAAGTGTTAGAAATGGGGCTGCATGTCCCACAGATGTTTTGGGCTCCCAATATCTTTATCTTAGTTCTTCTTGCCTTTTTGTAATTTCCTTTGGTTACAGTTAGCATAAGCACCAAAAGACATTGTAGTTGTTCCAGATTTAGTTTTAATTTAATGGTGTCCAGCAATACATAATATTTAGTTCTCACATTCTGTTTAGGGCTAATTGCACTGTACAGTGACTCCGTTAGTGTAGTCCTATTATGGAGAATTAGTTTGCTTTTGTCAACCAACTTATGTTGAGTGGTACACTTGTAGACCAGATTAGTTTCTTCAAGGGTTAAAAAAACATATCCCATCCAGTCAGAATGTAGTTCACAGGTTCAGTTATCTTGAATTAGTTAAATAACAATATCTCTTGGGCTGGTGGATGTATAAAAATACATGTTGTCTGTATGCGTGATTCCATATTTTGTGAGAACACGTGCATTTTTGTATAAAATTTACTACTTCTTGAATTAAGTAATGGTAATATTTAAAGTACACAACATTTGGAGAGTTTACCAGGATTGGTATCTGTATGTATTCAATATATCTGATCCTAAAATCCATAGACTGAGAAGAAAAATACTAAATGAGAAAAGAGCTTCTAGGTACACTATCAGTCGTGCACTACATGGGATAGCCCATACCCACTGTTAGAAATGGGGTTTCTGGTTGGCTAAGGTATGCACCTCAGCCAGGCAGAACCCACCCACTCTAGTCAGGGCAAGGGAGTTACACATCCAAGATAACCCCTGCTCACCCCCTTGGTAGCGTGGCACGAGCAGTCAGGCTTAACCCGGAGGCAATGTGTAAAGCGTTTGCACAACACACGTGACGCAATATCCCCACCACAAAGGAAACACAACACCAGATTATATGAAAATATACTGTATTGTACACAAGGCAATTATCAGACCAAACATCACATATCAGTACTGTCCTGCCACCTTAGCAGTTGTCAGAACTTTACACATTAGTTACTCTGCAAACTAGCAGTAGTCACACATAACACACCGGTTACTCAGTATTCTGCAACATAAGCAGTAGTCAGGAAAACACGTATTACATCACAGCACTTGTCATAAGAATATCATAAAATGCCAATAGTAGGAACATTAGAAAACATATGGCAAGTTAGAAAAACATATTAGCAAGCATGTCCATAAAAGGAACATTTGCATACACATCTGTAAAAACATCAAACGCAGGTAGGTAATATATGAATCAAACAAAAGTCTGTAGAAAGAACTTTGGATTGCAACGATATTGGTCCCTTAAACAGTACCTGGTTGGATGAAGGCACCTCCAGTGCCTAGAAGGCGAACAATGGGGCCCCCGGCACTCCTATGTGCAAAACGGGGGCCTCCCTTATACTCTGGGGTCAGAGGAGGGCGACATGCACCTACTCTCTTTTATAGACAGGCCCCTCCGGGGACCGAGATTATTGGGGCCCCCCAGGGCCTCAACCGGCCCTCACGAGGGGGGCCAAAGCCAGCAAAAACAACTTAGGGCAGGAGGGGGGCACCACGCACCCCCTCTGGTTTAATGACAGGCCCCTCCCGGGACCCACGATCTCTGGGGGGGCCCCCCGGGCCTCCACTGGCCCTTCTACCAAGGTGGGGGGCCACAATAATGCCCGTTTTACCTAACAGCAGAAAAGGAGCGTCCTGCTCCTAACGCAGAGGCCAGGGGGAAGGGGGCACTCCCCGCGCCTTCCCCTGGTCCTGCCGTGAAGCCACAAGAAGACCGGATCCCTCCTGGGGCCCGAGCAGACACTCGCCTGCACCCGATGCGGTGCGCGAGTGTTGTTCCAGCTTCCCGGGCCGCTGCGGTGATCTTATTTAAAGGGGCACAATGCAGCAAGGAGCCTACGAGCTCCCAAGGCTCCATAAGCGCGATGCAATCAGCGCTATGGCAACCGCAACCACAACCACGGAGAAGCCCCCCTCGTGAAGAAATGGATGCAGGGGTCAGGGGCCACAGCACCCTGCCCCTGGGGAGCAGAATCTTAAGACAAGGTCCTCAGGTGGAGGGCCCAGCTACAGGCCAGCACAAGGGAAAGGCAGCAAGTGGCAAGTCCTTCACAGTGACCAGGCAGGTCACAGGTCAGCACAACAGCAGCAGTCCATGGCGGTTCCTGGTGAGTCCTTTCAGCCTTTGGTGTCCAGTTCCAAGATGATTCCAAGAGTCTCCAAATTGTGGGGAAAATTCCCCTGTACTTAGTCAGTTCTTACAGTGTTTTACAATGGTAGGGAGAGGAGGTTCCAGCCAGTTACAACTGGTTCTGGGAGTGCCCCCTCTCTCCTTTCAGCACAGGCTCCAAACATCAGTGGGGGGTTAACAACCCTATTGTGTGAGGCCAGGGCACAGTCTTTACAAATGCAGGTGTGCCCCGCCTCTCCCTTCTCTCAGCCCAGGAAGACTATTCAGTATGCAGATGCACCTCTGTGACACCTCCACCCTCCCTGTGTACAGGCTGTCTGAAAAGTATGCACAAAGCCCCAACTGTCACTCTGCCCAGACGTGGATTGGAGTCAAGCTGCAAAACACCAGAGTCCTAAGCACAGATAAATGCGCACTTTCTAGAAGTGGCATTTCTGTGATAGTAATAAAAAATACACCCACACCAGTAAGCAGTATTTATTATCACCATCACAACCATACCAAACACGCCTACACTACCCCTCATAAATCAGACAATACCCTTTACACAAGGCAGGGCATTTCTAATGCAATCCTATGAGAAGGCAGCACTCACAGCAGTGAGACACCAAGTTAGGCTGTTTGTCACTACTAGGACAGGCCATGCAATATGGCACATGTCCTGCCTTTCTACATACATGGCACCCTGCCCATAGGGCTAGCTAGGGCGTACCTCAGGGTTGACTTACATGTAGTAAAAGGGGAGTTCTGGGCCTGGCAAGTAAGTTTAGATGCCAGGTCCCTGTGGCAGAAAACTGCGCACACAGGCCCTGCCCTAGCAGTTAGAGTGTCAGAGTCCAACCTCTCAGAGGAAGCCATAGAGCAGTGGTCCTTCGGGGACTGTCTCAGTGAGGTCCTTGGGGAGGATGCCACAACAGTTGCGGCTTCCCTCTCCTTTTGTCTCTTAGTTGGGTTTTAGCCCCTGGCATCCACGTGATGGTGTTTCGGTTTCAGCACTTCTCAGCTATGTCCTCCTTCTAGTACAGCTTTGTAGGCCTCCAGCCAGTAAAACATCATCAGTGGGTCATTAAAGAACAGCATGTTGCTACCAAACAGGGCCTTAGAGGGGAGGGGGCTCAGCGTACATACTCATTTATCATTTTCCAGCCTCTAGTCTCTTTTTTTTAACAGCAAGGAACGAATCTTGTTGTTGAACCATCATGATATAGTCTTGGAAAATAACCACTGAGGCATTCTCAACATGGAAGCTGCACACCTTCCATGCTTTCTGTAGTATCAGGTCTTTGTCCCGATAATGTAGTAGATGGGCTACTATCGAGTAATGGGTGGCAGCCTCGTGGGGACCATGTGTGCCATTTCCAGGGCAAAAAAATTGCAACAGTCCTTAGGGCACAACCTCCTTCGCCAGCCAAGACTCAAAATAAGCCAACATGTTTGCTCGCTCTGTCTCCATAGGCAGCCCCACCTATTGTTTCGTTATCTCTGCCCCTCCACATCTTCAGCACACTTTTCTAGGAGGTCTGTATGCAAAGCTGTTCTGTCCTCTTAATCTGCAAGCCCTTGACAGTGGGGCCCACCACTTCAAGGGTCTCTGCATTCTGCTTCACCCTGTCTGCGAGCTTGCAATGATGGTCTCAGATGATGCCTAAGTCGACAGAGACCTTGTCAGTTTTGCTCTCTAGTCCATCCCAGGGAGCGTTTAAAGTTCAAAGTCCAATCCTGTTTATCTTGCGGGCCAGGTCAGCGGAGTGGATCTACCCCCGCTCCCCTTGCTCCTCTCCAAAGGTTCCTAGGCGCTCTTCTGCCAGGATATTCTTTGTTGCTTTAGTGCGACCCGTAGCACCTGGGTGTCCATACCTGGGTCACCCCAGCTGCACCGCGTGAAGTGGTGAGTGCAAGTCTCGGCTGCTCTCAGGCTGGAGAGAGGTGGCTTAGCTCTTGCACCATTCCCAAGCTAAAGGGGAGGCAGCACCTCGTCAGAGCCTGCCACTGCGCTCCCCAACAATCTGGAGAACCCATCCCATGTCCTATCTGGTCTTCTCAAGGGTTTCCCAGCATACCACAACTGGCACTCAATCACCCAACAGGATTCCACTGTCTCTTGGGCCTGCGATGTGAACATAGGTGCTCAGCCTGTCATGCAGTAAAAGATGTGTCTCTGTTCCTCGGCGTTTCCTTACCGGAGCTGCACTGCGTGTTCAGCAGGGGAGTCTTGTTGTGTCGGCCATGCCTCACAATGGAGCGTGGTTATCTATGTTAACTCTCCATTTCCCCTGGGCTGGTCTTGTCATCTTTAATGTGTGAAGTAATTTCAGGATCTCCCATCCTCCAGGTCTGCTGGTGCATTGAGGCTTATCTCCTGTGCCTGCCAAGCACCACTTGAAAGCCACACCGCACCTGAAAAAAAGGCCCGCTACACAGGCTGCAATACCCACTGCAGCATGATTAACTGTCCTGCGTGCACAGTCTCAGTCCCCAGGTTAGGGACTTGCCTTTTCAGTCAGCCAAGGAGCCTTCGTTCTACAGGAGATTGCAAGAATCGGCAGTAGGTGCAGGAGTCTTACCAGAACGCAACCATTTTGACGTACGGCAAGCCATGCCCCAAGAGTGGGATCTACGATTAAGGTCTTGTCAAACCTTCCACTTACATGAGTGAAAACATGTTGCATGCTACAACATTGTATGGTGGTGCTGGCGCGCCTGGTCCTCAGTAAGTAAACTTACAAGGGGACGCGTATAAGCCGATGAACCTTTTGGATCTCATGGAGTATCCTAGCCATTTTGTGACCAATGTTATCAATATTCAATATAACTCATCAATAGTCACTAAGAGAATCATTAATCATTAGCAACATCTCATGAATAACCACAACTCAATATACGTTTTAACAATTTTTATTTCCCTATTAGTTAACAATTCTAGTGCATAAGGTTAACTCAAACTTTATTCAATCAGCTCAGAATTAGTTTATTAGCAACTACCAATAACACGATCAAATCAGAACTTGAGAAAACGTGCTCAAAAGCTTCAGCATAAGCCAAAAAAGAAGAATATATTGACATTCTTAGCAGTGTTCAGCAATCAGTTTGTCAATCATTTGTCACTGTCAACGTCACCCAGAGAAACCCTAACTAACCCAGATTAGCATCAGCATGTGGGACTTCATGCGAAAACAATTTAGGAAAACATGAATTTGGAAAACATCTAGCTAGAAGCATTAATAGAAGCTATAAAACAGCGCAGTTGGTACTTAGAAGAAAAAGCACAAAAGTTAATCAGTCACATTGTCATAGCTACCTATCCACAGAATGGAACAGCAAGAAAGTCAATATTTGTCTTCAGGTTATCAGTAGATCAGCAACGCATCAGGCTCTCAGCGCATAAGCCCAATAACAGAATCTCGAACCGCGTCTCTCGACGTCATCAGAGTTTTTCAGTCCATCCCCCTAATTCCTAATTGGTCAATTAATCATCATATGTGACGCTACCCAATACATTTAATTCTACAAATCTATGAGTTCTAGTATTTCGTCATTCTCAGTTCATTGATTGGTTCACTGTACGATGTCCTCATCATCCGGCTCTTCAGGTATCGAAAATGTTGCATCTTCCTCTTCAGTCAGTGTCTCTATTTTATGGGTCCTGGGAAGGTACATCTTGCCTACTCTACACATAATTGTAGCAATTTGATTCCATCATCTCCTGTCCGTTGGTACATTGCAGAAAATTCTAGCTAAGCAAACTTTAACATTGGGTGGTTCAGGGTCAGGTTAGCATTTCAACTTCACTCCATCATGTTCTAATAATTCAGCTTCTGCATGAAGCCTGGCAAAACTAGGCCACAACTTCGGCTAAGTTATCTCTACGATATAATGCAAAACATAGGTTATACATCTCATTATGGCACATTACTACATTGTTATTACACATTTTCATCATTTTAAGCATTTTTGCTCTACAATTAGTTTCTCTATGAACACATAAACATTCATTAATAATTTCCAATTAGCATATCTGTGTCAACAATGGGATTAGGGATTAAAATTAAAGTATCATCATACCTTTTGGATTTCACATCCTTTTCATTTTTGTACTGTTGCCAGAATTACTCCCCCATTAATATCATCTCCCCTTAAAAGGTTCCCCCCCCCCCCCACAAGGAATGCATGTGCATATATAATCAGGTGTAGTCATATTAAGAATATACATGCATTACACAGAGATGTACAGTTGATGCAGCAGGTAATAAAAATAAAAAAAAGGCAAGATGACATTGGACACCTAATGATGCATCTATGTATATCTTCCAAGACCAATTCTTTCAACGAAAAATCTTTTGGACCACTTTAGGGGCCTTGAACCAAAGCCAGGAGTTTAAAAAAAAAACATTTTTTGTTTTTTTTCCCGGAAAGGGTGTTTGATTCATGCAGTGACTGCTCAGCAGAGATGGTGGGGGATACATTAATCCTTTTTAAAGAGGTCGGAAAGTTGGTCTGCACGATATTTAACTTGGCGAAACATAGGTTATACAAACCAGGTGAAAGCATGCATACAGTTTAGAATAGCCCCTGTTGCATAAATGGGAAACGTGGATGCCACTTCCAGTCGGTTTTTGTGTTCCATTACTCTATCTATAGCTTAGGATGGCATAGTGTACATTTTTTGAAAGGTGTTCCTTTAGAAAATAATTAGGAAGGAGGTTAATGTTGAAACAAATGATACAAGGTTATGAATATCTTTTTCTTCAGATTATATCCGAAGATATCAGTGAGTTGCAGAAAAACCAGGCCACAACAATGGCAAAAATTGCACAGTATAAGAGGAAACTGATGGACCTTTCACATAGAGCACTTCTGGTAAGTACAGCAATTGTGTTTATATTTTAGAAGTTTGCTTTACATGTTAATCTTTGTGATTACATTTTTAATTGAGAATGGAAAGTGTTGAAGTGCAATCGCAAAAGAAGTTACAACATCTGTTAAAGAAAATATTCTTCTTAAACTTTTGCTTTGTTGACGGTTTTTGATTTACAAATTGTATTGTCATTCCATCCCTGACTATGTAAAATGTGCCTCGTAAGATCTATTAACGGTGTGATAACTCTCATGGTCGTTTGGCCATTTGTTTGTTTTTCATAATTTGCAGGTTTTAATTAAACAAGAGATTCAGAGAAAAAGTGGTTATGCCATTCAGGCAGACGAGGAACAGCTACGAGTACAGTTGGACACAATTCAGTGTGAACTCAATGCACCTACTCAATTTAAGGTGAGACGAACCTTATCCTAGGCTGTATAGCAACTACCCATACCTCCCGTTTTTCCCGACCAGATCAATGAATTATTTTAGCCAATCATTCCAAATCCTATTAAATCTAATAATTGATCCCACTCTCTTAGCATGCAGTGATTCTCAAAAGTGCACTCTATTAATTTTTGTTTGCCAGTCCGTGGCTGATGGAATTTTGGTTGACTTCTAGTTGCCTAGCACCAACGATGTAGCCACTAAGGCTGCAATCAAGACTAGCTGCTGTCGTTCAATAGTCAACCCCAAGGTAACATTTGGCCAGCCGAAAGGTGCAAACTGGACATCAGGAGGAAGGGTGAACTGCAGTTTAAGTTCTTATTCCTGTAAGATATCCTCCCAAAACTCTTTCAGTAGAGGGCATGTAAAGATCACATGCTGCCAGTCTCCTGTAAACTGACCACAACTGAAACATAGTGGGGACACCGCAGGGTAAATACTATGGAGCTTTCTGAGGTATAGTATATCATCCACTTAATGAATAATGCAATTCTCCTCAGATTGGCCGCTCTGACTACCTTACAATTAATCTGATTATAAAATTGCCACTGCTTGGAATTGATCTGACAACCTGTGGCATTTGCTATCTGCTTAAGGTGTTGCAGAACCAGTCGTATTTTTTGCTCGAACAGTTCTCGGTACCAGTTACCAATACTCTGCATCAAGGAGATAAAATAAGATCTACCAATTTTATCCGATATTGTTTTTTCACCTTCCCTACACCCTGCACAAAACTTCTTAATTTGAACATAGCTGAAAATGTCAATGAAATTATTTTCCATTGGTGAGTGTTCTCCCCCAAAACAACTTCACATCAGCAAGACAAAGTGTCGTACTAATAGGCTTACCCAACACTGCCTGCACTGCTTTACTATATAATACTCAGAAGCCTGCTTGATCGCTAGCCAGTGAAAATGTTATCACTTTGTCCCAGCTTAAAAGCAGCTACACTGTTTCCCACATTCGGGTCACCTCCACTTTAAATTGTGCTCTGTAGCTTGCAAAGCTGTCGATTAAAATAAAACAGACTACCACCTAGTAAATCAACTCCACACCTCAAGAGCAACTGTATAAACATGTACCCCTCAGCATGGCTACATCCACAAACTGGCTAAGTTCCTACGTTACACAGTGATCCCAGCCCACCACTAAGATTTCCTTCGTCCTTGAAGAGCTTCATAAATCAAGTCAAGATTCCCCTCTTCATCACCTTACTATCTCTTGTAAACTAAAGACATTTCCCTCCTCACCCCTCGCTTACCTCTGCTGACATTCAATTTTATTTACACCTTTTTGCATTTTAAACGTTTTTGTGTTACTTTTTTTTATCCTAAGTGCAAGACTTGTATTCTTGTTGCTATATACAGCTGTTCTACGCATCTCACATGCAGCTACCCCAAATACAATATACGCCAACAGTCATGGTGGATAGGATATCATCAGATGAACAGCATATTTACATTTTACTGGGATACTTTCAGGGGTATTATCCTATTTCTTAATGCAGACCTTTTTCTAGTCCGCTCTATAGAACCTAACCACTTGCCCTTTTTACAGGGCAGACTTAATGAGCTGATGTCACAGATCAGAATGCAGAACCACTTTGGAGCAGTGAGATCAGAGGAGCGTTACTATGTCGATGCCGATCTCTTGAGGGAAATAAAGCAGGTAAAAGATGTATTCTGTTGTTAATTTGGGACAATGTAGCATAATGTGGTAATGAACATTGGAATGGAGTGTATTTAATGACATGTTTGCACCACTACCTTACCAAATTCATTGTGTATGAACGCGGCATTAAACCGGCATCATAGCTGCAGGAATATTCCTTTACAGGGTTAAGCTACCTTTTCCCCAAAACGCACTATGACAGCTTTATTCCATTTACATCACGAAACGAAGGAGCTAGTAGATATTCTTTCTTTCCTGATGAACTAAGGTAAGTTTCCCTGGTGTCCAGTTCAATATTCCCTACCTTCCAGCAGTATACTACTCCAGCCAAAGAATGACTGCAGCTCCAGCCAAGAATAAGACCAGAAAGGTGAGCAGGACATGGAGTGGAAGAAGGTACAGAGGGTGAGATGCGGAGGTTAGGGAATACTGGAAGTAGATGAGGAGAGACATGAAATATCTGAGATTGTTGAACAGAAAAAGGTGGGGAGATGGGAGTAAAAAGGTGAGAGACAGGAGAAAGGGAGGGGGCATGGGTAAGAGAGTAAGAGATGAGCCGACAGAAAGAAGGGATGCAGAGTTGGAAGGAAATGAAACAATCCTTTGGAGAGAAAGCAAAAGGGAGATGTGGGCAAAGATATCAAAGTAGGGTGTGGGTGGGTGTAAGTGATAGCGAATGCGAGAGAGAGAATGTGAGAAAAATTGCATTAGAGCGTGAAGGGCTCAGAGACTTGGTAAGTAGAGTGAGCAACAGAAGGCAAGAAAGAAAAGAATGAAAGTCTGTTGTGGGAAAGGAACGACTCATGAGATGACTGATGGTAACTAGACTGAATTATGAGAAGAATGGGACAACTGAGTTGGAGAAGGCAGACAGAAGATGAAGAGGTTGATGGATATGGTGCTTGTGATGAAAGGAAACAAGTGAAGATGATGCAGAGAAGTAAACTGACTTGAAGGTGGGAAAGTTCACCAGGAAGGAATGACTAGCAGAGTGGGAAACATTGATGGAAAATGTATACATGGGGCTCTATTTCTCAATCACTATCTAAGGCGCTTGTCAAGCAGAAATGGCTCTGCAAGTTGTACAACAAATAAATCCACCTTCATCAGAAAGAACCAGAAGTGCATGAGAGGGAGTAAGTGATGAGCAAAAACACTGGTGTGGATTTGAGTGTCAAAGTTGATAACTGAGAGGGAACAATAAAATGGACAAGCTCGTCATGCTTAAGTAACAGTGAAATTAGTGTTTTGCCAGCACTGGATCTTTCATTGATCCGCATACTTGAATCATTTTCCGTAATTGAGGTGGAAGCCCAATAGAAACTTTACAATACCGGTACTAAGTGCAGTATGCCGGTGCAGTATGCCCATTAGGCCTTAAACAAGTGCCACGTTAGTAACACACTGACATTATTGAAAAAGCCCGAACTTCAGCCTATGTTGAGAGACCTGAGAGTTGGCCTGAGCCTCACGCCTCTAAGAGTCTACCTCTGTGTCTCCAATGTAAGTGTTTGCATTATGTAAGTGTCACTTACATGTTTGTAGTGACTTTTTTTAGTTTTTTAGTTGAGGCTGGCACTAAACTACAGTTGCAATCATTAGGAAAGTGAAAAATGTTCACAAACCATGTTTTTCTGGTTCATGGGGTAAGAATTATCACAATCCTAATTTTTAAATGAAGTGGGTTTGTGGTGGGTGTAGTTTTTAGGGATGGGTCGGTTTTAGGGCTCAGTGCAGGGGCATTCGGGGTAGTTATTTGTTGGCAGGTTGCAAGGCTTTAGGGTGGGGGGAGGGTCCATTTTTAGTGGTGGGGGCAGACTTGGTGCTCAGGGCTGGGGGTCAGGGTAGTTTTTGTAAGAGTTTTAGGCCTCAGGTGGGGGAGGGGAATGGGTAGGGCAGGGTTGGTTTTAGGGGTCAGGGCAGTTTGCAATTTACCACACACATTCCTTTAACAATCATGCTTTTACAACAAAATGTGTTGTATAGGTATACCTGGTAAAAACGCAGTCGTGGTAATGATGCAGTCGTGGTTCTGACCACATAGTTTAGGCATGCTTGGTTTAGGCATGCCTGGTTATATCATACAAGCAGCTGCACACAATTACGTATTCTCTCTCTGCAGACATGTTTCGAATTTAAAATACAAGTTGAACACTTTGCTTTTTAAAATTAGTAATCCAGATGTTTATTTTTACCCCTTGACCCTGAAATGTTTTGTATTTCTGCTTGTCTGTTATCAGAAGACAAGTCTAAAGCTACCAGATTGTGTTTAAATAAATGATTGTTGAAGTGAATTTCTAATGAATACTTGTACCTACGGCAATAAGCCCCTTTGACTGACAACCCCATTACACATAATATACATTTCCACCTGTAAATGCCTGCCTGCCTGATCAACTGTTTTTTTTTTGTTTGTTTTTCTTTAGCATTTGAAGCATCAGCAAGAAGGTCTTAGTCATCTGATTGGCATAATAAAAGAAGATTTAGAGGACATTAAGCTTGCAGAACAGGGACTAAATGAGACCGTCCACGTCCGAGGAGGGATCTTCAGTTGACACATCACAATCACCCCTTTTTGAGGTTTTGCATGAGTGAACGCTTGCAGGCACCACATTAAGATGAATTTGAAGAAATTGGAAACGGATTCAGTGTGCTTTTTTTTTTTTCTTTTTTTTTTTTAAATTATCGCCACGCCCAATTCCATAGGTCTGACTTCAGAGCCCAGGAGAGCTATAAGAATAAACATGCACAAGGGGGCAGGCAAAAAGTAGACACTGAAGTACTTCTAACTTGTTATTTCTAAAGATCTGTTAGCATCCCTCGGTGCCAGGGTGAGCTGCGACAAAATGTAGTTGTCATCGGGTACATCATTTCATACATGCATTATAAATTATTGTGTTTTAAAACCTACTTATCAGAAGGCTAATATTCTCTACAGTATTGGCCCTATCTCCTTCAAGGACAAAAAAAAACACCTGTAGGAGCCCAAGAGCATTGATTATTGATTATGCTGTCCTTTTGGCTAATGTGCTCCTACGTTTTGTTCTTCACTTGTTTGTGAAAAACATAGTTTGGACTTTTTGGGTAATATTTTTGCTTAAAGGATTTATTGACTTTGCCTTTATGATTTTTCCTAACAGTTCTTGAGAACCTGGCTGCTTAAGTCAATGTATTTTAAGTGTGCACAAGTTTACTTTATAGCTGCTGTATTCTGTTGTATCAGTCAGTGATACATGGTCCACGGATGTAATTATGCATGGGACAGCTACTGAGAGGCATTTTGAATTTAGTTGACAATTGGGGACTACTTCTGATAAGCACCGTGGTGCTGCAACTCTTCGCAGATGCACAACCAAATGTAAAATAGATTTCAATAAATATTTTTTTCATTTTGTTTTGAAAAATGCAAATGTCTTTTAATAAAACATATTTTCAGTGCACGATTATAGTGTTTATTGGCTCGCAAAATAGTAGAGGGATTTCAGTGTCTTTCGGTTGCATAACATTGTTTCATACCGTTCTCTACTAAGTTTAGAAACGGTGTCCCTATACTCTTATTTTCCTTTCCTACCTGCCCTACAATGTCCCGAGCAGTATTATGTTCTATCCATGTTTACATTCAAAAGGGACAGCCCTTCACTAGTCTATCTTTTCAAATATTTTGGTGTTTTAATGAGTATTTCAAAGACTAGTATGTATATGTTTCCCCACATGGAATTTCCCTTATTGTAGAGGTTTGAGACAAATCCTTGGTGTACTGTAGTACTTGTTCCTTCCTCACATGTCCCATCCCCACGACGACGACCACCACCACCACCACTGCCTCCCTGCCACCCTACCTCCTACTTTCCCTTCCCACGCACTCTTATTGCCCCAGATTGTGATTTCATTCTAGGGCATGATGAGATATGATTTTTTTTGTCTCCTTGTACTATCTGGAACCCTCAGCCTCCCTTCTGGTTTGATACAGATGGAAACTGTTGTAAAGAAGATAGATGCAGGGTCCTGAAGTACCTTGGTATTTATTGAGTCAAAACATACAACCAACAATGTCACCTCACCAAGCTCCACTAACAAACTCCAATTGTCAGGGATACCTGGATCATTCCTGCTGGGGAGGTATGCGGGGAGAGCAGGAGAGGTGGAAGATACCATGTTACGAAATAGGTTATATCATTGGCTTTAAAGTCTTTATCCATATCTATACATATATATATATTCAATGGCACGTGTAGCTGCAGATACACATGCTATGCATATCCTTTCCGACATCTAGTGTTGGGCTCGGAGTGTTACAAGTTGTTTTTCTTCGAAGAAGTCTTTTTGGAGTCACGGAATCAAGTGACTCCTCTCGGTTCCATTGCGCATGGGCATCGACTCCATTGTTAGATTGTTTTATTTCCGCCGTCGGGTTCGGATGCGTTTCCTCTCGCTCTGAGATTTCTATTCGGAAAACCTTAGAAAACCTTTCTTTTCGTCAGTATTGTTTTAATCGCATTCTCCATCTAGCATCGAACCGGTAGTACAGTCGGAAACTTTTTTTTTTTTCGCCCTTCGGGGCACGTGCGCCCAGCTCGGGCCTACCGTATGGAAAGCCTGATGGATCGGACTCATTCTGATTCTGCCCTCGGTGCCATGTGAAGTATCCCTATACAGACCAGCACTTCGTTTGTAACTTGTGCCTTTCTCCAGACCATCGGGAGGAAAACTGTGAGGCCTGTCGATCGTTTCGTTAAAAAAAGACTCTGAGATCGCAGAGCCCGAAGACTCGAAATGGTGTTGAAAAGCAGTGAACATCTTAACGTTGCTGAAGAAGAGCAGGCGCAGACAGCAGCCTCCATCCGAGACACAGACTCCGAACAGGAATCCGAGGACGACAGACCCATCACAGCTGGCTAGCATGTGAGCACGTCTGCCCCTACACTCCTGCACAAAAAACATTCTAAGGCTTTGGGTACACCGCTGCCAGAAGGCCTTGGTTCAGCCCGAAAAAAGGCTGTCGGCGACCGTCCATCGTGGTCGGCGCCGAAAAAGGCCACTCCTCCATCGACTTCGGAGTCGAGTAAATCTATCAAAGGCTCCATTTTGGACTCCAGTAAAAAATAAAACAATCTTCGGAGTCGAAAATTCGGCAGTCGGCTTCGGAGACGAGACCTTCCACAACATTTTTGGTACCGGAAAAAAAAAAAAAAAACTTCGGAACTGAAAAAATCCTATATACAGAGGAACAATGCCTTTCAAAAAAAATTGAGAGAAACCCATAAAACCTCTGAGGAAGAGTCGGACATTCAGCCCATTGTACAAATTATGGATATGAGACAATTCAGGACACATATCCATAAAGACACAGGAAGGATTGTTACTGCACCTCCTTTAAAAACAAAAAGAAAGCTGGCTTTCCAAGAGGAACTGGACACTGTGCAGCCACCAGCAAAGGTGCAAAAGGAGAAGACAATACCTCTTCATACTTCTCCTCATTCTCCAGAATTATCTGTCTCATCTCACACCAGCCCTCCACCAATTCCTTCTCCAACACACTCATTTAATTCACAAGGAGATATGGCAGACCCATGGGATCTTTTTGACCCTGATCCCATCTCAGATAATTGACCCAGATACCCATCAAAACCATCTCCACCAGAAGATACCACTGTATACAACTAGGTCATATCCAGGGCTGCAGCTTACCAAGGGGTAACAATGCATTCAGAGCCATTGGAAGTAGATTTTTTTTATTTATTTAGTACACTATCTTCAACACATTCCAAGTACCAGTGTCTCCCAATGTTACCAAGCATGGTAAAACACGCTGACCAAATTTTTAGCGCGCCTGTAAAATCTAGGATTATCACACCTAGAATAGAGAAAAAATATAAACCTGCACCCTCTGACCCGGATTATATTACTCATCAGGTGCCTCCAGATTCAGTGGCAATAAGTGCAGCGCGAAAGAGGGCAAATAGCCAGTCTTCAGGAGATGCACCTCCTCCTGATAGAGAGCAGAAAATTTGACGCAGCGGGGAAAAGAGTTGCCTCACAGGCAGCAAATCAATGGAGAATTGCCAATTCTCAAGCACTGCTAGCACACTGATAGGGCCCATTGGGATGAAATGCAGGATATTATACAGCAACTCCCAAAAGAACACCAGAAGAGGGCACAGCAAGTGGTAGAGGAGGGGCAAGCCATTAGTAATAATCAAATAAGATCTGCCCTTGATGCTGCTGATACAGCTGCAAGGAGCATAAACACTGCCATCACAATAAAAAAACATGCATGGCTGCGTTCCTCTGGTTTTAAACCAGAAATTCAACAGGCTGTACTTAACATGCCTTTTGATAAAAACACCACTATTGAAAAACCGAGGAAGGACTCTAATACTGCAAAAGCAATGGGCACTTTGTACACCATAAAGAGGTTCACTTTGCAGACCACAGTTTCGAGGAGGTTTTAAAGCACAATCCTCCGAGGTTTCCACCTCACAAACAAAGCAACCACCTCAAACCCAGTATCAACGAGGTGGGTTTAGAGGAACATATAGAGGTCAATACTTTAGGAATAGAGGTAAATTCCAAACCTCTAAACAAACAACAACACAACCTAAGCAGTGACTTAATTCCCTCCCTTCCACTCCACACATCTCCTGTGGGGGGAAGACTACAGCAGTTCCACTCTCATTGTCAAAATATCACCAAAGACAACTGGGTATAATCAATTATCCACAATGGCTATTGCCTAGAATTGATAACCACCCCTCCAAACATTCCACCAAGATATCACAAGTTGTTCCCAGAACATACAGTAGTTACAACAAGAGGTTCAATCTCTACTACTCAAACAAGCAATAGAATTAGTTCCACAGTCCCAACAAGGAACAGGAGTATACTCGCTATACTTCCTAATTCCCCAAAAAGATGGCACCCTCAGGCCCATATTAGACCTCAGGCCCCTCAATCTATACATTCTGTCAGAGCATTTTCTCATGGTAACTATGCAAGATGTTATTCCACTACTGCAAAAACAAGATTTTATGACTGCTGTAGACCTCAAAGATGCGTACTTTCACATACCCATCCACCCAACACACAAAAAATACCTCAGGTTTGTCATAGCAGGAAAACACTACCAGTTCAAAGTGTTACCATTTGGCATAACAATGGCTCCAAGGGTGTTCACAAAGTGTCTAGCAGTAGTAGCAGCATACTTAAGAAGACAACACATCCATGTCTTTCCATATCTTGACAATTGGCTAATAAAATCAAGCAATCTTACACAATGCCAAAACCATACTCATTATGTGATAGAAACTCTCCACACACTAGGGCTTTCTATAAACTACCAAAAGTCACACCTTCAACCAGCACAACTACAAGCATATCTAGGTGCTATCCTAAATACTCAACTAGCTCTAGCGTATCCAAATATACAAAGAATACAAGCTATCCAAAACTTAATACCTCTCATACAGCCAAATCAACAATACACTGTAAGATTTATCATGAAGATTCTAGGAACGATGGTACCTTGCATAGCAATAGTACCACATGCAAGATTAAACATGAGGCCCTTACAACAGTGCCTAGCACAACAATGGTCACAAGCACACGGTCAACTACAAGATCTAGTGTTGATGGACCGCCAAACACATATGTCCCTTCAATGGGGGAATCGCAGCAATTTAATGAAGGGGCGGTCGTTTCAAGACCCTGCGCCTCACACCATAATTACAACAGATGCATCAATGATCGGTTGGGGAGCTCACCTAAACAATCAAACCATTCAAGGTCAATGGGATGCCAAACAGAAACAGCTACACATAAACCAGTGAATTATTAGCTGTGTTCCTTGCCCTAAAGGCATTTCAACCTCTTCTGAAACAGAAGAATGTTCTCATAAAAACAGACATGACAACCATGTATTATCTCAACAAACAGGGAGGGACACATTCATCTCAGTTGTCTCTTCTAGCCCAAACAATTTAGAAATGGGCTAGTCAAAATCAAATTCATATACTAGCACAACACATTCCAGAAATAGACAATCAGTTGGCAGATCTCCTCAGCAGAAATCACCAACAAAGGAACAAATGGGAGATTCACTCACAAGTACTTCAAAAGTACTTTCGAAAATGGGGAACACCAGACATATATCTATTCGCAACAAGCGAAAATGCAAAATGCCAAAGCTTTCCATCCAGACACCCACATCACCTATCCAAGGGCAATGCTCTATGGATCAATTGGTCAGAGATATTTGCTTACGCTTTTCCCCCTCTCCCACTCCTTCCATTTCTAGTCAACAAATTATGTCAAAAGTCTCTCAACATGATACTCATTGCACCAACATGGGCATGCCAACCTTGGTACACAACACTATTAGATCTATCTGTAGTATCTCACTCCAAACTCCCAAACAGACCAGATTTGTTAACACAAAACAAACATCAAATAAGGCATTCAAACCCCAATGCTCTCCATCTAGTGATTTGGATCCTGAAATCATAGAATTTGGTTATTTAAATCTTCCATCAGAATGTATGGAAGTAATTAAATAAGCATGAAAACCTACTACTAGACAGTGCTACGCAAATAAGTGGAAATGATTTGTCTACTATTGTCAATCTAAAACCCTTAATCCACTTACAGCATCTCTACAAGATATTGTATGCTATTTGCTTCATTTACAAAAATCAAATTTGGCTTATTCATTCATTCATTATTAGCTTTATTTCGGTAAATATAAATACCATAAAAGCACATCACACAAAAAAGGAACGGCAAGCTACATGATCAACAATTTAAGTCATAAAAGATTGAAAAGGAGAGAAAAAAGAAAAGAGAAATATTTACACATAAGCAGTTCCCTCATGGAAAATCGCACCTTATAGTTATGTAAAAACACATTATAGGTAAAAGAATAAAATACAAGCCTGGCAAACCATATCAGATAAAAAGGACATTTCTATTTAAAAATATCTAAGAAAAATAAAAACAGCAGGTAGGGAATGCATCTGAACCACCTTAGTGCAATATCTGCATACTTACAACCTATTCAACATACTTCTCTATTCAGAGTTCCAGTTATCAAAGCCTTCATGGAAGGATTAAAATGCATTATTCCACCCAGAACCCCACCTGTTCCTTCATGGAATTTAAATATTGTATTTATCAGACTCGTGGGACCACCTTTTGAACCCATGCACTCTTGCCCAATTCAATTTTTAACATGGAAGGTTGCCTTCCTTGTAGCTATTACTTCTTTAAGAAGAGTTAGTAAAATACAAGCATTCCCTCTTGAGGAACCTTTTTTCCAAGTGCACAAACATAAGGTTGTACTACGACCAAATCCAAAATTTCTACCAAAAGTGGTATCTCCTTTTCACATCAATCAATCAGTTGAATTGCCAGTCTTCTTTCCACAGCCAGATTCTGTGGCAGAAAGAGCTCTTCATACCCTAGATCTCAAAAGAGCTCTTATGTACTACATAGACAAAACGAAACCGTTTAGGAAAACAAAGCAAATCTTTGTTGCTTTACAACAACCACATATAGGCAATCCTATATCAAAACAAGGATTAGCAAGATGGATTGTTAGATGTATACAAATATGTTTTATCAAGGCAAAGAAGTAACTCTTGATCACTCCCAAATCACATTCCACTAGGAAAAAGGGTGCAACAATGGCTTTTTTTTAGGAAACATTCCAATGGTTGATATATGTAAAGCAGCTACATGGTCAGCCCCTCATACATTTACAAAACACTATTGTGTTGATGTGTTCTCACAGCAACAAGCCTCTGCTGGCCAGGCTGTCTTAAAAACGTTATTTCAAACAACTTCAACTCCTACAGGCTAGCCACCGCTTTTTTGGGAGGACTAACTGCTTTCTAGTCTATGCATAGCATGTGTATCTGCAGCTACACTTGGCATCGAACAGAAAATGTCACTTACCCAGTGTACATCTGTTTGTGGCATGTAGTGCTGCAGATTCACATGCACCCTCCCTTCTCCCCGGAAGCCTGTAGTCGTTTAAGTTTTACATTTGTACATATGTATATGCATTTACATTTGCATGGACATCTCTTTATATTTCTATACTCTCACTCCTTTCTTCACCCTTTGCGGGAAAACAATCTAACAATGGAGTCGATGCCCATGGGCAGTGGAACCAAGAGAAGGAGTCACTCGATCCTGTGACTCCGAAGCAAAGAAAAACAACTTGTAACACTCCGAGCCCAACACTAGATGTCGGAATGGATATGCATAGAATGTGAATCGGCAGCACTACATGCCACAAACAGATGTACACTGGGTAAGTGACCTTTTCCCTATAAAACCAAAGGTTACAGAATATAGTTAGGTTCTGAATCTGCTTGCACAAAACCATAGATATTCAGCAGTTAGTTATTGCATGTAACTATAACTTGCGTCCTCACCATGCACTGCTAATTACCTTAGATTACAGCACTCATGACAACTTTTATAACATCAATAAAAATATCAATGAAACATTAGCACTCAAAATTTAACGGAACAATTGCATGGCTGGGGGTCCCCAGGGCGATTTGGGGCCCAGCCAAAAACAAATGGGGGAGGAGGCATGGCCCCCCTTCCTGGGCTGAATTCAGCCCTGGGGACCCCATTCGTCCAGGGCTTGGCCACATCAAGGCCTCTGTGTTCCCAGCTGGCTCCCTGCCTCCTGCGGGAGTCAGCATTGCTATTGCACACAGGGAGCTGCTAAACATGTAGCTTCCTGTGTGCAAGAGCAACAGTATCATCTTTTTCCCTGCCCGCATGGTAGGGAAAAGAGATGAAACCTCTGCTTCCAGAAGGGAATGGGTGGAGCACATTGACAGCTCCCACCCGCTGGAACCGGCTTGTTTGCTTTTGTTTGATGGGAGCTCTCCGCTCCTACCAAGCAAAAGCAAACACCTAAGTCCTGGTGGTGGGCACCCCAGGACATAGTAGGAACTGGCACTGGGGGGTGGTGGTGATCCTCAGGGCCATTATTGGCTCAAGGCGGAGGCATGCATCCTCCCCTCCCATTCTTTTAAAAGTATTTGACCCCTGGGAGATAGTGGTTCCCAGGGCTGGTGGGGGGGCTGAGGGGGTCTACGCAGCCCCTCGCCCCCCACATTACTGCTGATTCAGCCCTGGGGCTTATAGAGCCACCTTCTCTTCTATTTTTTTTTTTTCTTTTTTTTAATATAGTCCCAGTGAGGTGATGGGCCTCAGGGCTCCACGAGCCTCAGGAGGGGAGCCCCTAGTGCCCTCCTTTTTTTTTTTTTTTTTTTTTTTTTTTTTTTTTTTTTTTTTTTTTTACTGCCTCCGGAACGTGGCTCAGCTGGGTTTTTTTTTTCCAAAACAAGTGCAGGAGCCCACACTTTTTTTTTTTTTTTGTTTGTTTAATTTTCACTGGAGTCCTGGATCCCTCTAGGACACCAGTACCAAAGCTAAAGGATAAGGGTATTTCTACCCTGCCCCCTCCCTGCTCTTTTTTTTATTTTAATGTTTTTTCAGGTGCTCAGCTGAAGCCTTGTCCCAAGATGGCTGCCAACACTTCCTGGTTGAAATGTTGGCAGCCACTCACATTTGAGCGGGGGACTGTTGGATCTTCAGAGCAGCTGCATCCCTAGAAAAATAAATGTGTGTTTCTTTTAATAACTTAAAAATGAGTGAACGGATTTAAACCAAATAACAAAAAGGGCGCTTTCTGGACCAAGAGCTACCTTTCGGCCAAATTTGGTGTAATTCCATCCAGCTGTTTGGGCTGTAGTAATGTTCAAAAACCCTATTGGAATTAACATGGGGAAAACACATTTTGCGACCCCCCCTTTTTTTTTCTGGGCCCCTACTTGACAGATCACTCCAAAACTTTCCAGACAGCAGCTGAAGTGAGAGTCAAATCAGTTTGGAAAGTTTCGGGAAGATTCCTCAACTGGTGCCAAAGATATAGGCAAGTCAAAAAATGTTTTTTTTTAAAAAACTTTTTATATAGAAACTAGGTCACAACATGTTCCTATATAAAGAGAAAAGAAACAACACCCTCAAGGAGTACACACTGATAAATTTGCTTAATTAACTATAGCACACAAATTATACAGTGATGCGATCTTGTGACTCGAAAACCTTCTTCGAAGAAAAGCAACTTGTAACACTTTGAGCCCAACACTAGATAGCGGACCTATGCAAAGCATGTGAATTTACAACACATCATGCCACAAACCATGTCTACTGGGTAAGTAACATTTCCCACTTTTCACATCACTTAACAATGTAATCTTTGTGCCAGTGTGGTACTCTCCTTACTCTGTCAAGAAATCTTTTTGCATAGGAGTTCCTGGGAATTTCAAACAGTACAAAAAAATTACGTTGTTTTTCTGGTATTTCGTGTTGTCTGGACAATCTGTCCATGTCCTGTTCTCATCCAAAACCACGACTTTTTTGTGTACTTGTGTTATTTTCTTAGGATTAGAATAACTATTTTTACTCTTAGGGAGATTAGGAAGTTTAACCATCACTATACCTCCAATCCCCCCCAATTCTTCTTTGCTACACCACGTCTTTTGTTACATTGGATTTTGTAATCTTCTTAGTGCTGCTTAATGCATTCACTCACTTCTCTCTGCACCCATACTGATTGACCACCACCCAACCAATTAGGTGATTCCTTTGAGTGATACCAATGGGGAGACTCCTGTGACATCACTATGTGTTGTGTGTTAAGACCATAACATGTTTCGTAAGGATTTCTGCAGTGGTTCTCTACAAACATTAGCCAATTGTACACATTCTCTAATCATTGTATTTGCACGCTCCACTAGGCCATTTGCTCTAGGGCTATATATAAACAAAGGAATGGTCTAAAGGTAGGGATAGATTAAATATCTATTTTAGAAAAACAGTGCTCAATACTGTCTTTATGGATTACTTATTTTCCAATATTTATTTCAACTAATTATATGCAAGGCAAAAAATGACTCATTGGTGAATTATACAAGATACCAAATATTTACAACAAAAAACATTACACACATGAAATCAAATACACATTTTTTTTTTTACATGGTTCAACTCAGGCCAGCATCTAGCTGCTCAAAGCCTCGAGGCTGGCCGTACCGTCAGTAGAGGGTTGTGCCCGACAACCTTTCTTTATAAGAAACTGGCGGTCACACTTTCAAAGTTATGATTGTAATCCACTCTGTTGCGATGATTGATAGTTCCCGTACAAACAACTGTCAAATACCTATCTACATTTTTTCTGTTGATTTCAATTTAGAGAACACAATCTCGCCGGTATATCTGTCAACGCGTTTCGGCCTCTTCAATCGGGCCCTCATCAGGACTATCAAGGGGCAACGTCGCCTCTACAAAGATTAAAAACAAGGAGACTAACTAAAAAAGTATTTACACAATGACTTACGCAAGAGAGCTAAACTATGTACAGCAGTGCTGGATTATCACCACCGAATCCCTGTGCACAGAACTATTAATTACAGTGAGGCACCCACAAATGCTCCAATCTAATGTCTAAGACACCAAAATTGTGTCCATCACTGTAGATGTAAACCACTTAAAATATCAACCCGTGTTACGTGCAAGCATGCGCATGAAGATACCGTCAGAAGACAAACTCTGATAGATACCTTTTAACGGTAATGGCTATTTTCTCCGTCAAAAGGCACTGCGTATTATCAAATACCGGTGCTAAATTAAAGCAAACACAAGGCCCTCATTACCATGTGTTGGAATACCAATTAATGGAAAGTACTGAGAGCTAATCAGACTCGAGACTCACTGTGTCTCACCAGGTGCGGGAAGCACTGTGTGCCTCTATACATAGACCATGCGCCCGTCCGTGACGCTTGCAATAAGGGCAGGCTGCCAAAATAGAAGCATAATAGGACTCAAACAGGGAACAACTACTAGCTCGTCAAATAAACATAGTCCTAACACAGCTATGTCCCGAACTTACTTAATTGCTTAGCGTGGATTCAGCGTATAGGGGAGATTCCAGAGTGGGTGCTTCTCATCCAGCTGTACAGTAAAAATACCGCTTTCGTCTCTGCCTTGACCGTGCTACACCGCGCCTTAGCTGAGGCGATGTATCTTCCCAAACAAGTGCCGCGCACAGTCACTCGCGTTTATTTGAAACTGGCCGGCTACTGGACCGGCGAATCTAAGTGTGTGCAAGGGGCTAAGCGGCGGCCATCTTAAAGTAACCGGATATGGATTTCTAGGCTCACTCTATATAATCCTGCTCGCCAGACGCTACAGTTTGCTCACTGCTCTAAGTATTTAATTGTGCAGAGTATACTTGATGTGTCACATTATTACGTATCATTAAGTAGTGCCTTAAAATCAGCATCAAAAGCTAGATGTATATATATGTAAACACCCCACATTTCAATTGAAGCAGTACAGTATATCACCATGTATCACAATTTGCCCGCATTCAAAACCTCATTCTCTTCAGTTGGATGCCTCCCAAATATATAAGATTTCCTTGACACAAAGATGGTTACATCAGCTTTGTCCAACGAGCACATACTGGGTACATATTTGTACATGTTACAAAGTCTCTTTTCTACATCAGAATCATTAGAATACTAGGTGCTCCCATCGGCGTGTTATTTCACCATCATCTAATCAATGACCAAGTTTCGTCAATATCATTTAGCCCATCCCGGGCTGTTTGATATTTTTCTATTAACCTGGCTTCCAATTTCAGAAGTTTATTTGTTGTTGACAATCCATCTGATTTGGGTTGAACCACAGCCAGTACTGTCCATCGAATGTCTTCTGCTTTGTGTTTGCACTCCATGAAATGTTCCACCTAGGGGGCTCCCTTTTTAGCACATTTAATTCTTGACCGGTGTTGCAGAATGCGGGTTTTAACCGGTTGTGAAGTTTGTCCTATATAGGCTTTGTCACAAGGGCACTTTATCCAATAAATTAAATTTTTTGTATTACAGTTAGAGAAATCGTGTTGCACATGTACCTTTCATGTCAAAAGTAACCAATAGTTGTCTATCTTCATCAAAAGGCAGATTTTCTAGTTTGTTAATGATATCCATTGAGTCACGAACATAGGAGAGAGTCTTGGTCACAAAAGGTTTTAGGAAAACGTCAACAAATTGTGCTAGGGGTTCAAGAATAGAACCGCAGGCCGACACTATTGGTCTGCCTGGGGGTTTCTCTAAATTCTTGTGGATCTTGGGCAGGATTTAAAAACATGGAGTTCTACCTTCATTCTGATTAAGTTATGCGAACTCTTTTTTTTACTGATCCATCTCTGTTCCCTGGCTTCAGATGTAATAGCCTCAATTTGGGATCTGACTTGTTTAGGAGTGCTAGCTTCAATTTCCCGATAGTGTAATATGTTACTGAGTTGTCTCATGACTTCTACATTATATTGTTCTAGGTCCCAAATGACTATCCCACCTCCTTTGTCAGCTGGTTTAATTATGATGTCTTTTTTCTTGCCCAAGTTGGTTATGGCTTCTTTTTCTACTTTAGAACAATTATCCTTAAAGTAGATCTTTTTAGTATTAAGTAAGTCCAATTCTTTAAGTACTATATCTTCGAAGACTTTTACCTCTAAAGGCATGTCATTTCTTTCTGGCAAGAAAGTGGATTTAGGTCTTAGTCCACTCTTGTTAGCTTCTTCCTGTAGGGGCACTGAGTTAAAGAAAGCTTTAAGTCTAACTTTACGGAGAAATTTAAGAACCTCTATTTTGCTGTCAATCGGATATTGATTTCTAATAGGCACAAAAGAAAGCCCTTTACTCAGTATTTGTCTTTCTGTTTGAAGAAGTGGATATGTTGACAAGTTGTAAATAGGAATAAGTTCTTCTGTTTTTTTTATCTCCTGTAAGCTCTCCTCCTTGTACGGAAAAAACCTTGATCTGTTTTTTTTATCTCCTGTAAGCTCTCCTCCTGGTACGGAAAAAACCTTGATCTTGGAATTGCCCTCTCAGGGGACCACCGCCTCTTGTTCCTCTGCAGCCCCCTCTGCCTAAAAAAGGTTGTGCGGCAGAGGATGGTCCTTGTGTATCTAGATCAGAATCTGAGGACGTATCAGAAAAGGTTATTGCTCTAGGGCAGCATAAGGCTGTTCTGTGGTGTTTGATGGCTAGATTGGCCAAGCCCCCTTCATCTCTTGTAATGTAAATTATACACCATTGTCTGTTATCGTACTGGGAATACCCTCAGTACAAAGTGTATCAGTGAGGAATTCTAAAAGCACGTTTGTGGCAATGGAACTTAGAACTTTGGTTACAATCCAGTGGGAACAATAGTCCACTTAAACAAGCACATACCTTCCTTCCCCTGCGTTGTGTTTGAAAGGCCCAATAATGTCTAGTGCAGGATTATCCCAGCGTTTACGGGGAACTTCTACAAGTGGGTGATATCAGAGCCTTTTTGGTGATTTTAGCCTTAACCCTGAGGGCACAATTTATGCAATATTTTACTTTGTTTTCTAACAAAGAGCCCGTACAGGGGAACCAATAGTGAGCCCTAGTTTAACTTTTACTGAGATTTCTTCCCAGATGACTCCAATGGGCTAATTTGGCAATTCTATCCCACAAATGTTTAGGTGGAAGTAATTTGTATACTCTTTTTACCAGATCATCAACGTTTACTTCTTGTCTGATATCCCAAAAGCTTTGAAGTTCCTCAGGAAGGTCTGATTGTCTGTTGGGCCATCCCTGGACTATTCTTTCCACGACCATGGTTAATGTTTCATCATCATTTGTACCTGCCTCCCATTCCTCGTTTGTTATACCCGGGATATCAATTGAGAGTACAGACTTCTCTTGGCTGTTCAAGGAAGTTTCATTTTTCACAAGAGGCATCCTGGACTAACAGTCCGCTGCTAAATTTCTATTTCCAGGGACATATTGCATTTTCTTTTTTTTACCTAAGACCCATTTGGAAATGCGTGGAGTAGTTTGTTCTGTTCCTTAGGATGAACAGGTGAATCAGAGGTTTCTGATCAGTTCACAGGGGGAACAGTAAGCCCCACAAAACAATTTTGAATGCAGTACTGCCCAATTGCAACCTAGCACTTTTCTTTGAACAGTGGAGTAATTCGATTATGAACATTTAAGGGCACAGGAGGCAAAAGCAATCAATTTTTCTTTAATGTCAACTATTTGGGTTAGGTTGGCTTCTATACCTTTGGTACTAGCCTCTGTAGTCAAGATTGTCTTGGGTCTCACGTTAAAATTCCCTAATGTGGGTGCAGTAATAATGGCATGTTTGATGTCATTGAATTTGGATTGGGTCTGTGAATTCCATTGAAAAGGACAGCCTTTTGTTCATCAATTCTCTCAGGGGGTGATAGTTTGTCTGAAAAGTTTTTTTTTTTTAGAAATTTGGACATGTATTCTATCAACCCTAAGAACAATCGAAGTTCGTATTTGGTGGATGGCGGAGGTGCTTTACAAACTGCCTCTACTAGATCAATCTGGGGCTTATGCCATCTTTAGAAATCGTGTGTCCTAAGTACTCTATGGATCCTACCCCAATCTGGCATTTATCAAACTTTAAAGTTAAACCAGCCTTCTTTAATGCTGAAAAGACAGCTCTTAGAGTTTGTGTTTTCTACCTCAGTGCCGCCATGAACTAGGGTATTGTCTTGAAAACACAACTCTGCTTAATCCATTCAAGACTTTCTTCATAATTCTCTGAAATATTGCAGCAGCGGAGGCCAACGCAAAAGGCATTCTGCAGTACATCGAATGGTCTGATAAAAGATGTGTACTACCTTGATTCAGGTGGAGTTTCACTTGATGGTACTCTGAGGATAGGTCAATCTCACTGAAGCAACTCCCTTTACCAATTATACTTATCAACTTAACATTTCGTTTATCCTGGGGAGGGGAAAACAATCCACCCATATGTTCGAGTTTAAATCTCTGAGGTCTACACATAAGCATATCCATTTTCCTTCTGCTTTGTTAGTTACCACAGTGGGAGCAAGACACTCTGAACTTACTATGGGTTTGGTTACCCCTTTCTCTTTTATCTTAATTTCCTCCTGTTCCATGAGATGAGGAATGGTTCTAACTTTATGTACTATAGGACGGGCATTGTACTTCAATTTTATCTTGTGTACGTAATCATGTGGAGGCCTAATTTGTCATCAAAAAGTTCAGGAAATTCCTTACACACTTCTTGAAAGGTGTATGATCTTTCACATAGCAGAACTTGTTAAGGATTATTGGGGTCTAATTTTATCCCTTATTCCTTCTGGTGTCGCCATCCAAGTAAATTAGAACCTTGTTCTGGACCATAACGTTTTCCAACTGTTTAGTAATACTTAAACACATTGTTGTTATACCCAATAAAGGAATAGGATCCCTGTTGTCCCCACTTGGTTTGATATCTGCTTCTTGTAACTTATATTCTTTACTAGAAAATGGGTTGTCAAATACATTCTTTTCCATCAATGTATAAGAAAGGGTCTGCAAAAACCTTTACCTCCTTCACATCCATGGTAACTTTATATGTAGGCTACAAATTGTATACATTACTAATAGCAGATCAATTTAAGAGACGTGTTTCTCTGTTCTGATTTCCACTCTCTATTTTCTGTGTTCCTGAATACTCCTCCATAATGTCCCCTTTTGTGACATTTCTTGCACAAACATGATCGCACTGCACAATTAGGGCTATTAGCTATGTAGTTGCTATTTCCACGCCTAAAACATTTTAATTTCAAATTCTCCTTGCTCATTTTTGGTTTATATTTAGTTTTAGTATCTGAATTTGTTTTATTTATCTCCATTATACTTGTTTCACTTTCTTTAGTTTTATGTATTTCCTTATTGTGTATTGGTTGGTTCATGGCTTTTATACGTTCAGCAGTATGCTCCATACAAACAGCACATCCAAGTCACATGTGATAGAAAGCCTTCCAAGTACTTAAATGTAACTGGTTATCTTCAAGTTTTTCTCTGGTGCCTACTGAAAAACTTATGCCTCTCCAATAAAACATTATTTTTTTTTTGTTCAACATGTTCTTCTATTTTCCTGAATGTTATCTGGTATACATCTAATTCTTGTACATCATCTTCCTCATTGCCTGCATTTGGATCACACAAGGTCTTAAGAATCTTCCTCCCTTGCACCCCTAAATGTTGTTAAAAGAATGTATTGTTTCCGATAAGGTGAAAACCTTTCTCCTCCTATGGCTATAGGATACAACTCAAACAATTTTCACCCATTCTTTCCTTGGTAAAATTGGATCATTTATGTCATTAGAATGGAAGGGGTTTGGCACATGCTTACTGTTGCCATTATGTTGACTGGAACAATAAAATTGTAGCCTTACTATTACATATATGTACACTTGGCAAACAACATATGTATATGGAATCTGAAAAAAAATGTGTAAGTATATGGAGGTTTAAAAGGAATTCAACTAAACCTGCAAAAAAACCTTTAATTGTTTTATTGAAATGGCATTTTCAAGTAATACAGTACCACAAAAATGTTAAAGAACCTTGTAAATAAAGTAATATCCTGTAAAAGTTACACACTATGAAAGTAAAACAAATATAAATCAGATATAAATTCTTTAGTTACTCAGAAAAGGCTGTTAAATTTGGTAAGTAGACAAGCCTATTTTTATATCAGTGCTCCCTTAAATAGGGAGGAAGTACACTCTGAGGAAGGGAGGAAACACAGATTGAAGAGGTGGATTTCCTTGGGGCGGATCTCTCACTGCGAACCTGGTAAATAAAGTTTATTAAAAATTTGTAACTTGTGTGCAGTATGTGTCAATGATTCTGTGGAGCGGCGTTGTAGCAAGCAGATTGCATGTGTGCACAGCAAACACCTAATCCTCCTCCAGTCGTCGCAAAGAGAGTGGGGAGCTCCAGTGTGTCCACAAGCACAGACGTGTATAGCTGTAATACACCACAGCACAGCACTCACTGGAACCTCATATGGTTGTCAAAGAGCAAGGGAGAAGCGCCTGTGTTTACTAATGTGGGTCTCAAAATTTCAGTCTGTCTTTCCTTTTATTTGACAACTTTATCCACTGGGGAGAGTGTGCATGAGGCAAAGAGGGCGGGCAGGCAGGAGAAGTAATAGAATGCTCGCTGACAGGGACCTCTATGCAAAATGTTGATAGGATGCCACCGTTTCCTCAGCATTCTGTACTCGGGCCGGGACAGACCGCGCAAATGAGGGTAGAAATTTGGCAAAGATAATCTGGATACGTTAGAACAGTTGATGGAGGCAGAAGTCTCAGCACAGCTGGAAGCTGAAAAAACAATCTCTAAAGTGACCACTCCAAAATGTATACAGTAGTCTCTGAGGCCTTTGTGATCCAACTATAACTAGTGGGAAAAAATAGAAATGTGCTGCACAAGTAAGTCTTCCAGAGAAATAACTTGCACTTCTTGGTACATGACACTCAGGGTGGGGGTGGGAGTTGACTAAGCAACATGCTAGCGGGCATAGTTTTACAGTACTGTGTACTGGAGGAAACAGTTGCTCAGCGTGATGCATACAGCTTATCAATACTTCTTTGGTAAGGAAGTGCCAACAGTAGCCCTTCTGGTGCTCCATGATATCTTGAGCTGGTAGCCCCCCCAATGACTGACAGGTCTTCAAACTCATAGGTGCTTTGCTGCACTGTGAGTGGCCATAAAGATACACAAGGGTGGAGATGTCTTTTACTGTCCTCTGCACAGCTAGTGATTCCACCCTCATTGCCAGTGTTTTAAAGAAGACAGACGTAGAATCCTGAAGTAACGTGGTATCTATTGAGTCAAAACATACAAACTTCAATGTCACCTCACCAAGTTCCACTGCCAAACTCCAGCTATCGCCCTCACCATGCACAGCTAATTACCCCGCATTTTACATCATTCATATCATCTCCTAAGCCATCATTGATATTATCACTGCAACATTTGCAATAAAATTATTGATGAAAAAACTGCATGGCGGGGGCGTGAGTTATATTTACATTGGGGGCTGATTTATAGTTACTTGAAATAAGTCAAATTTTGTGCCTAGAAAATCAGGACCTAACTATAACGTCCCACTAACCTTTGAGTTTTTGATGATATATTTATATATAATCACCATAGTTAGGATTTCTTTTTCGTAGATGGCGTTTTTGGTTTCCTAATACATTTTGATGAATTTTTACAAAACTTTCAAAAGAAAGCAAATTAAGCTTTGCTCCTTGGAAAGTTTCAGGGTGATCCATCAAGAAAAAGCTAAGAGAAGAGGGGGGTCTTAAACGCATATTTCCCTGTGCATTTTCCATAAACGTTGTTAAGAAGCACTACTGCAAAAGCTGCTGAATGGAATTTTACCAAATTTGCCAGGAAGCTAGATCTTAGTCCACAGATTGTGTTTTTTGAGAATTGGTGTAAATCCAATCTTTAGTGCTTGGGAAATTAAGGTAAAAAAATATTTGTGTCTCTGGACTCTTGGGTTTGAGGGACTCTCGCAAGAATCCCTCGAAACCATTTTGATTGGCCCAGGGAGCCTTTTTTTTCCCACTTGGGCCACGTTGCTCTCATGGGAGAGAAACTCCCACGGGGGTGAGCGCTCTGACTGGCTGCTAGCAACATGATAACATTTTTCTGTCAGCCATCACAGTACTCTAGGTATTAGTTCCCTGTCCTGAAGTTAAAAACTAAATAGTATAAGTGGACAAGAGAGGGATACCCTGCCACCCAAGGCCTTGTGGTAGGGACCTAGAGGACCTGCCTTGGGGACACATGTTAAAAAACAAAACAAAAAAAACAACCACTTTTTTGTCATGATTCAGATAACATCAGTGATGTCATAAATGATGTAATAGAACATGCCATGCGTGATGTAATATGTGAGGTCATAAGCAGTACATGGCAGGGGCCCTAAGTTATAGTTAGCTCTGATAAATATAACTGGTGAATTTTCGTGGTTTTTTTTTTGTGTTAAAAAATTAGTGTTGTCACTGACATATTCATCTAACTATAATGTCACTTTAATCTTTGCTTTTTAAATCTATGTGTGTGTGTGTGTATATATGTGTGTGTATATATATATATATATATATATATATATATATCTTACTGCTGTGTAGTAATAGGTCAGACTTTCCATTGAAAGAAAGCTGAGCCCCAGGGTATGGGGTACCCAAAGGGAGGAGGTCCCCAGGGCTGAAGCTCGACTTGGTGGGGGGCACACACCCCTCAGTACACCAGGCCCCAGGAAATGTAGGGCCTCGGGCTGAAATTGTGGCAAGCCAGTCAGTGCTGCCTCTGAAAAAGCCCACTCAGCCTAACCATTGATCTTCATTTTTTTTTTCAGCCTAACAGTCTAGATATACAAAGTTTTTTAAACTTCGTTTTTTTTTTAAACTACTGAATGAATTTACACCAAATCACAACCAGCTGTGGCAAAGACAGTAAGTCTTGCATCTGCAAGAGTTATTGGTTAAGTCTGTTTTAGCTATGTTGTACAGCACTGTGGTTTTACAGTATGTTTACAAATGTATTAACTGCTATGAAATGGCTATTATTGTTTCATTACTAAGTCATGAGTGATGGTGTGAGTTAATCAAAATTTGAAGAGTGCCGTAGAGTGGCGTGGTGTACAGTGCAGAAGTGTAGAGTGCAGTGGTGTAGAGTACATTGCAGAGCAGTGCAGTGCACAGTGGCATAGGGTAGAGTGGCACAAAGTGTATGCCGTAGAGTACAGGGGTGCAGTGGCACAGAGGTGTAGAGTGCAGAGTGTAGTGTCATTGAGTGCAGTGGTTCAGAGTAGAATGGTGCAGAGTGGACAATAGTGGTGTTGAGTATAGTGCCATAAAGTACTGTGGCATACATTGCAGTGGTGTAGAATTCAGTAGTGTAGAGTGGTGCAGACTGGTGTAGATTGTTTTTTTCTTTTTCAAACACTTTTATTATAAAACCTGTAGGAGCACCTTCATTACATTGTAGTCACAACAGTTCTATACATCAGTACATAGGTTATATTTGCTATTATAAAGACGCTGTTCAAATATGTATACTTAGTTGTCAGCTAAGCATGTTTGAAGCAAGCGAGAGTATTAAGAATAAGTACATGACTCAGAGACTGAGGCTGTCCTACTGACATTATAGTCTCTGCTTCTTACACAATTACCAGCAGTTGTCAGTACCGGTGTACCCTATACCTGCTTCCCCATGCGTGACCACTCCCATGTTTTTCATTAGCCAATAAAGCGTGAATCTGTGCTAAGATTCCATTCTGCTGTTCAATATGTAGCTAAGTACTGAGCAATTATTTTCCCATTGCTGTTTAGATATGTTACAACCCCAGGTATAATGACATAGAACATTATCTGAGCTAATTACCTCTATGTTAAACAACCCTCTACCCCCCTCCTCCCCCAAACTTGCCTTACCTGCCTAGTACTCCTTCCAGAATAATGGCAACATCTGTGTTGTTTTGCGAGGTGGGGGGGGGCACAGGAGGGAGAATGCAACTGGTGGGGAGACCTCCCCGTTTAAACCTTAGAATTGGTATGGCGTGGGGGTGATTATGGGGTCCGCTAGAAGAATTCCCAGAGTGTCCCAACTCAGTTTGGCCGGTTGGTGCATGTGCCCTCTAAATGCTCCTGGGTGTCCCCCAACTCATTCTGTTGGAGTTGTTCCAGTAACATCTGCCACTCCGTTGATACAGAGCGTTTCCTTAGTCCTCTGTGTTCCTCTCTATTCAAGTGGAATAGTTCAGTTTACATTACAGCGAATTGTAATTAACCGTTTAGCTAGGTCGGCTGTGTCCCAGTAAAAGAGCTCAGTGGTGTCACAGAGTCTGCTGCTGACGCCACTCCAGTATTGTCTCAAGGACGGGCAGGCACACAACATATGGAGTAGGTCCGCATCCTCTATTTGACACCGGGGGCAGCTGGGAAAAGGGAGTGTACTCTTTGAGGAGTCAAGTAGGCTCTATGAAAGATGCTAAACTGGATAAATTTAAATTGTGTATTGCCGGGGATCTGGGATGCATGCTCCTTAAGGAAATGTCCATTTCTTTTCAGGCAATGGGCACGCTAAGTCTGATTCCCATCTTTCTAGCAGAGGGGACAGCTCTATACCATAGTGCGTGCGTTGTGCTTTGTATACCCATTTCATCAAGTGCCTCCCTGACCCCATGTCGTAGAGTGTCTATATATTAATGAGTCTGGGGTTCCGTCCCGGAGGTAGTCCATTGGTGGCATATATAATGTAATAAATTGGCTTGCAATAGAAATTGGGTGCCTGGTAGTTGGGTTTGGGCAATAAGCTCTCTATGGGAGAGGGGTGGCCCTCGGTGAAGAGGTCCCCAAGCTCGAGAAACCACTCTCTTTTAACTGCCTCAGCCTTGCCATAGATAGTACCCCAGCAGGGGTGGGAAAGCCACACAGGGGGATGTTGGGAGCGTATGGGGCCGTGGTCTTGGTCAACCTGAGCGCCATCCGCCAATACCGCAGCACTTTTGCAACAGAAGGTATAGCTGCTTAGTGTGTTGCCATCTCACTGGCAACAGCAGGGATTGAAGTTCTCCACTTTCTAATTGTGCCTGTGTGTAATTTATCTCCTGTAGGTTTATTCTACTAACCAGTAGGCCAGTCATTGTAGTTGTGCCACAATACACTATGTCAGAAAATCAGGCGCCCCCACAACCCTCCTTCCCCTGTGGGCAATTGAAGTTTTTGAAGACTGAATCGGCGAGTCCCTGTGGCCCATGTTAACTCGGTCAGTAAGGTGTTCAGTGTTTTGAAAACTGACCTTGGGATTCGAACTGGGAGATTCACAAAAAAATACAATAATTTGGGAAGCTTTACCATCTTGGCTAATGTCAAGCACCAAGCCACTGACGGGCAGGGAGCCCCAGAATTAGGTCTGAGACCTCATTGCTGTTATCGCTTTGTTCAGGTTACCTTCCAGTAGGTCATCTGGGAAGGGATAGATTTGGAACCTAAGATATCTCAATGTTTGTTGGGCTACGGAGACCTCAAGCACTCCCAGTGGGACTGTGGCGGTGGTGAGTAATCCTTCACGGAATGAAAATGCAATTGACTTTGAATGGTTTACTTTCAGGCCTGAGGTAGCGCCAAATTGTTCTAGGGTGTGGCCAATCAGCTCATGCTCAAGTCACGCACACATAGATAGCAACATGTCATCCGCATACAGAGACACTGTATGCATTTGACCCCCGTCGGGAATCCCCCAATTCCCACCTCCTGTCTCAGCCTCTGGGCCAGGGGTTCCATCGCAAGAGCGAACAGTAATGGGGACAGAGGGCAGCCCTGTCAAGTGCCCCGGGAGATCTGACAGGGTGGCAAGATATGCTCCCCTGTCTTAGCCCTGGCTGTAGAGCAAGAGTACAATACTTTAATCTATCTTAAATAGCCAGCCGGTAGACTACATTTCCTGAGAGTAACGAATAGGCACTCCCAGTCAAATGAATTGAACGTCTGCTGCAAATCTAGGGAATAGCATCCTGCTCTTGGATAGACCACTAGCGATCCCTCCATCACCTGATACAGGCGGCCAATGTTTAATGAAGCACTTCTGCAAGGTATAAAACCACATTGATCCTTGTCAATTAGCTGAGGAAGGTATGGGAGAAGTCCGTGCGAGCACTTTGCTGAGTATTGTATAATCAGTGGTTAATATTGACAACGGCCTATAAGAGGTAAGCTTGGTGGGTTCTCGGCCAGGTTTTAATAATGAAGTGACTAGTGCTTGGCTCGAGGTTACAGGGAGTTCCCTGCATTCTAGTGCTGATTTGTACATTATTACCAATTTTGGGGTGAACTGTGATACAAATGCAGAATAGAATTCAATTAGCAACCCATCAATTCCTGAGGACTTATTGTGTGGCATCTCCCTGATAGCCTGACGTATTTCCTCTTCTGTCATGGGCCTTGCCAATTGTGTGCGATCCTCTCTCGACAGGTGTGGTAGTCAGAGATCCTTGAGAAACTCTGAACAGAGCGCAGGGGGGAGAGCTGGTGCAGCGGCATACAAAGACCCCTAATATTCTTGGAATGTTTTATTTACCTCTAATTGAGTGGAACTCATCCTACCAGCTTGCGATAACACCTGAAGGACAGGTACAGAGGTCCTAGGCAGTTTTATTATATGTGCTAGTAGAGCCACCGCTCTATCCCCGTCTGTGTGCATCCAGTGTGTGTAGGTCCTATAGTCATATACACCCAGTTGCTCAACGAACTCTACATGACGTTTTCTAGCTGCCAGTAGTTCAGGGGAGCGCCTAGGGTCCGTGATAGTCTCTCGTTCTACCTTATTCAATCGCTCCTCTATAGCTATCAATTCATGTAGTATCTGGCTCCAAGCCTCCTCCATGGTTTTAATGCCTACGCCCCTGATAACCACTTTGAATGTGTCCCGTTCTACTACTTTGGTTGAGACGGTACCCTCATTTATAGTAAAATACTCAGTTATAGCAGTGTTCAAAGCTCTGCGTAATGGCGCATCCTCAAGTTGAGTCGGTTGCGCCATGTGGGGATCAGTGCCTGCACGCTGCCTCATTGGAGCGAAAGCTCTAATGGGTTGTTATCTGAAAAAGTTTTAGCAAAGTATGTAGTGTCTGTGAATCACTTCGTCAACTGGGTTGAGCAGAGGATGAGGGTAAGACGGGTGTGTAAGCCATGTGGTGGGGAGAAAAAGGAGTACTCCCTCAATCCCTCATGTTGTGTTCCCAATACATCTGCTAGTGCCCAATGGACCGTCCATTCTGTAAGGGCCTGCGCCTGCTTTACTGGATTGTTGTGAGGAGGTGGTGGATGTGAGTGGTCTAATGTAATATCTAAAACTGCGTTAAAGGTCTCCCCCCTATAACCCACGGCCCATGCGCCCATTCTGCTAGTACTTTGGAAAGGCCTTGCAAGAAGATATCTTGGTCTGTATATGCTCCCCAGTACCACCTGTATTCCATCCAAACATCCCAGTGCTAAAGCATATCTACCAAGCGTGTCTATTCTGGTGTGTAATCTAAAAAGAGACTCCTGCTCTGATCCAGATGGCGGTGCCCCTGGCAAACCCTGAATAGGAGGTGGCTATTACTTGGCCTCTCCAAATGAGTTTCTTGTAGGCAGACTGTAGATGCTTTGTGGCGATGTAGTTGGACTAGAACTCTATGCCTCTTTTGAGCGGACCCCAACCCCCTAACATTCCATGTCACTATTTTATATTGGTATGGCGTTGATGCCATCTTACTATTTAGTGATCAGCTATGATCTCCTCTTCCCCCTCCATCGCGGCAGAGCATCTTTTTGCAGCAAAGCAACATTTTGTATACCCCAACTTTTAGGTCTAACATGGACCATCTGTTTGACCAAACCATTATCAAAACTTCGATAACCACACAAGTGAAAACATAGATGCAATTGCCCATGGGGGCAGGGTCATTGTGAGCTCCACTGTGCACATGATGGGATTAACCGTAAGCCAGCTCCCTGGCCACCCCACCAGAGAGCCCACATCAGTTAGAGCTCTCTGACCGTCTCCAGCATGGACTCCGAGGCAAGTGTTCAGAGGTCTTTCCCCGGCTCCCTGGGAATGACGTCATGTCTTGAAGCTCCATGTATTAGTCAGGGGATCTCACAGCGGGGCCCCAGACTCGTCAGATAATAGTGTAAGAGGTCTGTGGGGGGATTGAGGGGATCAGGGCCGTACTGGAGTCCGACTCCTCATCTGACAAGGATGTAGTAGAATGTCGTGATGGCAACCAGTTGATTCGGGCCTCTATGTTCTCTACCGACTGTAGTGCCTCCGCCCTACCCTCACAAACCTCCTGGGGTGAGGGGGCTGATGTTGTTGCTCCTTTCTGCTGGCGCTTGCGATGTCTAGGGTTACTGCTAGCATGGCGTGGGGCTTCCATATCTTTCTCTCAGTGTTGTGCCCAAGGGTATGTTCATTCTAGCCATTCCCAGGTGGCATCTGCGGTTTCAAAGAATAGAGAGCGGTCATCTTGTGGAGTGGATTTATGTGGAGTGGAATGGAATTCTGTGAGCAGAGTGGAATTATTTGGCATGGAATTACTTGCCATGGGGTGGAATTATTTTGCATGGAATTGTAGGGAGTGGCATGACTTTGTGTGGCATGGATTTGTGAGACATAAAATTGGGTGAAGTGGGATTGTTTGGCTTCAAGTGACCTGGAGTAAAATTGTGTGGAGTGGAATTATCTGCAATGGTGTGAAATTATGTGGTGTCGCATGGAATGAAATGATGTGATGTTGAGTAGATTTATGTGGCAATGAATTGTGTAGCATAGAATTGTGTTGCATTGAGTGGAGTGGAAATATGTAGCATGGATTGAGCAGAAGTATGTGAAGTGGAATTGTCGTAGATTGTAGTGGAGTTATGTGGTATGGAGTGGAATTATGTGGAGCGGAATTTTGAGTTTTATTGTGTACTAGATTAGCTTTCTGTATACTGTATGTGGAAAGTGTAGAAATATGGTATGTCACACGACAAATACATTTTTTCTCAGTATCAAGCACACAATGACATAAAAGGGTTGTGGGTTACTAAAAGCAACAGGATATTTGTTTGTATATAATATGGATGAATGAGTCATGGGACCTGTATATATTGGCCGATGGGTGACTGAGTGATGAGACCTGTATACCACATTATATTTTGTTGTTAGTCTGAGAAACCTAGTTATATTGGATCTGTTTTTTATTACTCCTATTTGATTGCAAAACAGGACACTAGGAAAAAACAGAGATGTGCCCAGGATCACACAGGGTGGCCTATTATGAGATGCTTGGAAATTTGCTTTCACATTTTCAGAAATGGACCAATTGAGCCCTTATTAACATCCATGCCCAATATCCTAAACGAGAAGCGCACAAATCAATCAGTTATACACAGGAAATGAAAGTCCAATTGCATAGGAGTGTTGGATACAATGGAATGTGCCTGTATTGAATTGGCACCAGATTAAAGTTATAACTGATTCGCAGACAGTGAAGCTGAATGTATTGAAAACACCATTGTGACTTATTCATGCAATGAAAACGTGTTTTATCAAGTAGCTGCTGTTTACCATTGCTGGAACACTGGCATTTTGTAGATGCAGTTGGCAAGGAGGGGGTGGGGTTGTAGGTTGAATTGGAGCCTTGAATGACACCAAGCCTTTTGGCTACCTTGAGCACACTTAATTGCAAAGCACAAACTCCTCTTTGTGCATGTGTTGTGGCTGTTGCCTTTAATTGTAATTTTTAAAAATATCTTTAAAAATGCCCATCTGGGTGATATATTTTCTTTTATTATTTTCTGTGTATAGTAGGTTCAGAAGTGTGGTATAACGCACCATATAACACATTATTTAATGCAGCAAGAGAGGTGGGCCATCAACATAAATTTTAAATTATGCCCTCAGAGTTTTTATGCTGATAATTAACAGTGATGAAATCTCGAACTGCACTTTATTGAAAGTTTGCAATTACTTTACTGCTTTCAAATGCAATCTTATCCTTTCCCTTCAGTGAAAGGACACGGATTTAAAATAAACATTCCCGTCTGCTAGCAGAGGTGACTGTGCTGCCTTTGTAATGAGAAATACAATCGCCTCTTTCCCTGCAGCGAAGGCAAGCTACTTTTCAAGAAAACATTTTTCATAACAGCCTCTTCAAGCTTTGTGCTCTCCCTATAAACTCCGTCCTAGTAACCAAGGTGCCTATGCTGTGTTGTTTCTCATAAAGAAGAAAATAAATAAAGGTAGAATCATAATTGAGGAGCAGTAGAAATCACGGAAAAGATAAACCAATAAATGCCGAACTAAATATACAAAAGAAAGCCATCACACGCTGCCTGCGTATTGAAAGGTGTCCACGCCGCATTCCCAAACAGATGCAGAATCAAAAGAAAACAAGCATTTGCAATGCAATAGGTCTCGCGTTACTTTGAGCTATTGGCATTGTAAATGCATAACTGGACTTTTTTTTGCCATGTTAATAGATCAACCCTGCTGCATATTTTGGTCCTTTCTGCCGCATGATTTTAGTAGCCCTGTATATAACTAAAGGGCTAATTGGCCTACTGGAATATTTTTTTTAACAAAGGCCCTTAAAACACAAACTACTGCCAGGTGCAAAAAGTATTTACTTGGCAGTTGGTACAGGTGACATTGCCCTCGGGGCAATGAATAAGTAATTGTACTACAGATTTTGCATAGGTGAAACTTTTTGACTTTGGCAATGCTTGTTGACTTTAGATATGGGGAGATTAAAGTGTTTTGCTTAGAATCACAGGATAGTAAGTGGACACCAAGACTCAAACCTGACTTCGAAGTTCCTTAGTCTGCAGCTTTGGCCATTATGCCACATCTTCTCTAGAAGCAATTTGCCCTTCTGAATATTTGAGATGCTGTCGTACCCTGAGTGCGTGTGTAAAAGTGTGCGTGACTAGGCAAGGGCAATTATGTCTGCATGCAACTGCATTCCAGCTGTAGATTCTGAAAATGGAAGATGTGTATGTGTGAAACAGCTACACGTTTAGCACCAGTGGACTAGGGGTGTGAGATTTAGCAATGCACGCATCCCTAGCCAAAACAACCACCAAAAACTCTATTTATTTTAGCAATTATGTGAGCTACACATGCTGTTACTCATACAAACCTATCTCTACAGCTCCATAGACAAAGCTACATTCAAAATTCAGTGCTAAATTTATGCTGATCAGGGGCACTTATTTTTGGTGGCCCTCACTTATTTTTTTGCATCAGGCATTTCTTTGAGCAAAAGACACGTATGGGAAATACAGAGGGAAAGAAAAATAAAAAAAAAGTGTCACGAAGGGAAAAAGCAGAAAGCTGCAATAGTGAGCTGAAGAGGCAGGGAGTAGCTGTAAATGGATTAGAGTCTCAAAATGGCTTTAGGATTACGCTGCCTCAGTATTCTGTGCTTGCACATTTAATTGCAGCAGCAGCAGCAAGTTTCAGAGGAAAGTTCTGAGCACCGGAATGTTTTTCTTTACAAAGTAACTAATGGTTCAAATAATTGCTTCATCTACGTTATATCTACAGTGCAGCATGACGTGTGACTTTCAAATGATTTGCATTAAAATATTGTTGATTTTTCACACGAAAAAAAATATCCAGAGACGTGAAAGCAGAATAGGTCTGCGCAGGCCACTGGTACAGGCGTCACTTGTAACAGACAACTTTACTGAGAAAAAACAGTATTTATTAAAGAACCAAGGCACCGGCAATGAACGATACAGGGGAGAGGGAACAGCGAACAAGTCCGAGAGGGGAGCAATGAGCTGTGAGCCAGGAAGAGGCTACAGGACCATGTGAGGAAGTGATACATTATCTCCGATAAGACAATTTACGAGAGCCGAAAATTGAGAGTACGCACAGAAACGTGCTAAATGTTGGTTAAAAAAAACTATATAAGTAACTCAAGAGTTACAGCTCTCTGACCATACCTTGCATCGCACACATAGATTTTATTGCACCTTTTTCACATCCAAAGTGCATCACTTCTCTGAACTAACCTACTCTGCCCCCTCCATTCCCGTTCAGAACTTCCAAGAAGTGCCATGAAGCAACCTAGGCTTTAAAAACTTTGCAATGGAATGTAAAGTAGCTGAATCTATGAATGCGGTTTGACGCATGGCTGAGACACTTGGCTATAGGCTCTGATTGTGTCCGGCTGCATGTGCCCATTAATAAGTGGATTAGTGTAGCTTCTGGCAAATACAGCTGAAAGCGCAAGCACGTCTGGCATCCCTACATGCTGGTTTAGCACCTAATTCTAAACAGTTAACACTGCACACCACCCTCAAGCACGCTTTAGTCACTCGTTGCTTTTCAGGATAAGTAAAAACTAAAATGGGTGGTGTCTCCTTGTTATCACATCAGTAAAGAGGAACTGAACATCATCATAACATCGTCCGAAAGCAAAGCAGCTGATTAAAAAAAAAAAAAAAAAAGATATTAGTGTTGGAAACTCATAGCCGGACTTTTCTTGCCACATAAATTGAAAATGAAAAGAAAAACAGTTTCACATAAGCAAACCGACGGCCACCACTACAATGCGGATGCTTTAAAGAATGCAATGCTGCACTAAGTATTCGCCTGTTTATCGTAAAATCCAACAGGCACCCAAGCATTGGTGCACGTTCATCTGTTAAATTAAAACTATGTGCAATTCATTTTTGTCAAAGGACATGCAGTAATATTCGTCAACACCGAAAAGCAAAAAACATGGATGTAAAAAAGCATTTTTTAAATCAGAATAAACTCTGTCATCAGGGAAATTAAAAGGGCAATAGGTGCAGTACAAGAACTGGGCTTACTGGGAAGAATGTTTCAGAGTGGGATAGTGTAGATAAACAGCAGGGACTGGAGGACAGGAAGGACAACACGTAGAGAGCGAGGGCGGTTTCAAGGGACCCCTTAAGGAGGCAATGCCAGCTATAGCCTTGTGGGACCCAGAGCTGCTCTTCTGTTTCAGGTTATTAATTATTCAAGCCCCATCCACTCATTTTATTGTCAGGTTTGAACAAGCTCTGATTCATTAAGGAGATAAAAGACAACATAAACACTCTCTTTCAAGGAGATAATATAAGATCCGCAGCGCAGGGCATTTCGTAAAGACTATGGTCCGGATTTATACTTTTTGATGCAAAACTGCACTAATGCAGTTTTTCACCCAAAAATTTAGCACCGGCTTGCACCATTTCTGTGCACCAGCCGGGTACCATATTTATGGAATAGTGCAAGCCGGTGCAAAGTGTAGGCTAGCATTAAAAAAAATGACGTTAGTCGGGTGGGGCTGGCGGTATGGAAGAAGGAGGTTTTGCACCAAAAAATGATGTTAGGCAGGTTAGAGTAAAAAAAATTACTCTAACCTGCCTAGAGTCATTTTCTGACGCAAAACCATCCATACCACATGACGCCTGTCTTAGAAAAGACAGGAGTCATGCCCACCACCCCAATGGCCAGCACAGGGGACCAGGGTCCCCTGGGCATGGCCATTGCACCCAGTGGCACTTAAAAAAATAAATACTTACCTATACCTACCTGGGATGTGGTCCCCCATCTTCCGCTGTCCCTGTGGTGTGGGTGTCCCTGGGGCCTAGGTAGAGCACCTGTGGGCTTATTCCATGGTGTTCCACCATGGAAATAGGCCCACAGGTCCCTTAACGCCTGCCCTGATCCAGGCATTAAAAAATAGGGCAAAGTAAGCTTTGCTCCATTTTTTGACCCCTCCCGTGCATTATTTTAGCACGGGGGATAAATATGGCACTAAGGCCATAGAGTCATTTTTTGCAGGGGAACGCCTACTTTGCATCTCAGTGACGCAAAGTTGGTTTCCACATCCAAAAAATGGCTTTAACTCCATACATTTGGGTCTAGATGGGTCTAGCGCCAAAGTATAAATATAGAGTTGGTTTTGCACTGAATTTGCGTAAAGAAAATAATGCAAATTCGGCGCAAAACAAGTATAAATATGCCCCTATTTGTTCTAGTGGTAAAAAAAAAACAAGAGCTCATTAAGACGAGCAGGAGACTAACAAAGCAGGGAAACATGCACAGATAGCAGAGGAAGCGTGGCGGTCGTTAAGCGGTCGCCCCTCTGATCAAAGGAAACAAAGCACTCTCATTTGTGGGAAGTGCTTGTTGCAAATTAAAATGTGGGCGAGCTGGCCCTGGAAAAGCCTCCCTCTGCTGGTGTTTTATGTTTGCAGAGGGAGCTGGTGGGGAGGAGGGACTGAACATGTACCCACAGTGTAAGACAAACAGGCAAATACTAAGAAAAAAGTTCCCTACAGAAGACATAAACAGGACATAGGGTAATTATACAACACTTGGTGCTGCTCTCAAAGTGAAAAGGGCAGGACAAAGAGGCAGAACTGATCACTAGCAAGCAAGGATTTTTAAAGGACACTGCCACGAACAAATGAAAGCGCTGGAAAACACAATATAAGTATACTTAAAAGTGTACCACACGTTGAATGCTTACGCTCGACCTAAAAAGTAGCGCCCACAATACAAGACACTTATCTCTCGATGCCTTAAAAAAAAGATCTGCATTTCTTTTAACGCTCTCACTTTGAAGTCGGCTGAAGGCAAAGTAAATACCGAGCTCTCTGGAAGACAGAGCTTGACATTTGTCCTTTGTCTTTGAATGCACAGGAAATGTGGCCAGGTAAGAAACTAGATTTACAAGCCTGTTTACAGAAAGGGCGCGCTTGGAAGGATATTTTAACTGCTGTTTTTGCATGAGAGGGAAGAAGTGAACCTGGAGACCCCTCAGCCACCAAATCAGAAGCAAGAAAACATGATTTACAAACACCAAAGCCAGTGGGACAAAGGGCAGAATGCATTCCCAGGTCCACTTTGTAAAACTCTCCAAATTGTCTTTTACAAGCCAGACTGGTAGGCTGTGACCTAAAAAGTATTAAAGTCCAGTACGTATGTAGTTTTCAAAATAAAAGTGACCAGGTCCATCCTCCAATCAGGAAAGAAATGTTTAGTCCTTTTCTGTTTTCATGTTGTAACTGTTCCCTTTTGGAAATAGTCTTCTCTCAAGTCAGCATTCCATAAGAAGGCATAAAATACCTAGGCCCTGATTTATACTTTTGTTTGTGCTACATTACTGTCATTTTTTGACGTAAAAGCGGCACTGTAAGTTTGCGCCACTCTTGCGTCAATAAATTACAGCAATGTGGCGCAAAAACAGTATAAATCAGGGCCCTAGTGTGATCATTCATGAGTTACCTATGTTGAGTTGAAGGCGAGATTGACACGTCTCTTCTCCCCTGTCCAACTACGATTGAAACACTGAATTCTCGGTGACCTTCATTTTGTGGAGAGCAGTTACAAAAAACCTGTGCTGGTTTAATTATTGGAAGCACTTCCCAATGTGCCTGCCCTGGTGCTCCAGCATTAAGTACTTGGCAAACCGCTGCTTAAAGAACCTTTGTCAGTCCAATACCTCGCCTCCTCTCTCTGAGCCCCTAGCTTTGCTAGGCAAACAAGAGTTTACAGTATTTATCACTACTTGCCACAGGAACGTGCAGCACTTCCTGCCTATTTTATGCCACTTATCAGGTTAGGGAGTTAATATATTCGATTAGCTTAGCACAACGTAATTCTGTACCCAGTATTAATTCATGACCTGTAAAATAGCTTTACTATGGCAATGTCTGCTGGTCTGCAACGCCAGTGAATTATTGGCCTATGAAGTGTTTGTTATTATTTTTTCCATAACTTTCAGGCCGATTTTGGGATTGACCTATAAGGTGGGCAGCCTGTGCTCTACAGTTTTTGCTGTTTGGATTTACAAACAGCGTTCTTTGAACTGAAATAGTCATTGGTCCAGAAGGCCTACTGTAAATGTCGACTGATCAATGCAATATGCATAAAAAACACGGTGCAATATATGACGAGGGACAGGGGTCTCAGCAGATCTGGTACGTCAAGATTTCACATACAGACCATCACATTGATGAAACTCTCATCAAACAGCACGTTACATGAGATCTCTAGAGTGCCCTGAGCATTATTGAGGCCTGAACTATCAATATGTGTTTATGACTGAAAGACTGCTTCTGTGATGTCTAGAATGGTAACATGAGGGGAGATAAAAGGCATTAAGCACACAGCACAAGGCCTAATCACCCCTATAGAAAGCTGTGTTTCAAGTGGAAGCATAATAATAGCATCTACTGTGGTCAATATGTGAATGCGGTGTGTCTTGCTGTTTCAGTCAATCTTAAGGACCTAAACACCAGGATGTGAACTTTCTCATAAGGTCCTGTGAGCTGGAGGGGTGTTATTGACCATGGTATCCAAGATAGTTGTTAGACAATTGGCAACGTATCAACATACATGGAGTGAGAAATTGGACATTCACCAACACATAAACTGGCTGATGTGTATTCAGCTCCTCTTGTGTTATAAAGAGAGGACACCACTAGCTTAAAGTATCGACTACAGATGGATAGGGTGTCAGCTTACACGCAAGAGACGGTGGGCACAGTATATACATCCTATTATACATGTTGTGGCAGGAGCTAGTGGTAGATTTATGCTTGAATAAAATAATCAGATGGATTCAGTAAGGTCTGTCATTACTCGTGCTATTTGCTACGAACTCAACCATGTTTGGGGATTAAGGAAGAGCTTGTGAAGTGAGGCTTTCTTTGAACAGTAAAGGCTTTTCACATAGCACCAGCAAGCACAAGCTTAGTAAGTTAAGTAAAGAGATCATCCACACTCAATATTTTCTCGCAAGTAGGCCTCCATGCAGGGGCAGCTTTCTCCCAGGAGTACCACTAAAAATGTACAGTACAAGAGCCACAGGCTGTAGTAATCTTGCTTACAAAGTGTTACTGGTATGGTTGTATCTAGAAGAACACATGAGGAACAATGCAGAAGAGTGAACACAGTGCCAGGAAAGCAAAGGATCACATATTCACATGCAATGTTCATCTCTGAGGGCTGGAGAGGAGAGAGTAAGGAGTGCAACAGTGGGGCAGTAATGGAAGTACAAGAAGAGAGGGAGAGGGCATGGTCTAGTGTGGCTTTAAGTGAAGGGATTGAAGCTGCAGGAGCCATAGAGGGGGCATGGAGGAGGGAGTGAAGTCTTTGAATGCACAGCAAATGCAGCCATATAGGATTTACAGTCCTGTTTACAGCAGAGCTCTGAAAGACAAGCACTCCTCTCAGTACTCTAGATGAAAGGGTAAAGTAGTCCCTGAACACATCTTAAAATGGTGGGCAGTGTATTTATATAATATTTGGTCCAATCTCCATGGGAGGACACAAAAAGAAAAAAAATGGGGACAAGGAAGGGGGGTTACCCATTAGCAAACAAGGATTTTTAAGGACACTGATAGACAAATGACAACAAATGACAATCAATGGGTGGAGTTGAACCTCACAGACCATATACAACAGGTCGCTAAGCGACAGCACAGGTGCTGTCTAGGCTCGACCTAGAAAGCACCCCTTCTGGACCAAGATCAAGCTTTCTTCCAAACTTAGGCCCGTATTTATACTTTATGATGCAAACCAGCGCGGGTGCTGGTTTGCGCCAAAAGATTTACTGCTGGCTAATGCCATTCCTACACACCAGGCGGGCGCCTTATTTATGGATTGACGTTAGCCGGCGCTGCGGCCTGGTTAGAGTAAAAAAAAAATGACTCTAACCGGGCAATGCAGGCGTAGGGAAGAATGGGGGTTGTGCGTCAAAAATAGTGCAAGTCAGGTTAGAGTCAGAAATCATGACTCTAACCGGACTTGCGCCATTTTTTGATGCACAACCCCCTTTGAAATGACTCCTGTCTTAGCAAAGACAGGAGTAATGTCCCCCTGCCCAATGGCCATGCCCAGGGGACTTCTGTCCCATGGGCATGGTCATTGGGCACAGTGGCATGTATGGGGGCCCAAATTAGGCCCCCCTATGCCACCTCAAAAAAAAAAATGACTTACCTGTACTTACCTGGGATGGGTCCCCCTCATCCATGGGTGTTCCCCAGGGGTGGACGAGGGTGGCAGGGGGGTGTCCCTGGGGGCAGGGAAGGGCACATGTGGACTGCTTCCATGGTCAGAGACCATGGAAATGAGCCCACAGGTCCCTTAGCGCCTGCCGTCACCCAGGCGTTAAAAGCAGCGCAAATCAGGCTGTGCGCCATTTTTTAAGACCCGCTCCCTCCTGTGCGTCAAAATGACGCGGGAGTATAAATAAGGCGCACATGCCTTAAAGTCATTTTTTGGACGGGAACGCAAGGCGGTTTCACTAATCCAGAAAATGACGCACACTGCTGAATTTTGACGTTCGCGGGGTCGGGCGTCAAAGTATAAATATGGTGTTAGGTTTACGCTGAATTTGCATCAAAATTTTTTATGCATTTTCGGCCCAAATAGAGTATAAATATGGGCCTTAGTGTAATTCTGTTCAAACTTTTCGTGGTATCACTATTCAGTTTTCCTATGGGAAGAAGAATGGGGAAATTGTATTTTGGGGCCTCCTTTTTTTCTTGGTGCTGCACATGACAGATCACCTTGAAACTTTCCAGGAAGGAGCTGAGGTGGATGAAGAAGATTTGGCAAATGGCTCCAAAAAGTGCTTGATCTATCGTAATTAGGTCCTAACCACGGTTCCCTGTAAGGTGTGAACCTATGCTACCCCAATCGCACAGTATCTCGCCTGAAGCACGCACACATCTCACATCACATCCCACGAGAGACGGTTTCACGCTGCTGCTTTTAAAATGCAAGGGGTGTGAAAAACGGTCATTTCCTTGGTGCGGGCTACGAGGAAACAGTCACAGCAATCTCAGGAGGAGGAAGAGACCACCGCGGAAGAGGACAACACGAGCAGCAGGTATACGCATTCCTCTTCCAAGGCAACCTGTGGGGTTAAAGTGATCATAAATTCAGAAGCATGTGGCTCCTGCAATTGCCACTTGCTGCATTCCTTTCATTAATAGGAGTGGGGCTTGTGAAGCAGATTATGTGGCTTTAAAAAAAAAATAGTATTCATAATATTAAAGTGGATGTCATGCTTTGAGACGGCGCTGCTAATTTGTGGCTTTTCAAATTTTTTTGAGATCATGAAAGCATGCCTCTATACTGCGGTGCTATCTCACATTCTTGAGCACTAATATATTTAAAAAGCGACACACTAGCAACTCGTTCTCGAAGCATGGCACGTGCTTTCATGATCCCTAATATATTTAAAAGCCACATAACAGCAGCGCCGTCTGGAAGCATGACTGGCGCTTTCATGAGAACGAATATATTTAAAAAGCCACACAATCTGTATTGCTTAGCGAGTGACTTGCAGACCACGTCCTTTTTTTTAATTTGATTTTTTTACCTTTTTTTGTTTTTTTTAAGTGTATGTGATTTATGAGCAGACAGCAGATACTCCTGCAGCAAGGGCTTCTGTTCCACTCCTGGCGAAATAAGGATCTCTTAGCAATTTGGAAACTTGTCATGTTCAATTCGGCAAAGGCCTGGACGGGGTGTTTAAAAAAAACGTAATTTGAACTGTCCATGTTAATTTGTAACAGGACTTTTCTGCTTTTGTTTACTTTTCAATCAGGGATCATTATCAGTGGCGGCCTGCAGGACTAAAATATGGTGGGGCACAATGGGGCCAAACTCACCATATTTGTGGCTCCCCCCGTATGCAGGACTTCTCCCCTGGTCCACGAGCAGGAATGGAAGGACTTTCTTCCTGCTCAGTGGAACGCAATTTCAACCAATCCTGGAGCTGCTCTCATGCTGTTTTCAGCATAAGAGGAGATCCAGGAGTGGAGGGAGCAAGCTAACCCAACACTCATTTTGAGGCTAGTTTAGTTTAGTTTTTAGAATTTATAGAGCGCATAGCGACCCAAGGGCATCCCAGAGCTAAAGCAACGAAAGACACGAATAGGTAGGGGGATCAACGTTAATTACGGAATAGAATAGTTTTGAGCTTTTTCCTGAAGAGTCGCTCTGAGGATTCATAGCGGAGCTCCAAGGGAAGGGCGTTCCAAGGCTAGGGGCCTGTGTCAGCAATCCCCTGGTTGTTTGAAAGCCCTGGGATTGCTGGATCTAGCTTGTCGGGCTGGCTGTAGCAAGACATCTGGCCAACCCAACATGCACATTGAAAGGGGAAGCAGTCAGCCTGCAATCGCAGGATTCAGCCCTGCCCCCTGCCCTCACACTCGCGCTGTACACAGCACAAGCTGGTGGCAAAATAAAATGGCATGATTATGCCATTTTATTTGTGTGTGACGCTCCTCCACTCTTTAGCAGGAACCTCCCTGATCATTATGCAGCTCTAGAGCACATTGTATAGTGTTTCTTCTTATATTTGCTGTCTGAAGTGTTTACTGATATGGTGGAAAGATATCAGGGTTCTGTGATAGTCTATTTTGTTATTGCAGCCATGGCATTAAAATACACGTCAGGTCAGGTGACTACCCTAATTACAGTCCTTTAACCCTGGTGTGACAGCCCTTTAAAATATTTCCACATTACTGATTAAGACAGACATTTAACCTGTCTCCCTCACTGGTGCCAACTTGTTTTTCTAGTTTGTTTTAAGAGGTAAGGCTGGTTGTTAATTTGTCGCTACCATTATGTTTGAATTACCAAGGAATTTGTTTTCCCACACACTTTCTTCAAAACACATTACCTCACTGTTTTCATGTACTATGCAAGAGATGATGCACTTTGTTCATTACCACTCGGCATCCTGGTCTTTACAAAAAAGGTGCAAAAACTCGAGCAAAGTGACACTTTTAGCATTGATGCTTGCTTTATAAAGGTAGCAGTAACAGTAGATTTTAATGTGTATGGGTTTAAAAACACTGTATAGTATATGTGCTTATTTAAATGTATGAGTTTTTCAAAAATAGAACACAACATCAAATGTTAAAAATAACCAGACCCTGTATTCATTATACTGTAATCCAAGTGATGTTCAGGATTCTCTGGGAAGAGGAGGGGACACTTCTACTAAAATAAGATCCGGATCGTTTGCATTTTAAAAGATATCTTTACATTATCAGTCTTCAAGCTGCAGATCGCTGCAGTGGGTGGCGTTAGCCGCCTGAGCTACCTTACACGTTTACTAAGGCACAAGCATGAGAATTAATTTTTTTTTTGTTTAATAGCTCCAAGCGTTTTATTTTCTTGAGCACATTGTACTGTGCATTTTTTGCTCATTATGTTGCTGTTCGCCATAGGAACAACTGTGGTTTCAAGGCAGCTGCATGACGTCTGTCTCCCCATTACCAGTCCATTTAAAACAAAATACACTGAGGCACATGGAAGCTTCACATTTTATTTCATCATCTGTTTCCTAAAAGGATTTTCTTTTCCTCGTGATGTGAATATGTATTTTTTTATGCAGCATATGACATGTACAGTGCATACTATGAACTGAGTTGCATTCAGGTGTCTTGAGAAGAAATTGTGGTGCATTTTTATGATGGAACTTGATTGAGAGCTCAGAAGTTGAGGCAGAATGCAGTGCCTGTTTTCCTCAGTGTCTGTCAATGGGACCTAAAGGTGATAAGACTACATGCACCTCTAAACTTTGGCCTCTCTACAGACCACAGAGTGCGATGGTGTGAGGCCAATAACATGAGCTCTAGCCAGTTGAATAAGCATTATTTGGCAGTTCTGTGATTTACCCCAAGTAACACAGAGAGAGGGCTTTGGGTGGCTCACTTCAACCAGTGCATTTTCTGGGGCTTTCCTGGGTTGCCATTTTTTGGATGGACCATGGCTTTTTCTAGGTGGTTGAATCATCCTATTCGTGTTCCTTCGGGTTCTGGTGATGGACTCAGGCAGTCTGTTTTGTAGACTGCAAAAATGTCATTGCTGAGGTGGCTGGTGCCCCATTCGTAAATATTCTGCTCCCCACTTTTTAACACACCACCAGCAACAGCCACAGCCAGCAAAAAGAGACAGTGCGATCCCAGCATGGGAACAACAATGTTGTTCCTGTTTTGCATTTCACGTTTTACTTATTTGTGCGTTCCCTAACAGTAATAGCTTTTGGTGTATCTATAATTTTTTATGCTACATATTTCTCATGTATAGAACTTGGTGTTAAGAGTTGCACATATGCAGCTGTGTGACTTCAGGCTTTGAGTGTACCACAGTGGAGAACTGTGGAGTTGAAGTAAGAATATCTCATACTGCCTCTTTGTGGGTCCTAAATGGGTTCAGAATACTTATTCATCCAAACCTTGGTGCCTCTGCAGAGCATACAGAGCAATGGTGAGGTGTGTCTATTGTAATTGTGATTACATATAAATGTGTGTGAATGTAATACAAAGCTGTTAAAACATTGACATGGCAAAAGTAAAAAAAAATGTAGCACATGCAGGTGAGTGGGTGCATTGTGTGTGGGGGGATTAGTGTAGTGAAGGTGACTTATTTCTAGAAAGCTTTATCATATTTTTTGCACGCCGCTTGCATCATTCCCATGTGGGATCTTCTGAAGGTTTGTATGTGGCTAAGCCCTCCCTGTGAATATCCTAGCTCACCCAGCTCAACCACTTGTGCAGTTTGAAGGCCAGGGCAAAGCTGCATCACAAGGGGTACACATAATGCAGATTTACAGACCATTTTAGTGTATTGATAATAATAAAGAAGCACATGACTGTTTGCCCTAAACTGGAATCCCAGGTTACTATTTGGTTGCTTTTCCTATTGGAGTCTGGAACAGTCACATACATTGTTTGTAACTCTTAGAGCCTTTGCTAAAGGTCATGCCTTCAATTGCAGGTTTGCAATCTGTTAGGTATTTGGATTTGAATGTTCAGACGTGAGTACCCACAAGGTAATTCTGTTACGTTCCTGGTTGGATTTGGGGGTTGCTGGGTAAATAAATTCACAGTCTGACCCCTTTTTTCTTTTGCAGGTTTGTGAGACTGTACTACACATACAATTGGACAGGCAGACATGAGTGCAGGCAGATAAATACAGGTAACTGTTTGTTAGAGTTAAACTGGGGTATACCTGGTATGTTGTAATATTACAACATGTTTTAGCTATCTTTTCTTCTGTTGCAGGTTTCTCAGACACACATCTGAGTGGACATATGTGAGTACAAGCACAACAACAGGTAGTTGTTTGTTGGACTTAAACTGGAGTGCACCTTGTACATTGTAATATAACAACATGTTTTATCCATATTTTCTTATGTTGCAAGTTTTGCAGACAGTACCACAAACACACATTTGAAAGGCCAGACATAGGTACAAGCAGAATAAACAGGTACTTGTTTACTATAGTTCCCTTGTGGTGACCACAGTATATTGCTATATCACAATGTGCTGTAATGATGCAGGCTGTACGGACAGTACTACATATAAGTTTGGATGGGCAGGTGAGAGAATACAATCAATCAATCAATTAATCAATCATGGATTTGTAGAGCGTGGCTATTCACCCATAGGGTCTCAAGGTGCTCTATGTGGGCTGCTTAGTCTTGAGGGCCTTCCTGAACTACTTCAGTGATGCGGTCTGCTTGAGCTTGAGAGGTAGTGCCTTCAATGTCCTGGATGCTAGGCAGGAGAAGGATCTTCCTCCTGCTGCACTTTTCCAGATCTTGGGGACGAACTGCAAGGGCGAGCTGGGAGGAATGGAGACTTCTGTTGGGTACGTAGAAGGTGAGGCAATGGTTATGGTATGCCGGTCCTATGTTGTGCAGTGCCTTGTGGATCAGGAGTTTGTATGTGATGCACTTGTTGACTGGGAGCCACTGTAGGTGTCTGAGGTGGGAGGAGATGTGGCTGTGCCGGGGGATGTCCAGGATGAGTCTGGCTGCTGCATTCTGGACTCTATATAATCTTGATTGAACTTTCTTGGTGATGCCGGCATAGAGTGCGTTGCCGTAGTCCAGTTTGCTGGTGATGAGTGAATGGGTGACTGTCTTCCTCCTGTTGGTGGGAATCCATTTGAAAATCCTCTCCAGGAGTCAGAGGGTGTGGAAGCATTACAAAGAAACGGCATTGACTTGGCGGGCCATCGATAGAGAGGAGTCCAGGATGATGCCCTGGTTGTCTCCATGGCCTGTGGGAGTGGGGGTGTTACCCAGAGTGGTGGGCCACCAGGAGTCGTTCCAGGTGGAAGAGGTGGAGCCAATCACGAGGATCTCTGTCTTGTCTGAGTTGAGCTTGAAGCAGCTAGCCTCCATCCAGGTGGCAACTGCTCTCATCCTGTTGTGGAAATTCCTCTTGGCTTGAGCAGAGTCCTAGGACAGGAAGAAGAACAGTTTGGTGTGGTCAGCGTAGGAGACTATGTTTAGCTTGTGTTGTTTGGTGATCTTGGCAAGTGGGTCCATGTAGATGTTGAAAAGCGTTGGTCTGAGTGAGGATCATTGGGGCACTCTGCAGCAAGTGTCTTTAGGTTCTGATGTGAACTGCGGTATTCTGACCCTCTGTGTTCTTCCGGTGAGGAAGGACTTGATCCAGTTCAGGGCTTTGTCTCAGATGCCGGCGTCATGCAGTCTGTCGCAGAGAGTGGAGTGGGAGATGGTGTCAAATGCAGTGGAGAAGTCGAGGAGGTTGAGTGCGGCCATGCCTCCGTGGTCCAGTATGATGCGTATGTTGTTGGTAGCTCCTAAAAGTACGGTTTCAGTGCTGGGGTTGCTTCTGAATCTGGACTGGGATAGGTCTAGGACACAGTGTGTCTCAAGGAATTCGGTGAGTTCCTGGTTCACAGCTTTCTCCGTTACCTTGGCTGGGCAAGGGAGCAGAGAGATGGCTCTGTAGTTCTTCAGCTCCCTAGGGTTGGCGGTGGGTTTCTTGAGTAGCGGGCTGATTTCGACATGTTTCCAGTCTGAGCGGAATGTGGCGGTTTCGAAGGATCGGTTGATGGTCCAGCAGAGCTATGGTAGCCCTGGCCAGGCATGGATCTGAGGGTGCTCCCGAGTGCATGGAGTTCATCCAGCTTTGGGTGTCCTCTATGGTGATGGGGGTCCAGGAGTTCAGTATCTGGTGAGGTGCTAGGTCCAAGGTGGTGTGTGGTGCTGGTGGGATTTGGTTCCTGAATCCTTCATAGATGTCCTGGATCTTACGGTGAAAGAAGGTGGCAAGGTTGTTGCAGAGGTCTTGGGAGGGAGGGACGGATGAGGTGTGTGCCATGGGGTTCATGAACTCTTTCACAAAGGCAAAGAGTTCTTTGCTTTTGTGAGCACTGGTATTGAGGTGTGCTTGAAAGGAGGATTTTTTGGTGCTCTGATGTTCTGGTGGTGCGTGGTGACTGCATTTTTGTAGGCTGTGTGGTCATCGGTTGATTTGCTCATCCTCCATTTACATTCCAGTCACCTAGAGGAGCGCTTGTATTCCAGTCGATCTGTCGTAACCCACTTGGGTGTTTGGCTCTGTCAATTCCCTGCTGTTTTCCTTAGGGGGGCTATGTTGTCAGTGCAGATTGAGAGCCAGCAGTGTAGGTTGTTTGCGGCTTCATTTGCGTCTGCTGAGTCTGGTGGGAGGGAGTGGTTGAGAGTGTTGGTGAGCTGTGCTTCCATGACTTGGCCCCTAGCGGCGTGCTGTGTCCTTTGTGTTGGTAAAGTGCATGCCCTTGTGGTCAGTCCAGTGGTGTTTGGAGATGTGGGAGATGGTGATGTTGTCCCCTGCTGAGAAAACGGGGTTGAGAATGTGTGGGTGGGGACATTGACGAGTTGTTTGAGGCCTAGAGTTGTGAGGTTGTCCAGGAGGTTTGAGGTGTTGGGGTCATCGTTGGTATAAAGGTGGAAGTGGGTATCAAGGTGGAAGTTGAGGTCGCAGAGTAAGATGTAGTTGGAGGAGGTGAGCACTTGTGGGGTGACGAGGTCGGCGATGATTTCACAGAACTGGGGTCTGGGTCCGGGTGACCTGTAGAAGAGGGTGCCACGTAGGGAGGTGTTTGGGTTGGTCTGGATCTGGAAATGTAAGTGCTCATGAGTTGACTGAGACTGCGATTCAATGGTGGTAGTCAGGGGGAGGTTGTTCTTGTAGATTATGACAATGCCTCCTCCAGACCTGTTGGCTCTATCCTTTTGGATGGCGACATCTGGGGCTGTTGAGTCGAGGAGGTCCCATACTTCTACCTCATACCTGAGGAGGGAGCATGGGTTGAGGAGTATGCACTTGAGGCAGCCGTCTGAGTCTGGTGCAGGATTATGGGGTGGTCCTTGGAGTGTGCTGGAGCAGGCGTGGCAAGAAAAAGGTCCATGGGTTGGCTTGGTGGCAGGCTGATGATCTTCCCGGGTTGAGGGCGTGCAGAGTGCTGGCGTTGAACTGGTGGAACCAGGGTCTATGGCGCTCGGCCCAGTCCAGGCACGCTCCGTGCTAATTGTCTTGCATTTGGCGTGCCTTTGGTGCACCAGCGATGCAGCCACACTACAGCCGTCATTAAGAAGGGGAGGGAGGTGGGGGGGTCCGGTTAGCTGGGAGGTGGGAGAATAGAACAGTTATGGTAGTAATTACTCTCTATTTTTGACAGTGATGCCTCAGTACTGTGTGACAAATTCCATTCATGAGTATAGGCACCAACTTTAACCTTCTTCCTTTTTTTTTTGCATGCTTTGTAGTGTAGCAGGTTAAAAACTGGTGATCCCAAACATGTTCAAGCGCAAAGCTGTAACTTCTGTTGCAGTGCTTCACCACAAAGGAAAAAAAGGTCCTGCATTCAAGGCAGAGGGTATGAAAGAAATCGTGAGGGTTGAGATGCAGAAATCATGAAGAAAGGTTGGCATGCAACTAGTGGAACTACTTCATTACAGTCCAGACGTGGGCTTGGTTTGCAATGCATGTGTCAAAGCAAAGATTTGGGAGTTGATGATTTCTGGAAGGGGGTTCCAATGATTAAGGAGATGGGCACATTATTGAGGACAGTCTACACTTTGTTCTCCAGATCTCCTGCACAGAGTTCCAAATTGGATGAAATCGCATCAGTCACTGAATGTGCAGTGGTGTCCTTTCAGCCATTGATTGAAGTCCGGTGGCTTTCAGGGCATTTTGACGTTGGTGCACTAAATTGTAATTGTGAAGCTGTTCTTTATACTTTGAGCGTGAGAAAGTTAAGGAGAATGGTCCAGTTGCTAAATATTGTTACAAAAACCTGTCGGACTCAAACTAAAAGATTTCCCTTGCTGTACTTAATGACATTCTTGGTGAATCTGCATATTTGTGCAAACTGTTCTAAAAATGTTCTTTGACCACAGTTGAAGCTGTATTGTATGCAAGAGCAAAGACTGGCCAAATGAAGGAACTGTACTTGTGGGACACTGTCTTTTGGAGCAGCACAGTAAGAGATCTGGTGGTGTTGTACAGGGAAGGACAATAGTTTGACAGAAGCCTATTTTGTCTTTTGTTTCCGTTCTTTGTGACCACATGCAAAAAAGGTTTCCTGAAGATGAACTGAAAGAATAGGCAAGTTTTGAATTCCAGACAATAGCAACACAATCACATTTTTCATTTTGGGACTGAAAATGTAGACAGATCTGTTGAAAAGTATTTAAAAAGTTTTGGGCCTGGGTGATTGTGAAACATCAGATGTAGGAGGCTGGACTGGCTTGTAGTGAGTACCAAGGTGTACTTACACCTTGCACCAGGCCCAGGTATCCCTTATTAGTGTAGAGGGGTGTCTAGCAGCTTAGGCTGATAGAAAAGGTAGCTTAGCAGAGCAGCTTAGGCTGAACTAGGAGACGAGTGAAGCTCCTACAGTACCACTAGTGTCATATGCACAATATCATAAGAAAACACAATACACAGATATACTAAAAATAAAGGTACTTTATTTTTATGACAATATGCCAAAAGTATCTCAGTGAGTACCCTCAGTATGAGGATAGCAAATATACACAAGATATATGTACACAATACCAAAATATGCAGTAATAGCAATAGAAAACAGTGCAAGCAATGTATAGTCACAATAGAATGCAATGGGGGCACATAGGGATAGGGGCAACACAAACCATATACTCTAGAAGTGGAATGCGAACCACGAATGGACCCCAAACCTATGTGACCTTGTAGAGGGTCGCTGGGACTGTAAGAAAACAGTGAGGGTTAGGAAAATAGCACACGCCAAGACCCTGAAAAGTGGGTGCAAAGTGCACCTAAGTTCCCCAAAGAGCACAGAAGTCGTGATAGGGGAATTCTGCAGGAAAGACCAACACCAGCAATGCAACAACGATGGATTTCCAGACGAGAGTACCTGTGGAACAAGGGGACCAAGTCCAAAAGTCACAATCAAGTCGGGAGTGGGCAGATGCCCAGGAAATGCCAGCTGTGGGTGCAAAGAAGCTGCCACCGGATGGTAGAAGCTGAGGATTCTGCAAGAATGACAAGGGCTAGAAACCTCCCCTTTGGAGGATGGATGTCACACGTCATGAAGAGTCGTACAGGAGTGTTTTCCCGCAGAAAGACCGCAAACAAGCCTTGCTAGCTGCAAGGGTCGCGGTTAGGGTTTTTGGATGCTGCTGTGGCCCAGGAGGGACCAGGATGTCACCAATTGCGTCAGGGGACAGAGGGGGCGCCCAGCAAGACAAGGAGTCCTCCCAGAAGCAGGCAGCACCCACAGAAGTGCCAGAACAGGCACTACAAAGTGGAGTGAAACAGTGCTCACCCGAAGTTGCTCAAGAGAGTCCCACGCCGCCGGAGGACAACTCAGGAGGTCGTGCAATGCAGGTTAGAGTGCCGTGGACCCAGGCTTGGCTGTGCACAAAGGAAATCTTCATGGAGTACACAGGAGCCGGAGTAGCTGCAAAACACGTGGTTCCCAGCAATGCAGTCTGGCGTGGGGAGGCAAGGACTTACCTCCACCAAACTTGGACTGAAGAGTCACTGGACTGTGGGAGTCACTTGGACAGAGTTGCTGAGTTCAAGGGACCTCGCTCGTCGTGCTGAGAGGAGACCCAGAGGACCGGTGATGCAGTTCTTTGGTGCCTGAGGTTGCAGGGGGAAGATTCCGTCGACCCACGGGAGATTTCTTCGGAGCTTCTAGTGCAGAGAGGAGGCAGACTACCCCCACAGCATGCACCACCAGGAAAACAGTCGAGAAGGCGGCTGGATCAGCGTTACAGTGTCGCAGTAGTCGTCATTGCTACTTTGTTGCAGTTTTGCAGGCTTCCAGCGCGGTCAGCAGTCGATTCCTTGGCAGAAGGTGAAGAGAGAGATGCAGAGGAACTCTGATGAGCTCTTGCATTCATTATCTAAGGAATTCCCCAAAGCAGAGACCCTAAATAGCCAGAAAAGAGGGTTTGGCTACTTAGGAGAGAGGATAGGCTAGCAACACCTGAAGGAGCCTATCAGAAGGAGTCTCTGACGTCACCTGCTGGCCCTGGCCACTCAGAGCAGTCCAGTGTGCCAGCAGCACCTCTGTTTCCAAGATGGCAGAGGTCTGGAGCACACTGGAGGAGCTCTGGGCACCTCCCAGGGGAGGTGCAGGTCAGGGGAGTGGTCACTCCCCTTTCCTTTGTCCAGTTTCGCGCCAGAGCAGGGCTGAGGGATCCCTGAACCGGTGTAGACTGGCTTATGCAGAGATGGGCACCATCTGTGCCCATTAAAGCATTTCCAGAGGCTGGGGGAGGCTACTCCTCCCCAGCCCTGACACCTTATTCCAAAGGGAGAGGGTGTAACACCCTCTCTCTGAGGAAGTCCTTTGTTCTGCCTTCCTGGGCCAAGCCTGGCTGGACCACAGGAGGGCAGAAACCTGTCTGAGGGGTTGGCAGCAGCTGCAGTGAAACCCCGGGAAAGGCAGTTTGGCAGTACCCGGGTTCTGTGCTAGAGACCCGGGGAATCATGGGATTGTCTCCCCAATACCAGGATGGCATTGGTGGGGCAATTCCATGATCTTAGACATGTTACATGGCCATATTCGGAGTTACCATTGTGAAGCTACACATAGGTAGTGACCTATATGTAGTGCACGCGTGTAATGGTGTCCCCGCACTCACAAAGTCCGGGGAATTGGCCCTGAACAATGTGGGGGCACCTTGGCTAGTGCCAGGGTGCCCACACACTAAGTAACTTAGCACCCAACCTTTACCAGGTAAAGGTTAGACATATAGGTGACTTATAAGTTACTTAAGTGCAGTGTAAAATGGCTGTGAAATAACGTGGACGTTATTTCACTCAGGCTGCAGTGGCAGGCCTGTGTAAGAATTGTCAGAGCTCCCTATGGGTGGCAAAAGAAATGCTGCAGCCCATAGGGATCTCCTGGAACCCGAATACCCTGGGTACCTCAGTACCACATACTAGGGAATTATAAGGGTGTTCCAGTATGCCAATGTAAATTGGTAAAATTGGTCACTAGCCTGTTAGTGACAATTTGGAAAGAAATGAGAGAGCATAACCACTGAGGTTCTGATTAGCAGAGCCTCAGTGAGACAGTTAGTCATAACACAGGTAACACATACAGGGCACATTTATGAGCACTGGGGCCCTGGTTGGCAGGGTCCCAGTGACACATACAACTAAAGCAACATATATACAGTGAAATATGGGGGTAACATGCCAGGCAAGATGGTACTTTCCTACACAACCCCCCCCCCCCAAACGAAGGACAATAAGACTAGCCATGACCTGATGAGTCTTCATTGTTTAAGTGGAAATATCTGGAGAGTCCATCTGCATTGGAGTGGTTACTCCCAGGTCTATGTTCCACTGTATAATCCATTCCCTGTAGGGATATGGAACACCTCAATAATTTAGGGTTTTCACCTTTCATTTGTTTTAGCCAAAGTAGAGGTTTGTGGTCTGTCTGAACAATGAAGTGAGTGCCAAACAGGTATGGCCTCAACTTCTTCAGTGCCCAGACCACAGCAAAGGCCTCCCTCTCTATGGCAGACCAACGCTTTTCTCTAGGAGTCAACCTCCTGCTGATAAAAGCAACAGGTTGATCCTGGCCCTCAGAATTAAGTTGTGATAAGACTGCCCCTACCCCTAATTCAGATGCATCATTTTGGACAATGAATTTTTTGGAGTAACAGGGGCTTTTCAGGACAGGTGCAGAGCACATGGCCTGCTTCAGCTCCTCAAAAGCTTTCTGACAGCTAGCTGTCCACAATACCTTTTTAGGCATTTTCTTAGATGTGAGGTCATTAAGAAGGGCTGCAATGGAGCCATAGTTCTTTATGAACCTCCTGTAATACCCAGTGAGGCCTAAGAAGGCTCTCACCTGGGTCTGAGTTGTAGGGGGAACCCAATCTATAATAGTTTGGATTTTCCCCTGAAGTGGTGCAATCTGTTCTCCACCTACCAGGTGTCCCAGATAAACCACTTTCCCCAGCCCTATCTGGCACTTTGAAGCCTTGATAGTGAGGCCTGCCTTTTGCAGGGCCTCTAAAACTTTCCATAGGTGGACCAGGTGATCATCCCAGCTGGAGCTAAAGACAGCTATATCATCTAGATATGCTGCACTAAAAGCTTCCAGCCCTTGCAGGACTGTATTCACCAACCTTTGAAAAGTGGCAGGTGCATTTTTCAAACCAAAAGGCATTACTGTGAATTGGTAATGGCCTCCAATGGTTGAAAATGCAGTTTTTGCTTTTGCATCTTCTGATAACTTGATCTGCCAATACCCTGCAGTCGAATCAAAAGTGCTTAGATACTTGGCAGATGCCAGTGTATCTATTAGCTCATCTGCCCTGGGTATAGGGTGAGCATCAGTTTTGGTTACCTGGTTGAGACCTCTATAGTCTACACAAAACCGCATTTCCTTCTTTCCATCCTTGGAATGAGATTTTGGTACAAGTACCACAGGAGAGGCCCATGGACTTTCAGAGTACTCAACCACTCCCAGTTCAAGCATTTTCTGCACTTCTTGATTTATGCAGTCTCTGACATGGTCTGGCTGCCTATAGATCTTACTTTTGACAGGCAAGCTGTCTCCAGTATCTATAGTGTGCTCACACCAAGAAGTGGTGCCTGGCACAGTAGAGAAGAGTTCAGAAAACTGACCCAGGAGATTTATGCAGTGGTCTTTCTGCTCAGCAGTAAGACAATCTGCCAAAACTACACCTTCCACTAGAGCATCTTGTTCTGTGGAAGAGAAGAGATCAGGGAGAGGGTCACTCTCTTCTTCCTGTCCCTCATCTGTTGCCAGGAGCAGGGTGAGATCAGCCCTGTCATAGTAGGGTTTCAGGCGATTGACATGGAGCACCCTAAGGGGACTCCTGGCAGTGCCTAAGTCAACTAAGTAGGTGACTTCTCCCTTCTTTTCAACAATTATGTGGGGTCCACTCCATTTGTCTTGGAGTGCTCTTGGGGCCACAGGCTCCAAGACCCACACTTTCTGCCCTGGTTGGTACTGAACCAAAACAGCCTTCTGGTCATGCCATTGCTTTTGGAGCTCTTGGCTTGCCTGAAGGTTTTTACTGGCCTTTTTCATGTACTCAGCCATCCTAGATCTTAGGCCAAGTACATAGTCCACTATGTCTTGCTTTGGGGCTTTTAAAGGTTGTTCCCAACCCTCCTTAACAAGTGTTAGAGGACCTCTCACAGGGTGTCCAAATAGGAGTTCAAAGGGGCTGAAGCCCACTCCTTTTTGGGGTACCTCCCTGTAAGCAAAAAGGAGGCAAGGTAACAGGATATCCCATCTCCTGCGGAGTTTTTCAGGGAGTCCCATAATCATACTTTTTAGAGTTTTGTTAAATCTCTCCACCAGTCCATTTGTTTGTGGATGATAGGGTGTGGTGAACTTGTATGTAACACCACACTCCTTCCACATGGCCTTTAAGTAAGCAGACATGAAATGGCTTCCCCTGTCTGATACCACCTCTTTTGGGAAGCCCACCCTGGAAAATATTCCCAGGAGGGCCTTTGCCACTGCAGGAGCTGTAGTGGTCCTTAGAGGAATTGCTTCAGGATATCTGGTGGCATGGTCCACTACCACCAAGATAAACCTATTGCCTGAAGCAGTAGGAGGGTCAAGGGGGCCAACTATGTCAACCCCTACCCTTTCAAAGGGAACCCCAACCACAGGCAGTGGGATAAGGGGTGCCTTTGGAGTGCCACCTGTTTTGCCACTGGCTTGACAGGTTTCACAGGACTTACAAAATTCCTTTGTGTCCTCTGACATTCTAGGCCAATGAAACAAGGGACCAAGCCTGTCCCAAGTTTTCATTTGCCCCAAATGTCCAGCTAAGGGAATGTCGTGGGCTAGAGTTAGGAGGAACTTTCTGTACTCCTGAGGAATCACCAATCTCCTGGCAGCTCCAGGTTTTGGATCCCTTGCTTCAGTGTACAAGAGGTTGTCCTCCGAGTAAACTCTGTGAGAGTCACTGACATCCCCATTTGCTTGTTTGACAGCTTGCTACCTTAGACCCTCTAGTGTGGGACAGGTATGCTGTGCCACACTCAGCTCCTCCCTGGCAGGCCCCCCTTCACCCAAAAGCTCAGCAGTGTCTGCTTCCAGCTCCTCTGGTGTAGGTTCTGCACAGGGTGGAAATTCTTCTTCCTCAGAAGTAGAATCCACTGTAGAGGGAGTGATAGTAGGTAGTGATTTACTTCTACTAACCCTAGCTTTAGGGAGCACTTGGTCCATTCTTCCAGGATCCAAGTCACCCTGTCCTTTTTGCTTTTTGGCCTGAGCCCTGGTTAAAGCAAAAATATGCCCTGGAATGCCCAGCATTGCTGCATGGGCCTCCAACTCCACATCTGACCAAGCTGATGTCTCTAAATCATTTCCTAGTAGACAGTCTACAGGTAAATCTGAGGCAACCACAACTTTCTTTGGACCAGTAACCCCCCCCCCCCCAGTTGAGATTTACAACAGCCATGGGGTGGCTAAGTGTGTTGTTATGAGCATCGGTTACTTGGTACTGGTGACCAAGTAGGTGTTGTTCAGGGTGGACCAGTTTCTCTATTACCATTGTAACACTGGCACCTGTGTCCCTGTAGGCCTGAACCTCAACACGATTTATTAGGGGTAGTTGCTTGTACTTATCCATGTTAAGGGGACAAGCAACCAAGGTGGCTAAATCAATAGCCCCCTCAGAGACTAACACAGCCTCTGTGGTCTCCCTAACAAGACCAACCCCAACTAAGTTACCAAAAGTGAGCCCAGCTACTCCCTTGGATTGGCTATTAGTAGGTTTGCTCCCACCACCAATGCTATTACCAGGGGCACTAGGTGTAGCAGCAGGGGTTGTAGTGGTAGGAGGCTTGGTGCTTTTCTTTGGACAACTGGGATCTGTTGTCCAATGGCCTTTTATTTTACATAAATAGCACCATGGTTTCTTTTCTTTGTTTTGATTTGAAGAGGATTTGGGCCCACCACCCACACCAGAGTGTTTTTGTGGGCCTGATGAAGACTCATTTTTAGATTTGTCCCCACCCTTGTCAGAAGACTTACCATCCTTCTTCTTGCCATCTTTGTCACCCCCTGTATGAACTTTTCTGTTCACCCTTGTTCTGACCCATTTGTCTGCCTTCTTTCCCAATTCTTGAGGAGAGGTCAGATCAGAGTCCACCAGGTACTGGTGTAACAAATCAGACACACAATTATTAAAAATATGCTCTCTCAGGATTAAGTTATACAGGCTTTCATAATCAGTAACTTTACTGCCATGTAACCACCCCTCCAAGGCCTTCACTGAATGGTCAACAAAGTCTACCCAGTCTTGTGAAGACTCCTTTTTGGTTTCTCTGAACTTCATCCTGTACTGTTCAGTGGTTAAGCCATAACCATCTAGGAGTGCATTCTTAAGAACTTTGAAATCATTGGCCTCACTTTCCTTTACAGTAAGGAGCCTATCCCTACCCTTTCCACTGAAAGATAGCCATAGGATAGCAGCCCACTGCCTTTGAGGGACATCCTGTGCAACACAGGCAATCTCAAGTGCATCAAACCACTTGTTAATGTCATCCCCCTCCTTGTAAGGGGGAACTATCTTGTGCAGATTCCTAGAATCATGCTCTTTTGCAGGATGACTATTTGGAATACTACTGCTGCCACCATGGGTTTCTAAACCCAATTTCTGTCTTTCTCTTTCTATCTCTAAGGATTGCCTATCTAAATCCAGCTGTTGCTTCTTGAGCTTCAGCCTGGATTGTTCCACTCTCAATCTATTGAGCTCCCTTTCTAACACTCGGTCATCAGGGTGGGTGGGTAGGGCATGTCTTGAAACAGAAGAATGGTGAAAATGAACAGAAGGAGACCTGGCCCTAACAGATGTCACACTAACATTCTGGCCTACAGAAGTGACACTTCTACTATGATGAGAAACAACACTATTACTGTGATGTGAGACAACACTCTACTGTGATGTGAATTCACATCAGTACCAGCCATGCTAGGTGGCTTGCTAGGGGGCAGGTTGGAAAGCTTCCCTCCCACATCTTTTGCTAGGGGTGCCCCAGAATCAGAGTGGGAACCATCAGCTAATTTCTCACCAGAAGTGCCACCTAAGGTCTTATCTTGTTCAATGAGCAAGGTAACCAACAGTTGTCTTGAGGGATTCTTCCCTACCCCTAAACCTCTATCTATACAGAGACTCCTTGCTTCCTTCCAGCTAAGGTTGTCATGAGCTATGTTGGACAGATCAAGAGTTTGGCCTGTACCAGACATTTTAGACAGTGTTTAAGGGATAGAAAAAGTGAGAAAAAAGTTTTTCAGAACTTTTTGAAAGACAGAAAAAACTTTTAAAACTTTTTAAGAACTTTTTAGAAAGTTTAGAGGTACTTTTCAGCACTTAGTAAAGAAGTGAGAGAAGAAAAGCAAAACGTTTTGGTTAGATGTACATACACTGAACTTGTTTTGTCTATTTTTCTCTTATGAAAAGTACAATGACAAAAGTGGTAAGTAGTTGCAAAGTACTTATCCCACTGCTGCACAACCAATGTAGGAGGCCGGACTGGCTTGTAGTGAGTACCAACGGGTACTTACACTTTGCACCAGGCCCAGGTATCCCTTATTAGTGTAGAGGGGTGTCTAGCAGCTTAGGCTGATAGAAAAGGTAGCTTAGCAGAGCAGCTTAGGCTGAACTAGGAGACGAGTGAAGCTCCTACAGTACCACTAGTGTCATATGCACAATATCATAAGAAAACACAATACACAGATATACTAAAAATAAAGGTACTTTATTTTTATGACAATATGCCAAAAGTATCTCAGTGAGTACCCTCAGGATGAGGATAGCAAATATACACAAGATATATGTACACAATGCCAAAATATGCAGTAATAGCAATAGAAAACAGTGCAAACAATGTATAGTCACAATAGAATGCAATGGGAGCACATAGGGATGGGTGCAACACAAACCATATACTCTAGAAGTGGAATGTGAACCACGAATGGACCCCAAACCTATGTGACCTTGTAGAGGGTCGCTGGGACTGTAAGAAAACATTGAGGGTTAGAAAAATAGCCCACCCCAAGACCCTGAAAAGTGGGTGCAAAGTGCACCTAAGTTCCCCAAAGAACACAGAAGTCGTGATAGGGGAATTCTGCAGGAAAGACCAACACCAGCAATGCAACAACGATGGATTTCCAGACAAGAGTACCTGTGGAACAAGGGGACCAAGTCCAAAAGTCACGATCAAGTCAGGAGTGGGCAGATGCCCAGGAAATGCCAGCTCTGGGTGCAAAGAAGCTGCCACTGGATGGTAGAAGCTGAGGATTCTGCAAGAACGACAAGGGCTTGAAACTTCCCCTTTGGAGGATGGATGTCCCACGTCGTGAAGAGTCGTGCAGAAGTGTTTTCCCGCAGAAAGACCGCAAGCAAGCCTTGCTAGCTGCAAGGGTTGCGGTTAGGGTTTTTGGATGCTGCTGTGGCCCAGGAGGGACCAGGATGTCACCAATTGCGTCAGGGGACAGAGGAGGCACCCAGCAAGAGAAGGAGTCCTCTCAGAAGCAGGCAGCACCCGCCGAAGTGCCGGAACAGGCACTACGAAGTGGAGTGAAACGGTGCTCACCCGAAGTTGCACAAGAGAGTCCCACGCCGCCGGAGGACAACTCAGGAGGTCGTGCAATGCAGGTTAGAGTGCCGTGGACCCAGGCTGGACTGTGCACAAAGGAAATCTTCGTGGAGTACACAGGAGCCGGAGTAGCTGCAAAACACGCGGTTCCCAGCAATGCAGTCTGGCGTGGGGAGGCAAGGACTTACCTCCACCAAACTTGGACTGAAGAGTCACTGGACTGTGGGAGTCACTTGGACAGAGTTGCTGAGTTCAAGGGACCTCGCTCGTCGTGCTGAGAGGAGACCCAGAGGACCGGTGATGCAGTTCTTTGGTGCCTGCGGTTGCAGGGGGAAGATTCCGTCGACCCACAGGAGATTTCTTCGGAGCTTCTAGTGCAGAGAGGAGGCAGACTACCCCCACAGCATGCACCACCAGGAAAACAGTCTAGAAGGCAGCTGGATCAGCGTTACAGTGTCGCAGTAGTCATTGTTGCTACTTTGTTGCAGTTTTGCAGGCTTCCAGCGCGGTCAGCAGTCGATTCCTTGGCAGAAGGTGAAGAGAGAGATGCAGAGGAACTCTGATGAGCTCTTGCATTCGTTATCTAAGGAATTCCCCAAAGCAGAGACCCTAAATAGCCAGAAAAGAGGGTTTGGCTACTTAGGAGGGAGGATAGGCTAGCAACACCTGAAGGAGCCTATCAGAAGGAGTCTCTGACGTCACCTGCTGGCCCTGGCCACTCAGAGCAGTCCAGTGTGCCAGCAGCACCTCTGTTTCTAAGATGGCAGAGGTCTGGAGCACACTGGAGGAGCTCTGGGCACCTCCCAGGGGAGGTGCAGGTCAGGGGAGTGGTCACTCCCCTTTCCTTTGTCCAGTTTCGTGCCAGAGCAGGGCTGAGGGATCCCTGAACCGGTGTAGACTGGCTTATGCAGAGATGGGCACCATCTGTGCCCATCAAAGCATTTCCAGAGGCTGGGGGAGGCTACTCCTCCCCAGCCCTGACACCTTATTCCAAAGGGAGAGGGTGTAACACCCTCTCTCTGAGGAAGTCCTTTGTTCTGCCTTCCTGGGCCAAGCCTGGCTGGACCCCAGGAGGGCAGAAACCTGTCTGAGGGGTTGGCAGCAGCAGCAGCTGCAGTGAAACCCCGGGAAAGGCAGTTTGGCAGTACCCGGGTTCTGTGCTAGAGACCCAGGGAATCATGGGATTGTTTCCCCAATACCAGGATGGCATTGGTGGGGCAATTCCATGATCTTAGACATGTTACATGGCCATATTCGGAGTTACCATTGTGAAGCTACACATAGGTAGTGACCTATATGTAGTGCACGCGTGTAATGGTGTCCCCGCACTCACAAAGTCCGGCGAATTGGCCCTGAACAATGTGGGGGCACCTTGGCTAGTGCCAGGGTGCCCACACACTAAGTAACTTAGCACCCAACCTTTACCAGGTAAAGGTTAGACATATACGTGACTTATAAGTTACTTAAGTGCAGTGTAAAATGGCTGTGAAATAACGTGGACGTTATTTCACTCAGGCTGCTGTAGCAGGCCTGTGTAAGAATTGTCAGAGCTCCCTATGGGTGGCAAAAGAAATGCTGCAGCCCATAGGGATCTCCTGGAACCCCAATACCCTGGGTACCTCAGTACCATATACTAGGGAATTATAAGGGTGTTCCAGTATGCCAATGTAAATTGGTAAAATTGGTCACTAGCCTGTTAGTGACAATTTGGAAAGAAATGAGAGAGCATAACCACTGAGGTTCTGATTAGCAGAGCCTCAGTGAGACAGTTAGTCATAACACAGGTAACACATACAGGGCACACTTATGAGCACTGGGGCCCTGGTTGGCAGGGTCCCAGTGACACATACAACTAAATCAACATATATACAGTGAAATATGGGGGCAACATGCCAGGCAAGATGGTACTTTCCTACACAATACAGAGAACATAAATATGTGGTGGCAGAGCATGTAAAGTGTGGGTTATTTACCACCTATCAAGGCATGCTGAATTTCACTATACACACTGCTGCTCAGTACAGTGTGGTGTCTCAGTTTGTTGATGTCTGTGCAACATTTCAAGCATCTAGGTCAGATTTTAAAAGAGGATTCAGCCTCATGGACACTATCAAGAGTAAATTGAGAAAACAACTAGAGGTATTTGGATATGCTGATGAGGACTTAGGCCTACCTCCTGATTGGGGAAGTTGACCGCCATAGAGCTTATTAGCACTGGAAAAATGACAAAGATTGTTGTGAGAAGCAAACATGTCACCTATCTAATGATGACACTTGACTTCTCTGAACGGCCCTCTCCCACATTCCATATGTGCCTAGATGTGTCATATTTCACATACTATCTCTCAGCAGGGATATCCTGACATTACTCAGTAGCTTACACGTTGGATTGTAAATATGTTATGTAATTGTGCAACTTATTGTGTATATGTGATCTTGTATAGGCTCCCGACATTTCCCCACCCTGTCAACAGCTCCAATTAAGAATCTTTAGTAAAATCTTATAATGGTACCTCCCTTCTGAAAGTGTACAAGTCTTAAAGGTGGTTTCATTTTGCACATTATTCACCTCAAATTGTCTAAAATTCTCAAATTAAATGTTCCATAACGGGGAAAAGCTAAAGAACCTTCTTTCTAAATAATCTTGCACCATTGTTCAAGCCAAGTACATGCATGAAGAGCTTTAACAAACAACACAATATAACCTGGAGTTCCTTCTGGTGGTGTTTCTGTACCCTCTCTTACTGGAATAAATACATCCCCTCTAAACACACTTTTAATTGCCTTGAAAAACTTCATTTTTTGTCTTTTTTCAATCAATTACAATAACCTTTCAATCAAATCAGGAAGTAACTTCAATCTGAAAATCTTTTGCTCTTGATGTTCTCCTCCAATAGCAATGTGGCACTGTGCACCATTACCAGTGCAGCTTCACACCAACCTACCAATACTAGTGAGGTACAGAATGATGCCACACTCACATCTTCAATAGCTGCAGTTGCTTCACAATTGTCTCTTACACAATCGCTTACACAACACACACACCTAGTACAAAATATTGTGAGCAAAAACGAATAACCTGTCTGCGCACTATGGGAAGGAACTAAAACATTCCAAAGCGGTACGCCTTACACTGCTCCATCTGTAGCTTTCACAATTACACAACAATGGAAACTTGACCAGCAATTCTCACTCCGGTTGATACTGATCTTCCATGTGCACTCAGTATTCACTTAATACCAACCAATAACTCAGACAATGTAAAACTGTTGGCAATGTCAATGATGTCTCATCACAAGTACCTCACTGTAGACAATAAATTAACCAAGTATCTTCTACACATGCACATTATCCCGAGATCTTAGGCCACGACAGATCCGTCAACAACAACAACCGTGGACACTTTTGAGTAAAAAGTGCCACAATCACTTCTAGTACAACAAGTCTGCAAAACACTTCACAAAATCACACTTCACTGCAATCTTCAGGCCACAGCAATGCAAGTACAAAGCCTTATTAATACTCACACATCTTTCACTTGTAGGCATGATGGTGGAATTTCGTCTATCTTCGGAACCGACAATGGGACAGAATTCGGTGTGGGCAATTTTTGGACTGGACAATTGCATGGGGTCCATACTAACTCCCTAACAGTGCACAAGAATGTTCTCCCCGTTATAGGACAAATCATCCTCTGCTTCCAGAACCGTTGCAGCATTTTCATCCTTTGCAGATTTCAATGCTCTTCGAGGTTTATGATTCTTTGGAACCAGTAAGTGGTCTGGTAGTGCCACTAACACAATTTCACTACAAACCTGTTTAATGTATACACTCAAGCTCAAAATCATACATACAAATCACAAGACCAAGTTATGGGGATACATAGTCACAAAGGGTTGCCTAAGGCGGTAGAATAAGTTCAACCGGACTAACATTAACAAAATTAAGCACTCAAGAAGAACAACACATATCATCAGCAAGAATGTCTGTGATACAGAAATTAAGCTTTGCTCAGTAATAGCAATCATCCACCAATATAGTGGAGTCTTAATTTTAGCTGGGCACAGGGAAAACCCTACAACTAATCAAATCAGGAAGATACATGTGTGGAGCAATACACGTGGGCAAAAGATAAAAAGGGCAAAAATAATTTGGAAAAAAATAATTCCTGGACTGCAGGCTACTAACAGCATATTAAAATTCATAGAACATTCTGATTCATCAAAGGTATCACTCCAGTTTATGTTAAAGGGGCATCATCCAGTAGAAATCGATCACAGGACTCCAATCTGCAACATCCATATGCTTTCCCAAGTCTGTCATGGGAACATCTTCCTTCTGTGTGACTCCACATAAGTTTGAAACAATTGTATACAATGGCAGTCCATATTCCACTAAGTTCCATTCTCAAGGATGATATGATACATTCTCTCTATGTTTAAACAATGAGGCCTATTACCAAAGTCTAGTCTTCTTATGAGAAATTAGTCTGAAAGAAAACTCACATTAGGAAATGAATCAGCAAGGAATACAAACTTCAACAGGACTCACTTACGCTAACACAAAATAATTACAGCAATGCTTTCAATTAATACATTTTAATAAACATACTTTAATATGCAAACTAATGAATTCAATATTATTAATACTTCAATAATATGTGCAATACATTTAATCTTAAATGGGAAAACTTAGTCAATGCGTTTCAATATGTATAACAGAGAAGTACATTTCTTTAATTTTTGCACGCTTATTTAATTCATTAATCATGTGAAATTCAATATTGTTTTAACATATTCTGTTAGTCTGGAGTATAAATGAGATTACTCTATCAGTTTAATACTTTTAATATGTCATTTAATTCAAATACCACCTAAGACTAACTTTGCAGTGTAAACAAATTGCACATTCAAATTGTGTCACTGCAGCTTCTGTGTTCAAATAACCATTTAATCATATAGCCAAAATGAGACCCAGTTAATTTGGAGTTGTCACCTTCCTTATTTCATGGGAAGTGCAAAATACGACTGCTATTGGGTTAATGGCTGCATGACTTAAAAGCACATTAGAGAGATAAGGGACAGTGTCTTGAAAATCAGACGCTTCAAGTAAAAATAACTTCTGCAAGAAGGGCTCAAAAGTCTACTATAATGAATGACATTTACTAGTGTTAACGCGTCCTTCTATGTCAATTTATAAACATTAGGACTCGTTTTGGGCCGATGAATCTTTTGACCCAGTGGTGAGACACCGAAAGACGAGGTAACTGATCAATATGTCAAGCAATATATCAATAATATCATCAACATATATCACCACAATATATTTCAGTTTAGACATTGGTTACAACTGTCGGCACGACCATGACCTTTCAGTCATGAATAACCACACCTTTATTGAAGTTTTGTGAATTTTATTCCCTATTGATTACAATCTAATAGCAAATGTATTAATCTCAAAACCAAAAAGCAAAAGAGCATAGTCACGATATGGCAATTGTGATAAGATTTTGACAATGTGAAGATGACAAACATTAAACCATTAATATATGATATATACACAAATCAAGTACGTAGAACAGCATATACGTCTCAGTTCAGCATAGCACAATGTCAGTCACGTTTGTTGCGTCAGTCAGGGTGAACCCTAGCCTATCCACTAATTAGCATCAGCATGTTGGACTTCATGCAAAACAATTTAGAACATCGATTTGGAAAACATCTAACTAAGGTCTCTAATCAAAAATACAGCAGTTGGTACCTAGAAAGGAAAAGCGAATGGACAAATTACAAGAGCAACTGTCATAATTACCCTCCTCGGAATGAGTCAGCATACAGGTTCAAACTTCGTCTTCAGGACATCAGTTGGATCGTCGTCAATCTATCTAGTCTAAGGGCAGTGGACACTTCCCTCATAAGGAAGAAAGTGTAATGGGGCAAGCTAAAGGGTGAGGATGATGTATTAAGTTTCAAGTCACCAGACAGAGTGACAGAGTTTCTGGATGCAATCAATATCATTCCCTACCTAGATCTCTCGAGTCTTCTGTGTCATGGGTTTTTATCCCCTTTTGGCAATACCTTCCCCCAAAATTCTATTGGACAGTCGCTTCACCCCACTATCTTTAACCTATCAAATTATACATTAAGTAATGCACTTGTCATTTCATGATAATTCATAAAATTTTGATTGGTCTTCGCAATTGACGTTTTTCGTAGGTGGCACATCCGGGGTTACTTCATTCTTTGGCACGTTCTTCAGGTCAAATGTTCTCTTCTACATGGTCGGTTGTCCTTGAAAGTTTCCATATTTTTTGCAAAACGTATAAAACTTATACTAAAGCAGCTAGCATGCGGATGGGAAGAAACCTAAGTTTGATACATAAAACGAAGGAGAGAACACATGCTGGGTCATGGCCTTTTGCGAGTCAGCACACTGGAGAAACAGAAAAATATGCTTTAATATGAGAGCTACACAGCTAAGTTTTTCGACTCACGCTAACTTAAGGCTTATGGGTTCTAATAAATGCAATCTTCGTAAATGTTAATGTATTCAATTAATCATAATATAAGCAATCATTTCTTATAATTGACATTAGTATATGCATACAATAATTCTCTTCTATTATAAGTATGTTAGAATACATTTCAAATGAATAATATTTTCAATGCAGTATTCGTTAAGTATAAGTAATTCACATCTAATGTATGTAATATTTAAATTACGCTCTCTCAGTCCCTCCTCTGATGACGCTCGTCATCACACAAATCCTTTTTTGATCTAATTATTCACTTTGCGCATAATACGCATTTCAACATCTTGCCCTTTATGAGAACTTTCCCATATCTCATTGAACATTTTCTCTCTTTCACTTTCTTCATTTCTTCTGGCTCTTTTGGTCCAATTTCTTTTTACTTTGTCATTGATTTTACATGCCCTCCATAATCCTAATAGACAAACCAAAACAATTAATAGACCCATCAAAATTTTTGCAAGTACCCCATTCCAAATGTTGGTAAACCAGCTTCCCACTCTGGCAATTCCCTTTCCAAATTTCTCCCAAACACCAAGTTCTTTTAGATCCTTCAAGTCTGTACTATCTCTAGTAAGGTTAGTAAGCATACTTCAAATTTTCTTACTGTTATCTGGTATAAATGAGCAACAATGACGCTCATTAAGCATATTGCAGACCCCTCCACTCTTTGCTAAAAGAAGGTCTAAAGCAAGCCAATTTTGAAGAGTCATAGCTCTTTCTGCAGCAAGTTCAATATCCATTAGGAGTATAGCCCCTGTAAAATTTGTCAACATGTTATCCACAATAGTAGACAACTTTTGAATTTTTATAGAATTCAAGATAACCCCTACTGATGGGATTATAGCTCCAAATATATCACCAATGACAGCCGCCACTGATTCTCGTTTTTGTCTAGAATGTTGCAATTCAGACGTCTTAGGTATTTGTTTCAAGTCATCAATCTGGTATATCTTTGGGAATACTATCCCCAAATAACATGTTCCATACCATCCCTTAGGGAGACGGTAATAGGCATTTAGCCCACAGATGTAATAGATTCCAGGGATCGCTGGATCTTGTCCATTCAGCATAAAGGTCCATTTACTCTGAAACAAAAACACATGCCTACACTCACTCGTACCCACAAACAAATTATCTTGATCAGATTTTGGTCTATATACACAGAGCCTACCTACGTGTAATGCATCTATAGCTAGTTTGCCTTGTGTTTTGATTGCAGTATAAGCATAGTCATTTGCATATGTACGTTTCTCTAATCCTTTTTCTAATCTTTCTTTCAGTGCTTTGCGTCTATCATCTGTGTGATCTAAAAAGCTTTTTTCTACAGGTGACAATAAGCAAGTCAAATTATTGCGATGTGCATAAGCAGTCCCAAATGTAAGTGTTGGCTCAAAGAATCCTCTAACTATTTTTATATCATGCTCTTTAGCTAATTTATTCAAAAATTCAATCACAGGCACAAAGGAAAACACAACATCCAAGTTTGAATAAAAATATTGCACATGCTCTTGATTATAGAATCTTGTTAGTAGAAAGCTGCAACTAATTCCATAAGTAAGAGGGAGGCTATGACGGGTAACTCCCTCCTGCACAGACGAAGGAATTTTAGTACATACATAACAATCTTTCGCATCCATTGTTTCCACATACTTGTTTAGTAAGCGATAGAACACATTAGTAGAAAGTTCCCCTTTTGCATTAGTTCCCTCATGCATATGTCTTGCATCTTGCTCAAATCTCTCCCACGGTGTTAGTTTAGTAGTAGTCTCAAGTTTTTGAAGTTGTTTTAATAGTTACTTTCTCTCTCCACGGCATTCCCACAATCACTCCTACAATTATCACTGCACACACAACACCTATTATAAGGCCTAACCAACCACACACCTTACTTCCTTTGCTACTATTTCTATTATAAGCCATGTTTGTATAGAATCAGAATAGCAGATTGACAATCAGTTTAAGAATAAACCTCTGCGGATTTTTACAGCATCTTCACTCACTCCAGGACCCTTCTTGTCAATTCAGGTTAGCAGCTTGTCACAATCAGGTTTCTTTAAAAGTCAATTCCGGATCTTGTGTCACTTCCAGTAATTTATAGAGTCTCTCTTTTTTTTTTTTCAAGATTTTTCAAACTTAGCCAAGTCTTCCTTGAGTTTTGTTCAGGTACCGTAATACTGGCCTGGTACTTCTCGATCAAAACAGAATGCTAGGAATTCTTGTTGCCATTCAGATGTTGTAGCATACGCCCATTCAGGACTTGTATATCTTCTGTTCGCAATTCTTTTTCTCTTTAATCTTCGTTCACCTTGTTGTTCTCCTTCACTCAGATCATCTGCTTGTGAGGTATCACTCTCTTCTATTATGGTGTCATTCGATACCTCTCTTATTTTAGGATGCGACTTGTCTGGCAAATTATCGCCTCTATGTGTCTTTTCTTGACGTTTTCCTTCAGGACGTTGGACAGCACCCTCCTCTTGTGATATGGTGTTTTCTCTTGACGGACCTGCAACTGGTTTGGGAGATTCTGACACGTTTTGATTTGTATCTATAGTTTCTCCTTCTTCTTCTGTTTCTATGTTGGGTTCAGACTCTAACCCGTATTCGTCTACTTCTGTGAGAACCTCTCCTTGGCTTAGCTCTCCTGCTGCCTCTACTGAGATAGGCACTCTGTCACCTCTCTCGAACTCATTGATAGTTTGAGGGACAAGGCTGTTCTCAGTGGGCTCTCCAGTAGTCTCAGTTCCTTCTTGACTGTTCTCTGACTCTGAGACTTCTCTTCCTGAAGTTCCTGTACCGGATACTTCAAGTTCCTCTTCAACAGGACACGTTACCTTTTTCGTGTGACTGGCATGTATCCAGTTGGGAACCCCGGCACACTTCACAGCAGTGGTGGTCGTCAATATTACTTGATACGGTCCTTTCCAACGTGGCTCTAAACACGATTTTCTCACGTGCTTCTTGACAACCACCCAATCTCCAGCTTGCAGAGAGTGGCCTGGATCGCCAATTGGTGGCAACGTGTTAGCTTCCACCTGGTGAGAAAAAGAGCGAATTACGTCAGCCAAACCTTTGCAATAATCCAACACCATATCATCTGTAATATTCACTAGTGCATTTGCAGGTACTGCTGGTAATCTCATAGCTCTGCCCATGAGGATTTCATGGGGGGACAATCCCGTTTTCTTGTCTGGGGTATTTCTCATAGACATCAGTACTAGAGGTAAGGCATCTGGCCATTTCATGTTTGTTGCTGCACACATTTTTGCCATTCTTGATTTCAGAGTACCATTCATCTGCTCAACTAGTCCTGATGCTTCAGGGCGATAGCTACAATGCAGCTTTTGTTCAATGTTGAGTGCAGCACACAGAAATTTAATCACCTCATTGTCAAAGTGTCTTCCCCTATCTGATTCTATAGAAACCGGAAACCCGAATCTTGGTATCAGTTCTCTAAGTAGTAGTTTTGCAACTGTAAGTGGGGTATGCCTCAATCCAATGACTGAAAACACACACAATCACCAACACGTACTTCAATCCTCCGCATACAGGCATTTAGATAAAATCCATTTGCATTTTGTTAAATGGACCTCCAGCTCTCCCAATGTGGCTCAAAGTTACCACAGTTCCTTTTCCAGCATTCATCTGTTGACAGATGACGCACCTGTGGCAAGTGATTTCTGCGGCATGTCTGAATTTTGGATTGAACCAATCAATCTTAAAGGACCTGATCATGGCATCCCATCCTAGATGTGCCTGCCCATGATAAAGCCAGGCAAACTGTGACAAAAGGCTATTTGGCAAGACCAACTTTCCCTCTTCTGAAACCCATAAGTCATCAGCTCTTTGTACACATTGCATTCTTTGCCAAGAGCGTTTTTCTTCTTTGCTAGCACGACCTTGTAATGTTTTCAGTTCGTCTAAGGTATCAACCACTCGTAATGCTAGATTTAGACTCGTATCATTCTCGGATTGTGGTAACAATTCCCACTGTTCTTTAAACGATATACAGTTCAATGCACAAAATCTTGCGACTTGATCTGCATAGCCGTTTCCCATAGACACAAAATCTTGTGATCTGATGTGAGCACTGCACTTTACCACAGCAACTTCTTGAGGTAACTGAATCGCATGTAACAAATCTCTTATTTGTTCACCGTTTTTCACAGGAGAACCAGAGGAGGTCATAAAACCCCTCTGTGACCAAAGTTGGCCAAAATCATGCACAATTCTGAATCCATATCTGCTGTCAGTATAGATAGTAACTTTCAAATTTACAGCTGCGTGGCATGCTTTAGTAAGGGCAATTAATTCAGCCACTTGTGCAGAAAACACTCTCTCGAGCCAGGAGGCTTCGACGATGCCAGTTATGGTACATACTGCGTAACCGGCTCTCAGTGTTCCTGCAGAATCTCTTAAGCACGACCCATCAACAAACATGATGCAATCATTTTCTTTTAGTTGAGTGTCCTGAATATCGGGACGAGGCTTGGTGCACAACTCAGTCACCTCAAGACAGTCATGTTCAAATTCTTCCCCATCTTTGATTTCAACATTTTCATTGGGAAGTAAAGTTGCCGGGCTCAGCACAGTGCATCTTTTGAGAGTGACATTCGGCGACCCCAGTATGATCGTCTCATACCTAGTGAGACGTACATTTGTCATGTGTTGAGTCCTAGTTCGTGTCAAGAGAATTTCAACTGAATGTGGAACCATTACTGTCAGAGGGTATCCCATGACTATGCCTTCACATTGTAAAAGACTCTGACCAACTGCTGCAACTGCCCGCAAACAACCCGGTAAGGCTGCTGCGACAGGGTCCAAAGTAGCTGAAAAATATGCTACAGGGCGATTTGCATCTCCGTGGACCTGTGTTAAGACAGACAAAGAACAAGCATCACGTTTATGACAAAACAACAGAAAAGGTTTCTCGTAGTCTGGCATTCCCAATGCTGGTGCCCTGCACATGCATTCTTTTAATTCTACAAATGATTCAAGCTCCTCTTTTGACAAAGTTATAGTATATGGCTCATCCTTGACTTCCTTTCCTGTCAGTTTTATTAACGGCTTTGAGATGATTGAGAAGTTGGGTATCCACTGACGACAGTAGTCCACCATTCCCAAAAACATCCTGACATCTCTTTTTGTTGTTGGAGGATTCATCTGCAAAACAGCTGTTATTCTTTCTTTTGATATTCTTCTGGACCCTTTCTCAATCAAATGTCCCAAATATTTTACTTCTTTCTGACAATATTGTAACTTTCTGGGCGACACCTTGTGTCCATTCTTTCCCAGATGATTCAGTAATGCAATGGTGTCGTATTTACAACTGTCTCTGGTTTTGGATGCAATTAGCAAATCGTCGATGTACTGCACAAGAGTTGAATTAAAAGGCAGCACAAGAGGTTCCAAATCCTTTTTCAGTATCTGATTGAAGATGGATGGTGACTTTGAGAATCCTTGAGGAATTCTGCACCAACTGTATACCTTATCCAGGAATTTGAAACTGAACAAAAATTGGCTGTCCTCATGAAGAGGTATCGAAAAGAAAGCTTGCGATAGGTCTACTACGGTAAACCATTCAGCATCACAGGGAACTTGGAACATTATTACCGATGGGTTGGATACCACAGGACAACATTTTATCACAATTTCATTTATTTTCCTCAAATCCTGCACAATTAGAACTTTTTCACAGGGCTTCTTTAAACCCATTTTAGGTGAGTTACATGGACTGCTCAAGACTTCTTTCAGAACTCCCTGTCTGAGAAAATCTGCAATTATTTGTGACACCTCAATGAGGACATCTTGGGTCATGTGATATTGTGACACCTGTCGGAACACTGCATTTGGTTTTATCTGAACTTTGACTGTCTCTACTCCTTTTATCAATCCTACTTATTTCCCAGTCAAATCCCACACTTTCTCTGTCACTGTCCCTTGTAATTCAACAGGTAAGTCAATCAAAGTATGCATCGGTATAGGGTAATCAAAGGGTAATCTTCATTTGTCCCTGTTTCTTCCTCTATGAAATGACTCTCATCTCCCTCATCGTCACTATTTGTTTGTACTTCAATTCCATCGTTGGAACAGGTAATCGAACATTTTGTCTTACACAGTAAGTCCCTTCCTAGTATGGATACTGGACTTGAATCGCATACAACAAATCTATGTAGCCCTTGGAAGTTGCCAATTTCAACTTGCACCGGATCAGTAATCGGGTTAGTCAGGTACTGATTTGCTACTCCAACCACTCGTATGGTTCGCCCTGAGAGAGGTAATCTTGGGACTTCTGCACTTCGAACTGTAGAGCGTGTAGCTCCTGTGTCAACCAAGAATGAAACCTTATAGCCCATCACTTTTCCCTCTACATATGGGCCTCTCTGATCCACCTCTAGGGATGCTGCAAGCCTGCACTCTTCACTGTCTGAGCTATCATCTGACCAATCCTCATTCATGCCCTTTTCACCTCGTAATGGAAATTGTTGCACAGTATTGTTTTGATTTGTTACCTGACCTGTGACCTGCTGAGGAAGCATCACCTGTTGCTGTCCCATCGGAGCCATTGGTAATTGCATTTGCTGTCTAGGCACCATGGGAATCTGCTGTTGCACTGGTTGCATTTGTATTGACTGAAAACGCGGCATTTGCATCTGCTGCATGGGCTGTACCCCTCGCATTTGTACCAAATTATTCTGAAAATTCAGGTTTTGATATCTCATCTTTGGACCTCGTGAATTTTGTAATGTACCAACATTAGTGCTCTGCTGAACTGCACCATCCTGCACCACATTCGGACACCCCCGTTTCCAGTGCCCCACGCCCCCGCACGCGTGACATGGCGACATCCTTTTCGCTCCTTGAACGTCATTTTGAATGACAACATTATTGATGTCCGAACCGCGGTTCACAAACCCTCGACCTCGACCTCGGCCTCTCGGCTGTGCCTGAACCACACCATTCATTTGCTGTTGTTGTTGTATCATCTGCTGAACTCCATTTCCCTGTATTCCAGCCTGTGCAGCCCATATCTGCATCACCATCACCTTTTCCTTTAACTTTTTCTGCTTCAATTCGATCTCATCACTACAGTACTTTGCATACTGCAATACCTCATCAATCGGTTTAGCCTGCCAACAGATCAAATGATTCTTAATCATTTGACTGACCTCCGGTCTCAATCCTTCAACAAATCTAAACACAAGGTGGTTCATGTCCTTTGGTTCAATTGTCTCAGTACCACTGTAATGCTTAAACGCTTTCAACAATCTCTCGTAATAAGCATGTATTGACTCTTTAACCTCTTGAGAGGTCCGGTGGATTTTCTGCCAATCAGTCACCTTCGGCGACACCTTCTGTTTCAAAAACTCAATTACCTTATGATAATATTTCATCACCTCTTCTGAAGGTGCTCCGGTCACCTTATCTCTTGCCGGCTCCTTTGTCAGCCAATCTACCCCTCTCTTGCACTCGAGCCACAAATCAGGCGGAACAATGATCTCAAACAAAGTATTCAAGTCTTCCCAGAGACATTTTGCAAGTTTCACAAACCTATCCGTTTGTTGATACCACTCGATTGGCTTCTCTCTTAGCCTAGGATAATCATTTGTAAAAGATAAAATGTCTCCTCTAGTCCATGGCACATGTACTAAAACACCACCAGCTGTCTCTCTCATGGGTAATATTTTTACCGAATCTAAATCAGGTGAGGTCCTAGCTTGATTAGACCCTGGACTATCACTCTTTCCCTTATCTCTTTTCTTTGCCCATCGGCCTTCCCATTTCTCCAATGCACCCCAAATTTGTGCACTCTGCAGCAATTCTCTCAAATGTGTCTTCATTCCTGCAGATCTCATGTGTTAAAAATCTTTTGAGTCAAAATCTAGTCTGTAGCTCCTTTTGAAATGCTTAGTGTTTGCGATATCGATATTGTATTTGTCTGCTAAGTTCGCTAATCTCTGATGCACTTTACCTACTTCCTTGGTAATCTTGGGACACAAATATCTCAATTCTGCTTCTGTGTATGATTCCAATCTATTTACTCCCATTGTCCCTTCTACTAACTCGGTAGCTTCTGCCCCTAGTCGTACAAGGTTCAGGTATTCGTCTTGTTTCTCTTTCTCGGGTTCTACTGTGGTCACTGTAGTCTTTTGCGAAGTATAGGTTTTCTCTAACCATTTGTTTAACTGTTGTACCGTAAAACCCTGTAATGAAATGTTTCCTGCATGTATCATTGGAGAATGTGAAGTATTCGTGCTCAGAGTTTGAGGAGTTAAAACTCCTAAACCTGCTTGACGCATGGCTTCGAGAGGTGCCCCTACTGGACTAAGGTCCATTAAGGGTCTCGGTGGCTCATTTACTTGCTCTCCAGGGGCCATTATCTGTGGAGTTCCCATAGGCCCTCCTCTTATCGCTTCATGAGTCATCACTCCCTGGTCACATACCCCTGTTTTACCTTGTGCATACAACGGCACTGGGGGACCAACAGTAATAGGTAGCGATATAGCGGCAGGTGTCTGACCTGGACCCAGACCTCTTGGAGCCTCACCACCATAGGTCTGTTCCAATGTACCTGGAACAGGTACTAATGGCGGTCCCGCTACAGGATTACACCCTGGTATCAACTGTGGGGGTTGGGACATTAACTTCAGAGTCGATTCAATCTGTATTAACTTTGGCTTTGTGTATATCGGGTCTGGCGGCACTATCAAATTCGTGGTGGTTTCAAGCACCGGGACATCAGGATAGATTCTCTTTATCTGTGGCGGAGGCTGTAACTGTATCGGCATGTCGGGTGCAGTGGGTACTCTGACACCATTCTGTATCAAAGCTGTATCACTAGTCTGTGCCGTATCAGTAACTCCCTTTTCCTGCGTCTGGTTCCCAGGATCTAAGCTAGTGCTTGGAGCACTGTCGCTCACCGCATACGGTGGCGGACAATCATGTAACAGTCTATCCATAAATTCTTCATCGTCTGAATCATCGTCTTCTTCCCAAGATCTTTTATTTTCTTTAGATTTGCCTGAATCTTTGTCGGTTTTACAAGAGGCTTTCTTTCCCTGTGTTTCTTCTCCCTGAGTTATTGCTGGGAATAACTTTAACCCATCTACGATTCCCCTTCTCCACATTTTGCTCTCATTGTCCCATCTAGCTTCTGCATATGATTTTTCTGCCCTTCTCAGCCTTCTCTGAAATCATTCTTGTCTATGTTTAAGAGCCATTAAGTCCCAAATCGCTAAAGCCTCATATTGTGCCGGTCTTGGAGGTGGCTTTTGTGTACTTAACATCCACCTCAGATTTTCTAGTACCTTTGGATTAAACGTCCCATGCTCTGGAAACGCTAAACACCCTCTTCCATAACCGTATAAGCTGGAGTACCCTCAGGTGGTGTAGGTTCCCCATCGGTTGCTACAATATATACATCTCCCTTTAGAGCACTCTTGAATGCTTTGACAAAATTCATTTTTGCGATTCTCTTATTTTGTTTTAATCAGAAATGGCTTAGTTCCCAGGACACTCTTCAACTGCCCTTTCTCAACCTATTGCCTCTCACGGACGGCAGCCAATCCGTGCGCGACCCCTCTCGACATCTGACCTATCTCAGCACGGCACCACTGACGTCACACTCACACACTGCAGCTGACAAAGTCTTGCGGCTTGTCCGCTCCTCACTGACCCTTACAATCATACAAACTAAAGCAAATTATTGCGAGCACCTTAGAACGACAACACAAATCTGTCGGTTTACTACAGGAAGGGTAACACATTCGCTTCAGAACTTTACAGAGATTTTACTTGAAGCCTCAGCCGCTACTCTCTCCTTATCAGTTCCCTCATACGCAAGCAGAATTCGGCCCGCAAATTCTACTCTCGACTTGTCAATGACTCCTTCTAGTGCACTTTAGAATTTGTCAAATCTCCATCGAAGGTTTCATACATGCGTTATAACTCAAACTCGACTTGTCAACCACGCCCGATTGACCTATTAAACCGCACAGATTACAACATAGACCACATTTATCTTCATACTCCGGAGTCTTAGACCTCGACAGGTCCGTACACAACAACCAACCACGTGAATAATTTTGAGCAACAAGCGCTTACATTCACATGAAGTATGTCAACTTCCCTACTCTCATACTGTGGAGTACGCCTACTCCTGCTAAACAACACTCAATTTGGCCTAAATACACACACATTTTCACAATCTCCTGCAAAATGCATAAGCTTAGGCAAGCGCAAGAACCCTAACCACATACATTATAGCGCTGAGAACGTTCCCAACTCATATAGGCAGGCTCCGAGATCCCAGGAAAGCCATGGCGAGCTTAGAAACCCATCATACCTCCGAATTGCATTATTACAGAAAAACAAATTAAACAATGAATCTCCGTCTTAGGGTCTCCAAGGGCCAAACCGTCGCTCTGCTACCAGAACTGTTAACGCGTCCTTCTATGTCAATTTATAAACATTAGGACTTGTTTTAGGCCGATGAATCTTTTGACCCAGTGGTGAGACCCCGTAAGACGAGGTAACTGTTCAATATGTCAAGCAATATATCAATAATATTATCAACATATATCACCACAATATATTTCAGTTTAGACATTGGTTAAAACTGTCGGCACGACCATGACCTTTCAGTCATGAATAACCACATCTTTATTGAAGTTTTGTGAATTTTATTCCCTATTGATTACAATCTAATAGCAAATGTATTAATCTCAAAACCAAAAAGCAAAAGAGCATAGTCACGATATGGCAATTGTGATAAGATTTTGACAATGTGAAGATGACAAACATTAAACCATTAATATATGATATATACACAAATCAAGTACGTAGAACAGCATATACGTCTCAGTTCAGCATAGCACAATGTCAGTCACGTTCGTTGCGTCAGTCAGAGTGAACCCTAGCCTATCCACTAATTAGCATCAGCATGTTGGACTTCATGCAAAACAATTTAGAACATCGATTTGGAAAACATCTAACTAAGGTCTCTAATCAAAAATACAGCAGTTGGTACCTAGAAAGGAAAAGCGAATGGACAAATTACAAGAGCAACTGTCATAATTACCCTCCTCGGAATGAGTCAGCATACAGGTTCAAACTTCGTCTTCAGGACATCAGTTGGATCGTCGTCAGTCTATCTAGTCTAAGGGCAGGGGACACTTCGCTCATAAGGAAGAAAGTGTAATGGGGCAAGCTAAAGGGTGAGGATGATTTATTAAGTTTCAAGTCACCAGACAGAGTGACAGAGTTTCTGGATGCAATCAATATCATTCCCTACCTAGATCTCTCGAGTCTTCTGTGTCATGGGTTTTTATCCCCTTTTGGCAATACCTTCCCTCAAAATTCTATTGAACAGTCGCTTCGCCCCACTATCTTTAACCTATCAAATTATACATTAAGTAATGCACTTGTCATTTCATGATAATTCATAAAATTTTGATTGGTCTTCGCAATTGACGTTTTTCGTAGGTGGCACATCCGGGGTTACTTCATTCTTTGGCACGTTCTTCAGGTCAAAAGTTCTCTTCTACATGGTCGGTTGTCCTTGAAAGTTTCCATATTTGTTGCAAAACGTATAAAACTTATACTAAAGCAGCTAGCATGCGGATGGGAAGAAACCTAAGTTTGATACATAAAACAAAGGAGAGAACACATGCTGGGTCATGGCCTTTTGCGAGTCAGCACACTGGAGAAACAGAAAAATATGCTTTAATATGAGAGCTACACAGCTAAGTTTTTCCACTCACGCTAACTTAAGGCTTATGGGTTCTAATAAATGCAATCTTCGTAAATGTTAATGTATTAAATTAATCATAATATAAGCAATCATTTCTTATAATTGACTAAGTATATGCATACAGTAATTCTCTTCTAAGTACGTTAGAATACATTTCAAATTAATAATATTTTTATGACTATCAATGCAGTATTCGTTAAGTATAAGCAATTCACATCTAATGTATGTAATATTTAAACTACGCTCTCTCACTAGTCTTCTATTCCCAGTGACTTCTGACATGCCAGAGGCTGAAAGGACACATTCCCGCGTCTCAAGTGTTTTCAGTTTCAGTGAGCTAATCTGATCGTATTATGTATGCCTTAAAATCAGTATTCTCATCACCTGTGATGAAGATTTTCCCCGACACAGTACATTATTGTTTGCTTCCATACACTTTTGCAAGTTAAATGCATGCATTCCTAATCTCTGTTTGTTTTGTTTATTTCAGTTTATGGAGGGGGGGAGTGTGTGTGTGGCATAATAGTAAATAATAACAGCACTTCACACCCCACAAATGTCTTAAGACATCATCAACTTTAAGTGCCCTTACAGAGGCTTCTTCTAAATAGGCTATATTATGCAAAAGAAGCTTTGCTGTGTGACAGCGTCCATCACTAATGTGATGAGTTAAATCACACAATACTGGCACCACTTGTCATTTTTAAAACCTTATCAATCAATCCATGTTCTCACTTACCCTGCTATGGACTCATTATCCACACTTTAACACGTATATGCAGATTGTTTTACCCTCTGGTCATTTATCCATCAGCTCACTCATCCCTCCAACTGGTGACTCGTTATCACACCCATCCACTTACCTAGCCACATAAATGCAAACCCAAACTCAACAGTCAGTGAAGAAGCACGCCACTTATAAAATAGCCAGACCTATTGGTTTTGAAAATGCTTGTTTTTCAAGGACTGCTTGCTTAGCTGGAGGCAAGCGATTCCTGTATATGCATCATAAGCCAGTAATGTAATTCATGTGCGTAAGCGTTTGGTATGCTTATTCTACAGTGTTTGTGGGTACGTTTGTGCTGATGTCTGACAGTGCTTTTGGTAGGACAGCACTTTGCTAAGTGATCTCAGACCCCTTTTACTTGGCAGCCTTGTCTTTGTGTGTGAAATTTACAGCGCTGATGCAAATGCCTAGCTCAAATCCTGGCTTGATCGCCCACAGATCACATGATTGATTATCAGTCATATGAAATCATACTAAAATGAATTACACAAACATCCACTCAATGCAAAAGATCTAACACAAGATTCTAGAACGCATTCTACAACATGAACCTCCTTTATGCGACAACAGCTAACATGCACGTTCCCATGAATATTTACACCACAAAATGCACCAATATTGTACCTGATGGCCACACTTACTAAATAAAGCTACACCAACCAAGATGGGAGCCAACAAAGTGGGTCAGCCTAGAGGTGGTTAGTGTGAAGAGAGTGAGTCAGAAACTAAACGCAAATGGAGTAAACTCCAATGAACATCTGACAGTTGCAAATTACATAAGAGGGAATAAACAGCAATACTAAAGGTGAAGAAAGAGAAAATACATCACAAAATAAACAGGCAACAAATCATACTTGAGAGCTCTCTAAATAGCAAGCGAGGAAATGGAACCTTAGATTGAACAATGTTCCTATAATCATCCGACACAGAGGACTTCGTATCATTTTTCAGAAACAAGGTGCTAAAGATACAGGTAAAACTTTTAGAGTCCAGAAACCCCTAAAGGGGAATGATCAAACCAGCCAATGTGCAAACCTCCTTCCTTTCTTTCATAATAAGCCACAAATATGTTGGTACATGCTTGTTCTTCTGCTCCACCGGAGAAACTCATGCTAACACTGGAGTCAGAGTCAAATGGCATTATTAATGCCTTATTCCATTAAAAAAGGGTAACTAATCGAAGGGCGTGGCCTGGCAGGCCAAGGTGGCATGCTTAACCTGTCGAGGCTCACCGACGGGTACCTCTAAACCCACACCCAGACGGCAGCTACTGTAGACGTCTGCCTCCCCTGACAAGCGTACTCAGCAGGTGAGGCGCAGCTGAGCCTGCTGCACCGTCCTCAGCACTTCAGGTGGCCAGCGGAGGCTGGGTAATGGGCTGAGGAGATGTCCCCACACTGCAGTCTACACATGTGCCTCTACCCTGCCCTGAATGATGTGTCTTAGGCGCGATAGCGGCTTGGGGCTTTCTGGCGCCCCAGCGGTGGGCTAAGGCTGTGGCGGGGAGTGGTGCACGGAGTGGTAGTGGCTGACTGCGCTGATGGAGGCTACAGCCATCACATCGGCTGTTCTCCCTCCTCCTGCCCAGACTTTCACTCTCTCCCCCTCTGCTCCTGTGCCAGCGGAAGGGGCAACTTGGGATCTTGCCAGAGGGGATGTGCTGTGGCACCCGCCTCCCCCGCCACTGCTCTACTGCCTGGACTTACACTCGCTCTCCCTCCGCTCCTGTGCCTGTGGAGGGGGCAATGTGGAATTTCAGTAAAGGGGATGCACTATGGTGATCACTGGAGCCATAGACTGCAGTTCCATGACTACAGCAGAGGAGGCCTGGATCAGCTTGGCGGGCCACAACTACTGAGACTTGATGCAAGGCAGGTACAGAGGGAGTGAAGGCAACCCCGTCATGTCTGATGACCTTGGAGTTGGCCTGAAGCTGCACGCTACCTTCCCCCTTCTGGTTCCCGTCTTCCCTCTTTGCCGCTGTGAAGGAGAGCAGAGGTAGGTGAGCAACGAGGTCTGGGTTTGCCATTGAGGTTCCCGTGTGCATCAGGACTCTTGTGACCAGAAACCAACATATTCTCCCATTGCTGTGACCTGGAGATAAGCTGGCTGGTGGAGGGCTACCTTTATCTATCCCATGTACGCCACACCCTGTTCTATGCTCAGCGATATCGCTGGACTCACACCGCTGCTGGAGACTCCATCCACTGAGCTTGACATTTTGATTGCACTGATTATCTCTGACAGCTCCACTTCCCCTCCTCCTCCCTTTTGATTCTTACACATTGCTGATAGCTGTGAACTTAAGATTTCTCCACCTGGTCGGCTGGTTTCTGTGTGGGACCCTTCACCTGGCCTGAGACCTGTGTGGCCGAGGAGGAGTGATCCCAGCTGAATCTGTTCCGAAAGTGGCCCTTCTGACTTGGCCATTTTGCAGGATTCCCCTTGAGATAGTAAGGGGCCTCTTTGCCTGGTGCCCACAACCTCCTTCGAGTTCCCCTAGAGGCGCTATTTTGCTTTCACCTGTTTGTAAGGATCTGGGACCTTCTGCAATGGGGTGCCTCCAGTTTGCTGCACCTTTGCAAACTTTACCTTCTGGCGATCATGCAATTGCAATGGCAGGGTCCGATCCCGCCGGCAGCGTGCCGGCAACACAGCCGCATGCTGAGGACAAGCTGGACAGAGTGCTGAAATTTAGAGGTCACACATCTAAATGGAAAACAAGATCAGCTCCCTGACAGTGGAGTTCAATATCCTTTGTGACATTCACAGTAACCTAGCGGACAGAATGACTGGTGCTGCGAGGTGGCTGATCTTTAACCGGTGACAATGGCTACTCATACCAGCTAGCAAACACTACAGGACCATGTTAAAGACTTGGAGGCTCGAGGAGATGATGCAGAGGGGGCGTTCGTGCTGGAGCAATCTGCATGTGGTGGGCTTTCCTGAAAACATGGAAGGACATAACGTCCATTGCATCAGCTTGTTATCGAAAGGCTTGTCCTTTGTACCGAATTCAGACATAAATAAATTTGAATTGATGAGAAACCTTCAGGCATTCTTCAGACGAGTGAGACTAAAAAGGTTTTTTTCATCGTCTCCCCCTACTACCACTGTTAGCAGATCAGGACTCAAATTGCCATCTACGTTTACTCCCCCGTTAGAAGCTTTGGGTCCCGAAATAGCTGTATTTGAGAGGACAGTGACTAGTAAAATTAAGAAAATGCTTCTACATGCCCCAAGATCCAGGTACAATCTTAGCAAAGATGAAAGCATGGCACTAAAAAGTCTTAAAAATACCAGGACTATCACTGTTAAACCATGTGATAAAGGGGGTGGTATAGCTATTCTAGACACCAATTTGTATATGGACAATATGGAAAACATGTTGCAGTGTCCGGTCTTTTATAAATCTATACCAGGCCACCCTGAAATCAAATTGAAGAGATCAATCAAAACTACGAATCTAGAAGCATTAGAAGCGGGCGTTATTTGTAAGAAAGAATTTGATTTTTTGACTCCAGTCCATACTAGAATCCCGATTATCTATGGTCTACCTAAGATTCACAAGGACGCCAGTAATCCACCTATGCGTCCGATTGTATCCACCATAGGCTCGGCCATTGAGCCATTGTCAAAGTACGTTGATACCTTTCTGAAACCAATGGTAGCCCTTTTACCATCTTACATCAGAGACACAGGCCACTTCATTTCTAAGATTGAGGGCCTGCAATATAAACCTGATGGGGAATATCTGGTGACCATGGACCTTGAGTCTTTATATACGAATATACCCCAGCAAGAAGCCATTGATGTTGTAGCACTATATCTAAACAGACGGGGAGATGATCCAGCATTGAGTTTCATTCTGAAATGTTTGGAAACTGTACTATTTAATAACTACTTTGATTTTAATGGCAAAATGTATCATCAAATCAAAGGAGTCAGTATGGGTGCTGCCTGTGCACCTAGTGTGGCGAACCTATATGTGGGAGCATTCGAGGACAAGTTCATTTACAACGAAATGGCCCCTTTCTATGAGAATGTGCAGGCCTGGAGTAGATTTATTGATGATGTTTTCTTCATTTGGAAAGGCAATGAAGACCAACTACTAGAATTTTACAGTTGGCTCAATCTGTGTGACAGCAACCTCAGATTTACGATTAAATACGACCATCATTTGGTTGAATTCCTGGATGTGTATATCAAACACTATCAAGGGCACTTGCTTATGACCCTATACACTAAACCCACGGCTAGGAACACGCTGCTTCACTTTGATAGTTTCCATCCCCGTAACCAGAAGCAGTCTATTCCTTTTTCACAGTTCCTGAGACTCAGGAGAAATTGCACCAGCATGGCAGACTTTTTGAAACATGCCGCAGATCTTATGTGCAAATTTGAGCAGAGAGGTTATCCGATTAGAACCATCAAAGATTCCTTAAAAAGAGCCAAGTTTTACAACCGTGAGGCCCTGTTTTCAAAACAACGATGCAAGACCAGTGACCGGCTAGCTTGTGTGATTCACCATTCTACCCTGAATAATCAAATCAGGGATATTATTAACAAAGAATGGCACATTTTGAATTCCAATACTGAAGCGGATAAACTTGAAAAACCATTGTTCGCTTTCAGGAGGAACAAAAACCTACGGAACCATTTGGTGAAATCAGCTACCAATTTTGTATCTACTTTTGGCCAAAAGTCACTAACAGGATCTAATCCAGTTACGGGCAATTACAAATGTGGCCAATGCCACGCCTGTGACTCAGCCATTGTTGCAAAAGAGTTTACATTCAATGACAAGACTATCCCATTTATGGACATGACTAATTGTAGATCTAAAAATGTAATTTACTTGATTATTTGCCCCTGCAACCTGGGATATATAGGTGAGACCTCCAGGGAATTTAGAACTAGGCTATCGGAACATAAATCTGCGATTAGGACACAAAAGATCAACGCCCCCCTAGTTGCTCATTGGTTATCTTTAAACCACAAGGAGGTAGATATCAGGTGGATTATTCTTGAGAAAGTACTGACAAGAAACGATGTGGACCCTGAAAAACAAAGGAAAAAGAAAGAAGTGTTTTGGATTTTTTCTTTAAACACATATGAGAATGGCCTGAACGAAGATCTCCCTTGGAGCAATGCCATCTGAGTACTTATGTACAGGATTGCCTGAGGGGTCAATAATTTTCCATGTGCCTACCACAGGGTTGCTTTGTGCTCTCCTGTAGTGGCCCTTTATCTTACTTTGAAGTGAATTCTTCACTTTATACGATAAAACTGTTTTCGGTTCTTTCTTATAAAACCTTATGTTATCGATTTGTATTATATACACGATACGTACTGTATTTTACTAACCCATTTTGTGCCTACCCTTGGGACATTGAGTACCCTGTACTTTGACGTTCCAAGATGGCGCCCACTGTTTTGGGCGTGCTGGTAAGTGATATCTACTCTTTGGTTTGATTTAGAATTGGCCATTATTTTTTATATTTTTTATTTTTGGTTATTTCCTTTTGCCACTACTATATGGCTATGACTCTACAGTTTGATTGTACCTCTTATTCTCTGTAGATTTTGGAATATTTCATGCTGTTTTGACGGTTCTAAGATGGCGCATGTTTGACCATTTCCTTAGATGGCCCCTACGGGCCTGTTTCTATGTTCATCGCATCACCTGTGGTGATTTGGTTTAAATAGGAGGCAGCTGGGGAAGTACGGGTTATTGCTCCTCGAGAGATCATCGTGCTGGTCATATGTCCTGGATCCTGCTGATACTGGTAGGCTAGCTTTGCTGAACCTTTGTGGATTTAATTATTTTATACCGTCTGGATTGTGTCATTTCTATCTGGCTCATGACTCCCCCCTGTTCCCTTGCAGTTAGCAAGTTGTTCCCTACCAGTTTGGTATCCTTGTGGGTTTCCCCTGTGGATTACGTTTTTTAAACCATGTGAACTTGTAGGTAAGTCTGTAGTTAGCGTTTGTACATATGAGCAGATTTTTTCTTTTCTATCCTGTGGACTTTTCTGCCCTGTGCAAGCTAATGATTTCATTATGTTTGCTTTTAGAGTGAGAAAGCATAGCTTCATTTAGCTATACCCATGTGTTAGTCCTTCATTTTGGACTACAAATTTGAAGTTGGAGAGTGTTTAATCCAGCCTGCAAGGGATATCTAAGTTCTTTCATATCTAAGGTATTTTATCTTATTTTAATATAAACTAACTAGTCTTTTACTATTCTTGACTAGATTCTCTCGGTGGTAATCCAACACTTTTAGGCTACAGGTAATTCTATTTCTGCACTTTATCTAGTATTTTGCTGGACACTAATGGTGCTTTCCTTGGATCTTTAGATTTATTTACCTTTATTAAGCATTGGTTTTATAGATTTTGATCTTGGGCACTTTATCTGTGTTTTTTCTTAATTAAGTCACTTGAGTTGGTCTGGTTGCAAATCTGACATGATTCGAGCCTTCCCCCTATGCAAAGAATTGTAATGAATAATTTTGATGTTTCTTTGATAGGCAGATTACAAGATGTACGTATGCCAATTATACTGAATCATAAAGTCCTGATGAAGGTGTATTTATATTTTTCTTCACTCACCGAAACGCGCGTCGGCTTGTAAATTGGCATGTCTTGAACATTGGCATGAAGTGTTTGAAATTGGCAAATTTGAAGCCCTGACCAGGATTGGCTACCATCAGGCCTGTAACACGAGAATTTGAATCAGGAAATTATAGCCTAGAATTGGCTGTTATTATGTTGAAATTTATACAATCCAAACTACAACGCATAATTGTAGCATCAAAGCAGTAACTTTATTGTGCGGTTTAAATAGCCTCTCATGTATTAGGCGGTTGTAAATTTGTATGTATATTATTTTGTGATTTTGTTGGTTCTGTGTTATTTGTTTATTTTTGCGTATTTACTGGTATGTTATTTATGTTTTCATATATGTATGTTTCATTTAGGGTAGGGGGTTGTATTATAATTTTTTGGGTTGATTCTATGTTGATTATATTATGTGCGAACTGAATGTTTAATTAGCTATAATAAATATCTAAATTGAAATATATTGTATGTTGTATATTTGAATTTAAGATTTCCATTCCTATGTTTGCTATGTTAATGGAGAGTAAACTACGTTATACTCATTGGACAAAACGTCACCTACATGGAAGACTTTCTCAGGTCCTTCAGGCCCTCTCACGCCTTATCACCTTACTTTTCTATTGAGAGAGCACAGAAGGGGGGGCTGCTCACTGACCTCCATTGGGGTATCTCCCAACCCTGTTGGTCTTCAAACTCCTGTACTTTAAGGACAGAGATGCTATACTCTGTGCTCTTCATATCGCTGGGCACCTGATGGTGAATAATCATTGCGTGATACTGTTCCTAGACTACACACTGGTGGTGCAACACCAGAGGGCTACATTCTAACATGTCAAGCGTAAACTACAAGTGCTTCACCTTCAGTGCTCTTTTCTCTTCCATGCTCATCTATGGATGACTCTTGATGGGAAATCCTACTTCTTCACTAAGCTGACAGTATCCTGGGACTATGAAAAGAAACATGCCGTTGGTGGCTTGGTTTCCCCGCCTCGGACTGGGCCACTGTATCTAGCAAGCACTGGCTCTCATGCAACTGCCATGGGGCCTCCCTGTAGCAATGTTCACCGCATCCTCCTGACATAGAACAGGTGACCTGTGAGAAGAAACAAGTCTTGGAAGCTGCAGCATCCATCCATGATGCTGTTCAGGGCAGGGACTTGGACATCAATCCCCAGCGTTCCTCCAAGAGAGATAGTGGTTCGTCATATTCTTACTTCCCTCTACAGAGCTCAATCACACTGCCAGCAGTTACTTCTCGCATGGCGGACGATATCCTTTGACTCTATTGCATGCTTACCCCCTCCTTCTCCTACTCCCGACCTCTATACTGCTTCTTTCCCCCTATTACATTGCTGAGTGGCTTGCACCCCAACTCAACTGGGCTTACTTGCCCATGTAAGCCCGTGGACTAGCGTTCCTTGTTGTGTTAGGCTCCTGAATGCCTGCCTCTGCACACCTTGTGCCCTCTTCTGGGTGCTATAGTTCCCGTAATTTCCTTGCTATGTACCATTGCTTAAGAATGCAAGGTACTGCTTGCTTCCTACCCCTCCCACCATGACTTTGCAAGCTTGACAGCAACTGCCACTCACCCTTTCTGACTTACGTAGCCTTGCCTCTGCATTGCATTGCTAGAATCCTTCACTCTTAATATCTTTGCATGAGGTCTCTACCTGCAGCGCCCTTTGTCTCCTCTACCAGGTCTCAGTCACTGCACATTTCACATGGTGTATGGTTACGCTAAGTGTGGATGTGGTGCCAATTGCCTCTGTCCGCAGCATTTTAACCCCAGTTACACTGTTATAGACGGCACACTGCCCCTCACACACAGATGGTTGTGCATTGTACACCTGAACTCTGTTGCCTTTATGGTGGCAGGATCTGGCCTTAAACCCCAACCTAACACCTGCTGGGAACAACATTAATATAATTAAATGGAACATCAGGGGGTTGCACACCTCTTCCAGGCGATACTCGATATACTTTTACCTTCACTGCTACAATGCAAACATACCACTCCTGCAAGAGACACACATCATCCAAGAAGAATCATTACACCTTCTCCAGGGCTGGAGAGGCCGGGTTTGTGCAACCGACTATTCCTCTTACTCTAAGGGTGGACAGGGGGTGGGGTGTAAGGGTCATAATTTGGATCAGAGCAGGCACTCCTTTTGAGGCCATCACTCGGCTGTTGACCCACAAGGCCATTACCTTTTCGTGGAGGGCATGCTGGCAGGTCGTCGCTTGCTGCTCAGAACGATATACGCTTCAAACTCAGAACAACCTGTTTTCTTTGACATTCTCTTAAAGGTTTCTAGCATGATGGGGAGGCATTCCTTGGCTGCTGGTGGGGATTTCAACAGTGTCTTGGACATGCTACTGAAGAGATCCTACATTCCACTTCCTCAGTCTCCCATGCACTCTAATGCCAAACATCTGAGCAATTGGGCACTAGTGAACATATGGCGTCAGTGTCCCACGGGGACAGGGTGTATTCCTTTTACTCCCATCCCCATGACTTACATGTGCACCTTGACTGCATTGTTTGTTCGACTGAACTGGCTGCATTCATGACTCACACTGACTACTTGGAGAGGAAGTACTCGGACTACAACTCTCAGTGCCCCTTGGTCTATTGGGACAACGATTCTCCCCCTGCCACCAGACTGACGTGGCGCATCTGCCCTGAGGCACTGGAGGATGTGGTGCTCCACACGACTCTAAATGTCTCCTTTCTTGAATTCTTTGACAGGAATGCCGAAACTGCAACATCCAACCTAGTGGAATGGGATGCATTTAAAGTTAATGTCAGGGGTCACTGTATGAATGCGATGACGGATATGAGAAAGCAACTGGACCGGGACATTACAGGGGTGAGGAACGGCCCCGTCTCTCATGAGAGACTGGTGTTCTGCTCAGCCGGAGGCAGGCGTCAGCTCACCCAGGCAAAAGGAGAGCACACAGCCATGCTAAAGCACCTGGGTTGCCTTAATTACGCCGCACACTCTGCTCAGACTCATTCGGAAATGGACCTGTCTGGGGCTCTACTGGCATGATTAATCAAACAAGGTAGCCCACAGCACCCTATTCTATCCATCAATTCCAGACTCTACTTCCCTTGCCCAGACTTCTTAAGAAGATTAGGAATGAAGTAGCCCAAGTCATCCTAGTGGCTCTCGATTCGGCCATGAGAGTGTGCTCTTGGAACTTCTGAGCATGAGCATCTGTCCTCCGATTGGGTTGTCACTTCAGGAAGATCTTCAGTCACAACATTAGTGCAAGGTCCTGTACCTTGGCCTGCACAAATCGTCACTTTCATGTTTGGAGACCAAATGGCAGCATTTGACTATTTTCGATCTCCGTCACAAAGTCATAAAGGTCATTCTAGCAGCCAGGCATCCATCTACAAAAAGCGTTAATGCTGGACATTGCTGTTCATTTGTAAATCTCGCCATTTCTATTACAGGAAAGGTTAGTAGAAATTGTTGCTTTTTATACTGCCTTTAGCCCAGCAAGGATTTGCTGTGGGCACTGTTAAAGGGTATTTGTCCACCCTTTTGTCATTTTGCATTTACCAGACCAAACATCCTTACTTAAGTCACCTTTTGTGGTGTATTTTCTGAACAATCTAGTTCATATGTTTATACACAGCCCCTTTGTGATGTCACAGCGGGGTCTTAATTTAGTTTTCACCTTACATATGTGTCCCCCATTTGGGCTGATGCACAGCTATCATTTGCACCTACTGACTTCCAAAACAGTCTTTCTCGTAGCAATAACTTCAGCTAGTCACAAGAGTGAGCTACAAGCTCTTGCTGGTCATCCACCATCTTTTCCCAAGGCAATTTAGAGATCTGCACACTGCCATATGTGATTACTTACAAGCTCTGCACCCAATGGCGCAAATACAGTCCAGAAATAAACTGACATCACTGTGCAGTGGTGGTGCTCATATGTGGCTCTGACATCACTTCCAAGGTTAGAGTAGACACAGAGCTTGCACAATGAGGCCTGCTGGCATGGAGGCGGAATGCCATAAAAAATATCTCTGCTTCCAGTTAGGCATATGGGGGTATTCACCAAGTGAGGACTGTTCGGTTAGGTAGAGTATCTACCAAAAGCGAGTGTTACCAAAGGGATGTAACTTGTTCATAGAGGTGCCTATTAAAAACCCTGCAAACCCAAAACTTTAATAAACTGTTCTACTAGATATTTAGTTGCACATTGTATTGCCCATGACGAAAAAACGCGTGAGCAGACCAATATGCAAATTGCAGTTTCATAGCAAAAGAAGATCTATGTGCTGTTAAAAATGTGGATACCACTCATGACCTAGAGAAGATTAGGCCACACACCACAATCAAGGAAAGACATCCCAGTCTTTACTAGGTTGGATAATCGAGAACTGAACCTATTCTCAAACTTTCCAAAAGTACAAGATATTGGAATGGCAAGCTCAGAGCCCTGGATCAGGGCATTAATATAGACACTGCTTCAAAGCTTTTAGTAACTATACATTACCTCCTAAGCTTTTATGGTAGACAACCCAAGTGCAAACTCCACACACTTTTGGAATAATTGGACTTTCATTGGAGTTCGGAATCTCTTTTCTTGAATTTCTACTTTCTACATACAGTCCATTTTTTTCATATCTTTTTGATAGCGTACTACTAAAGAAAACACGTATAGTAGCCCTTGATATCATCCACTTGCAGGGAATGACAGTATCAGTAACATTGAGAAAGGTACACCTGCTAACATGTTCCAGACGCCAGAAATGGTTCCTTCTAATTCCATGATGGTCGCACCAAAACAGGTAAACTGAAACCAGGTAATCGAAGCCTTCTGTAATAGTCAATATGCACATTCCATGACCCAACACATAACCACCTAACTTGGGTGCATTCCGGTGAACTCTTGAATAGTGAATGAAAATATGCTTTGAATTTTCCCTGGGGGTTGGAAGTCCTAACATGATCTGGAACTCCTGCAGCCACAATTGCACCTTTAACTTGGTGTTTGCCCCGGTGTGTGGCGGTACTGCCAAACATGCAGTAAAAGTACCATCAGACATGTTTGCGTTGTCCTGCTACCTTGCTGTGGCTTGCTTTTATGATTTTCCTAGGTTCATGAATGTATGCCACGAAACAAAATAAAGGTACAAACTCCAACTTTGGCACCTGCCCTCTGTATTTCACGGCTTCAGCAGGGCGACATTCTCCCACGCATGGCCTAATTCCAGCATGATGCTCTTTCGAATGTACTTTTGTTATTAGGAGTCATGGGCGTCATTTAGGGGTCGCAGTTGCAACCCCTGGCTTGCCGCTTGCGACCCCTAGCACCGCTTTTGCGACCCCAGTCAATGCCACGAACACACATCTCGTTGGGGCTCTAGTGTCTTTTTTTCTGATATTTTTTCATTACCCTAATAGTGAATAATATTAGACTATTCGCTATTAGAGTAATGAGAAATTACCTTTCCTGGTAGCTGAGGTAAGTATATGTATACTGTGCGCGTGCTTGCCGGTGAGAATGTGTTCATGTGAGAAAGAGTGTGTGAATGTGTGTGTATGCGTTAGCGTGTATGTGTGTAAAAGTGAAGGGCAAAGTGCTCTGGTGTTACTTTCGGCTACCTCGGCACTTCGGTGTATCGGCGGCCCTGTTAGGAGCACCAGCATGGACCTCCAAAGGCGGACAGGCGCACACACTTTTTCACTAGATCTGTCCTTATCACAGATGTTATCTTAACATCCTATGTTGTTTAGTTGTTATCATCAAGCCTTTAATGCCACCAAAATAGTAACGTGTTGCTATATATTTCTCTGAATATAGCATACATAATATTTAGTTCTCATATTCTACTAGACTTGCCAGCGTTGGTAAAAAACATAACCATTCCTTTTCTTTGCAAATATATAGTTACAATGCTAGTGTAAAATATTTATGATATAATTTCAAAGGGCTCGTTTTGAATATCTACAACTGGGCGCTAGTTAACTAGTTTGCTTGGACATTTGTTCTTCTAAATCTGTGAGTTTCCTGTTATTTGCACATTACCACATATCCCTTATAAATACAATGGACTAGCGATTTTTCCCAGGCAATTTATAACCAATGAATTGCAATGGTCAAAACAATTACTCGAAAAATTGATCAGCAAGTTTCCGCCCTCAAATGTCTTTTGAAGCAATAGTTGGAAGAATGGTGAGTTCATAACAAAGTTAAGCACCTTCCCTGAAAGATAGTACACATTAAAATGGGGAAGCCACTCTTAGCCCTGCCTGATGTGGATGGTAATGCTGCGGTACAACAGGATGAAAATCCATCTACATTAAAGACATAGGGGCAGATTTATAAAAAAAAGTGGCGCTACACCTTGGGTGCATCCTATTTAATATAGAGATCCCCAATGGCGGTAGTTAAGGAACTAGCGTCAGATTTTTTTATGCTAGTTCGACGCTTTGCAGGATTAGCGTAAAAAATTCTGATGCTAATCCTGCAAAGCACCCAGAGGCCCATTGAAACCAATGGAAGCCTCCTTTTAACGCCTGCTCTGAGCAGGCGTTAAAAGTGCTTGAAAAAATAACGCAAAGAAATGTCTTAGATTACTTTGCACCTTTTTTCCACCTCCTCTCCAATGGGGGAACGCCCCCTTTGCATACATTATGCTTGGAATAGGCATAATGTATGCAAAGGGTTACAAAGTGGCACCATGCAGGCATGGCGCCACTTTATAAATTTGGCATGGCGATTTTGGCCTCATTGAGCCACGTTAGCATAGAAAATGACACTAATGTGGTTCAAGGAGGTGCTAAGGGGCTCTCAGATCTGCCCCTTAGTTTCTTGAATGCAATGATGTCACAGTGCTGGATAAGTTTCAGCCATAATGAGTTTGAGAGCTTAGTTTCAATCCTCTCTACAATCCAAGAAACTAGCTCAGTTAGGCACGGCAAAACATTTGAGCTATTTTTAAAAGGATAACAACCTTAGATGGATACAGTCTGTCAATATATACGTCACAGAAAATGAGTAACAAATGGGAGGCGCTAGAACCTAATCATTCTCCTGTTGATAAAAAGTGGTAGTGGAGGGAGAAAAATCTAGTACCTCAATATTAGCTAAGGAAGCAAGGGGCAAGGAGCGATTGCTGGTGTGGACATTACGGAAGATTGGTAATTAGAACTTGTTTGGTTCGCCATCCTTTTCAGAGTATTCCTAGTAGCAGTACTATCATCACCCATAGGGTTCCTGGGTCTATAGAACTACCCCAGTGGGACAGAAGTTATGTTGCTGAAATTTGCTTGCTTAAAATGTAGGTTGTGCAAAATTCGCCTAAAAAAATCGGCAGACCTGAATTTCACAACAGTGCTGTCCCCCGGAGACATTTTCTTACAATTACCCACCCAGGACACCCTCTGACTATTTAGCATATTGCCAAATAATTAATCTGTTTAACCCACCCTTGACCCTACTCAATGAACTGACTTGTTTCTAAGATTTTCCCAACCTTCATGTTGGTTTTTTGAAGAGGGGGGATATTTATTAAGACTAACTCAAAAGTGTGGCCTCAAAGGGTAATTGTAGGAACTGGGAGGAAGAAGCAGTTTCTGGGGTAAGGTAAACAGAAACAGGCGGGGGAGGGGCAAAGGTAACATGGCTGCTGTTGTGTTTACTTCCTGTTTTAGTACTCGAGTCAAATGAGTGCACCAGGATGGAATAACCATGCTGCTGCACTGAAGTAGACAATGTCAAGGCTGATGAACTATTGACAGGGGCACGGATATTATGCTGGCTGTAAACAGCCTCTATCTATACAATTATTCAGTCTTGCTTCCACTTTGGATAATCTGACGTCATCACATAAACTCCTAATAGGGTACTGGATCTTAGAGAAACTTGTGTTGATTTTGTCCAAAACAGTGTCCACAGGGCAGCTGAGTGAATTTGCTACAGTTGCTGTACCACTGGTACTGGAAATGCTTTCCCCAGTGATTTTGTCGTGTCTGGTTTAGCACTGCTAACTAGTGCTAAAGTGCATGTGCTTCTCCCCTAAACATTGTAACATTGATGTATTCACGATTGGCATACTGAATTTATGTGTATGTCCCTTGTAAATTGGTAAACCATATACCCAGGGCCTGTAAATTAAGTGCTACTAGTGGGCCTGCAGCACTGATTGTGTCACCCACCTAAGTAGCCCTGTAGATATGTCTCAGCTCACGGCCTTCAACTCCCCTTTTCTTACATCTGTCACCCCTCAAAAGTAGGCATTAGGTAGCCCAAATGGCAGGGTGCCATGTAAGTAGAAGGCAGGACATGTACGTTTTAGTTTTTCATGTCCTGGTAATGAGAAACTCCCAAAGTAATTTTTAATTACTGTGAGGCCTGTCCCTCTCATAGGCCAGCATTGGGAATTCCTTGAAATTATTTTTAGCTGTAATTCCTGATGTGAGAGCAGTAGCTGTATCATGTTTACTTTCATTGAAATGGTAATGATAAACCCTCTTTACTGGTAAAGTCAGATTTATTATCACTATTTTGGAAATGCCACTTTTAGAAAGTGAGCATATCTCTGCTTTCACTGCCGTTTGCGTCTACAGCATCTTTCCAATACATGTTTGACCTGGGCTAGGTGACAGCTACACTTGTGAATTCTCTCCAGACACCCACAACACAGGATACTCAACTGCATCTGCATTCATCTGCACTGGGGAGGAGTTTGGGAAGGGCTCACACTTACATTTCAAAGGGTAGGGACCAGAGTCTGCACTAAGGGGATGATCACCTCCCACTGAAAGCCTGGAGCTGGAGCCGAGCTGAATGAGTGCATTTCACAGAAACCTTTTGAAGTCATCCCCCTCATCAAAGGCACTTTCTAGAATAAGTACTGGGTCTCTGACCCACTCAAGCTAGTAAACCTCTGGACTGAAGAAACCTGCTTGACTGACCAACGCCTGCCTTATCCCTTAAAACCTGTGGCTGCGGCATTGACTTCCACTGGTGCTGCCGGCCCCTCCCTTACAGATCTCCCGCTGTCCCATCATCTTCCTTGCGACCACGCAGGGGAAAAGCCCTGCCTGATACATAACCTTCAGCCATTCCCAAGATATAATGCACCCCGGACACTCCAGTATATAGTGAGAATAAATGTGCACTTGCGCCATAGAGTGCATGGCATCACCTTTATGACCCATAACTGAGTATTAGTGCCGTTTTGGTTTAACCTTAAAAAATGAATATCTAATGATTAACTGATTGGATTTTTGTCATTTTGGTCTTGAATTACACAGATAAACAAGCTTTATTTTTCTGCACCAGTGTGGAGTCTTTTTGTTGTGTACTATTATGATAACTGTGTGTGTGTTGCACAAATACTTTAGACATTGCCTTCTAACTTAAGGCTGTCTGCTCTGTGCCAAGTTATCAGAGTGTGAGCACAGGTTAATTTAGGTTGTGTATTTTGACTTGTCCTGACTGGGAATGTGGGCCCTACTTGGAGAGGGTGTATATCGCTGACAACTCGAGACCCAATTTCTAACAATGTTTTTACCAAGGTTTCATCAACTTTGGCACTTAAGGCAGAAGAACTAATTTTCTTGCTTCACTCTTCTCATTTACTGATGGCACTATTTCATACAGATGCGCAAAACGTGTCTGCTGTCATGCTTACTTCTTAAATGAGTATAGCAATAAATCATGCAACAAAAACCTAATTGCCCATATCATACTGGGTGTAAGCTAACTCCCATTAACTATGGGAAAGATGGTTCCTGCATCCATAGTCCAGAAACATTTTCTTCAAGATGTGTAAGCATGATTCCGATTCTCAGTTGGATGACATTTGCCTATTGAGCATATCTTTTTTCACCTTCATAACTGCTAAAACTGCAATGTTTTTGTCTATGACCACTGTCACAGCTGCAACCTCCTCAAATAGCATTCCTGAGCGTACTCATTTTGTTTATATCAGTGGGGGCTGGCATTTACGGAGGAGGAGCGAGGGCCGAACGAGTGGATGCGTATGCATGTGCGCAAATAAAATACAAAATAAACAAAAAATACACTTACCGAATCCCAAGTCATCCTCCCATTGGACGTATCTGAAGTGAGGTGTGCAGGCCAAAGCAAACTCCTTTGACCAATACTGGTGCTGCTCATATGCTATAAAACACCCTGATTGGAGGAAGTGGTGTCTCTTGGCATTCCGCAGCGCATGGGGGCCGGCATTTGCTCTCAAACCAGGTGTCTTAAGACAACTGGGTTGGGAGGTTTAAAGTGCATAAGTCAGGCTGGCTGTCGTAACATGGCTGACCAAAGAGACAGGTATACTTTAAACAGTACATAGGCAGCCCTCTGCCCACCACTCCTCCCTGCTGCCACTCAGCAGGCTTCACCCCGTACTGACACTCGGTTCAGGACGGGTGATGAAAAATAAAAGGGTAATAAATTACTCCTTAATTTATAATCTCTGGGACATTTAAGTGGGGCACGATCCTCCTCTCCAATAGTGGATCTGTGACTAGTTGATATACACTAAATAATGTGAATTCAATATCCGGGTTTGCAAACACTTGAGAAGGTCTTCTCATCTTGTGATTGCGGAAAGCAAGCTGATTTACTGTTTATGGCTAATATTTTGCTCAGCTGGCTATTGCAAGACATGAGAATCAAAAAGAAGCCTCTTAACTTTAAGAGGCTTCTCTTAAAGTTTTAAAAGAATTGTTTTCAGACTAGGGAGCTGAAGAACTACAGACCCATCTCCTCTTTGCCCCATTTCCCAGCCAAAATAAGATAAAAGGCCATCAACCAGCAACTCACCGAATGACTGGAGACACACCAAATCCTAGACTCTTACCAATCCAGATTCAGGAGCAACCACAGCACTGAAACAGCACTGCTAGCAGCCACCAATGGCATACTTGCCATACTAGACCATGGAGGCATGGTGGCACTCATCCTCCTTGACCTCTCTGCTACACACAACACAGTCTCCCACCCCATCCTCTGCTCCAGACTCCACGATGCCAGCATCTGAGATAAAGCTCTGGAATGGATCAGGTCCTTCCTCACCGGAAGAACACAGAGTGTCAGACTACCACCATTCTCATTGGAACCAAAAGATACATGCTGCGGAGTACCTCAAAGATCATCACTCACTCAATGTTCAACATTTACATGGCCCCGCTAGTCAAGATCACCAAACAACAGGGCTAAACATCATCTCCTATGCCGACAATACCCAACTGTTCCTCTCTCTGCCGGATGACCCTGTGAAGGCCAAGAGAAGTTTCCACAATGGGATGAGAGCAGTTGCCGCATGGATGGAAGCCAGCTGCCTCAAACTCAACTCGGACAAGTCAGAGATCCTCATAATTGGCTCCACACTGTCCGTCTGTAATAACTCCTGGTGGCCATTTTTTGGTGCTAAGCCCTCTTCTTCTATACTGCCAGCCCCACCCGACTAAAGTCATTTTTTTTTAAGCTAGCCTACCCTTTGCACCGGCTTGCACCATTCCATAAATATGGTGCCCAGCTGGTGCTAAAAAATGGTGCAAGCCGGTGCAAAACTTTTTGGGGCAAAACTGCCTTAGTGCAGTTTTGCACCAAAAAGTATAAATAAGGCCCTCAGTTCGTCCCAGCTCACCCTCGCAGCTGTTCCCGAGATCTGGAATAGCACAGCAGGAGGAAGAACCTTCTCCTACCTCGCAGCCTGGACATGGAACATGCTACCTCTCAAACTCAGGCAGACAGCATCACTATATCAGTTCAGGAAGGACCTCAAGACCTGGCTCTTCGATTGAGCAGCACTCCCACAAACAGCACATTGAGACCCTACGGGTGATTAGCCGCACTTTAGAAATAATTGATTGTTTGAATGATGCACTTATGCAGTGGTTGAAATGTGACCATTCCTTTTTTAATTGTATTGAGTCAACTAGGGCTACACTGATACAAAATCAGCACATACAGAAAAGAGAAAGATTTACTATAATACATACACTGATAAATATTCAGAACATACAGAAAATAGAAAGATTTACTGTAATACATAAATATATTTCAATATGTACAATTTAAGGTAGCAAACAAAGAACAAAGAGGTAAGTTGCAAATCTCATTTAGGTAATACACATGCCTAAACATTGAGTACTTTTACAATCAAGTAAAGTTTCTGAAAATACGGTTAGCTTCACAATTGCAAAAACCCACCGGCAGGATCTCAGGAGGATCTTTCTCCTACATTATCATTCTCAACTGAACTTTTATTTGGTCACTGTACCTCTTTCTTTTAGCTTGTATTATATTATTATAGATATAAACACAGTCAGGTCATAATTTCCACATACATAAGTGCATGTTTAAAGGGTTATATAAATCTAAAATTATTTGAAAATCCTTCTAGTAAATTGTAAAATCCTTTAACCTTTGAGTTCGGATATCGGATTATTTGTGAAATACGAATGTAGAGTAACAGGGATGCATTGGAATGCCGTGTCTCACTTCCACCAGCAAGAAATCAGGTTTAGAAAGGTTCCCCAAGTTCTAGCTACTTTTATTTTGGCAAAAACATTCTTCCTTAATGACATTTTCCTCAAATTCAAAGTTCTTCATTTCGGCTTTCCATTCCACTATTAATAGGAACAGAGGTGCAGTGAGGGTGGCTATATTTCCTTTTTTGACTAGGGCTTCTGGGCTTCTGGGCTTCTAACATGTCCAGAAGGGGTCCATATACATTAATATATTCAGCCCAACTCAGGAAGGGGAGTTTTTTGCAGATATCTTTAAGCCTTTACCTATGAATGCAAAACTGATTTTGCATCTGGGTCAAGCAAATAACAATTGAGAAGCATAGATTTTTAGGTGCAAGTTTAATGTTCATGCATTTAGAATTAGTCAAGCCCAACAAGTCAGAGTGCCATTTATTCTGTGCATCAATATCTAAGTGCAGAAGACGTGTAGCATATATAGTAGATATATATTTTATTTTATAATTATTTTGTAACCACCTGCAGCTTTATTCAAATTGTGAATGGTCAAGTTTCCTGAAAGTCAATTTCTCATTCGAAGATGTTTAAAAAATGTCTCTCATGCTAGCGGGTGAGGTACTGGGTTTTTCAGAACCGGTACTGATCCGGTATCCCAGCGGTGCCAGGGTACACCCAAAGACCTCGGGTACTTTCCTGATTCAGACCACAGAAACTCAGAGTCTTCTAGGTGAAGTCAAAGATCGAATTTATTGGCTGCAACCAAGTAACAAGCGTCCTAGAAGTACAACAGCACGGTTTGTATGTTCTCAGGAGACTGTCTGTCAATGCAAAATCAGGTTTCCTTATATACAGTTTTTTAAGCTTCAGGCAAACATTCTTGACATTTTGGTTGGTCATTCACATGTTTTCACTACAAAGGAAAAAACAGTGTCATGATGAAACCTCATATTTCATGTCATCCAACCCATAATAAATTACCCGGCAAGGCCTAGTATTTTACATCAGATAAGTGTGGACCCCCAATAAAAATGGGCACCTCCCCCTCGTAAAGTAAGAAGAAGAAAAGAGCAGGTGCAGGTGTGAGCAAGATTAGGCAGGGTGTGTGAGCGATAATAAGGGTTTTATGGCATGGTGTGCCTTGATGCTATCTGATTCAGCCACTGGGAGAGGGACTGACCAAACAGGTTTGGCCTGAGGCAATGGTTCCAGCTTGCCCAGGTCAGAGAAAAGTCAATCAAGGTGTACGTGTCCTTGGAATCAAATCTGACTGTATTATAAGCCTATGTGAGGGCAACTTTTAAAAATGGGAGCCACGAGTGCAGAACGAAAATGGCGATTTCGAGGTGAAAACGCTGCTGGAATTGAGCGATAATGCTCATGCTTAGTGTACTAGTCATTATCGGTCTTTTGATACTAAAATCGTACTGCTGTGGCAAAGTAAATTACATGGGTCCAGAATTTTTAGAACCACAAACCCTCCTTTTGCCCTTACATAGGCAATAAACCTATTCTCATGCTAATCTGAGTCCAGGTCTATGTTTCTAAAGTCGTTGAGATGTTGCTGTAACATCATCCTAGTATTTAGCTCGTCTCTTGGTGCAGGTTTCCTTATGCATGATGTAACACAGAAACCACATATCGCAGGAGCACACTGCACGCATAGACAGAACAGGAAAAGAATGGCCAAGATCATCCCAATGACCATCAGAATCTTCCATCCCCATGCTGATATCAGTTCCCAGAACCATCCCATTAATGACCAATCTCCTTTATCTAAATGAATAGATTCGGAAATTCTATGCAGTTTGGAGATGGCCTGGTATACTGTTGGAGCGTTATCTGGGACAAAAACACAGCAACTCGATTGGATCAATGTACATACTCCACCCCGGTCTGCAAGTATGACATCTAATGCGACCCTGTTCTGAAGGGTCATAAGACGATCCGACTGGAGCTCAGCAGTCAAGTTACCAAGGGCACCAGCGGTTTCAGCCACGGTGGATTCAACCACTCTTATCAATTGCCTTATGCTCCTGCTGTTACTTACTTGTCCCCAGAACGGCAGAAAACCCTTTACGAAGTCCCCAAATTCTTGTCCTGCAGTGTCTTCTTCACTGAAGACGCTTCTAACTATCCTTGTCTTGTGGTAATCTGCTGCTGCTGTGTAGGTAGGGGGAAACAGGAACGAAACGAAGCATGTGCCCGAAAAGTCAGGGGGCAACCATGTAAAGGCTCTATCATGGCAGATGAAATAGGTACCCTTAGCTGCCAAGAGCGGAGGGGAGGTCTGAGATGCGAAGACATATGTCTCAGTGCAGACGCTTTCCCCTAGCTGAGCTCTGGGATTCTTGCCAGTACCTTGCAGACACAGGTGACCCTGATGGGGTACAACCCAAATCAGGGAAGATATCTTAGCTTGCTGTTTCTCACTCATTGTGGCTTCATATCCGGTCATGTTCCATCCTATATATGCCATTGTCTCATCTCTGGGGATAGTCTCGTAGAAGATATTGTCCTTCATCATGTCTATGATACCTTTAACTAAAGCATCTTTCTTAGGGTTGTCTTCCGCAAAACGTAGGGGGTAGTGTGCATAGATGAATATCGTTCTGAAGGCCCACACGGAACCATTGTGGCTGAAAGGCAGGATCAGATAAGGGATACCTTTATCTGCTGTGTGAGGCATAAGGCCACACACCCAACAGTTAGTTGTATTTATCACTAGTTGGTGTTGGTGCAAAAGCTGGATGAAGGAGTTATTAATGAACTCTAGTCTCCTAGCAGATTCATGTTTAGGGAGGAGTTGAAAAGAATGAGGGGAAACAGTGGAAGGAGGAGGTGTAGACGAGGTAGTGGGTGCCAATATCACGTTAAAACAGAATAAAATATATCCTATAAAAAACATAAGTATACTAAATAACATAAAAATGCACAGCAGCAAAAACCGTTTCCTGGTTATCGTTTCACATATTCTCTTCTTGAAACTCAGTCTTTCAACATGTTCTCCATTTTGGAAAGATTCCATCCTCTAACCGTTGCCGTTCGTGGCGGTTGGTTTACTTCACTTAGGAGTGTTCTGAATGTTCCAGGCCGCCCTAGAACAAACCAGACCTGTAGACCTTGTGTCCATAGGCTACCCCCCTAAGTCTTTTCAGCCACGATCCTACAGCTGAACCCGGATGGAGGTTCAAAAAACACAAAAAAAAGCAAAAAGTCATTCAAAAATAATTTTCCATATTGGGGAACTTTGCTAAAGGGAAGAAAAGTAAACTGTTTTATTTGTCCTTTATTCTTGGTCGGAGATTATAACGGTTAGTCCCAGGTATCGTGTGGTCCTGAAAAAGGAGTTCAGGTTCTGTAGTGTCCAATCGAAGTGACGGTGATACTGCTGATTGTAAAATGTCATCACTTTCTTTCTCAGTGAGTGTTCCTTTTATTCGTGCATCGCTGAAAGGCAGAAAACGTGGCACGGTTTCAGTCTCTGAGTCGGCAACACCTTCCTGGACCCACCGGTCATATGGCAGAGGTAGGGGTACCCTTTTGCAATGGGTCCCATGGATCCAGTGTTTCTTCCCTTCTACTCGAACAGCTGATCTTGTGGAGAGAAGAACGAGGTGCACCTCGGCTGCTCGTTTTTGGTTCGCTGAAAGTTCTTTATTAAAACCCAGGATCCAGGCTCAATGGGATGACCTGGAGATTCAGAGACCGGAGGCAGGGTGTCGTGGACCTGTTGATGTAAGACACGCAATTTAGCCGTCAATTCATACAGATAGTCAAGCAAAACAGGATGCTCTATCTCGCTAAACTTCTTGGGCCTAGGCACTCCCCATATATTGGCCGGGCGGCCGAAGACTATTTCATAAGGACTAAGTTTCACTCGTGAATGCACAGTCATTCTGGTTGATAGGAGTGCTAAGGGTAGAGCGTCAGGCCATTTGAGACCAGAGCTCGCTTGTATCTTGGCCAATTTTAGCTTTAGAGTGCCATTATAGCACTCCACTAATCCAGCTGATTGGGGGTGATTTGCAGCGTGAATCTTTTGGTTTATGCCTAGCCCTTCGCATACTTTCTTCATCACTTGACCCACAAATTAACTTCCATTGTCACTCCAGATCATTCTCGGCATTCCGAATCTAGGGAAGAACTCTTTCACAAGGGCTTTGGCTGTGGATAGCGCAGTATTGTCTTTTAGGGGATAGGCTTCCACCCATCTTGAAAAGGCACAAACAACAACGAGTACGTATTTTAAGTTGTTGCACCTCTCCATGTGGATGAAATCTAGCTGCAAAACCTCAAACGGATACGTAGGTGGTGCAAAATGACCAGCTGGAGTTGGGGTTCCTCTACCAGGGTTGTGTTTCAGGCATACCATGCAATTTTTAACCACATTTTCTGCGCACTTGGGAATTCCTGCATTTTGCCATACTGGGGCCAACAACTTACAAATCCCTTTCACACTGATGTGAGCCATTCCATGAGCCATTGTAACTACTGCAAGCACATACGCATGGGGTAGCAACCATCATTGATGTTTTGACAACTCGACCCAACAACCATTCGCATCCAATTTACCCGTACTTTCTCTCCACACACTCAATTCTCTCTCTGTGGCTTCAGCTTGAATCGATTTCACGCTTTCTATCGTGTCTTCACACATTCCAACATCACCAATCCATCTTGCAGGGCCCGCGACATACATTCGGCTCATCACATTCCTTGCCGTTTCTTTTGCGACCTCGTCAGCAAATGCATTTCCACGACCAACATCATCAGTCACCTTTTTATGTGCGCTACACTTCACAATCGCAACTTGCAACGGTAAAGTAAGTGAATCAAGGAGCTCATTTACCAACTGACCATGCTGTATTTTAGTTCCATGCGAGGTCAGGAACCCACGTTCCTTCCACAAACGCCCAAAACTATGGGCCACACCAAACGCATATTGGCTATCGGTATAGATCGTCACTTTCATTCCTTTTGATACTGTACATGCTCTTGTTAGGGCTATTAACTCAGCTGCTTTGGCTGAATTATGTGGGATACGTGCAGCTTCAACAATCGTACACAAAGTTGTCACAGCATACGCCGCAGTCGTGTCACCATTCGGGAGCTTAAAGCATGAACCATCCACCCACAAAGTACCATCACTCTTTGCAATGGGAGTGTCCAGAAGGTCTATTCTCCCTTTCGTTTCTTCTTCTGTTCTATGGAGACAATCATGTTGTTCAGAAGTATCTAACTCCGTCACAATTGGCAATAACGTAGCTGGGTTAAGTGTAGTGCATCTTTTTATATGTACATGGCTTGCTAACAATGTCAACTCGTAACCTGACAATCGAGCACTAGTTAAATGCTGTGTCTTGGTTCTGTTTAACAACGTGTCCACTGCATGTGGAACCATTACGATTAATGTGTTATTCATCACTAAACCAGCAGACTGTCGGATAGAAACAGCAGCTGCCGCTGCCGCTCTTAAGCAGCTCGGTAGTGCCTTAGCTACTGGGTCTAAGGTTGAAGAGAAATAGGCGCATGGACGCTCCCTGTCTCCAAACTGTTGTGTCAAAACTGCTAACGCACAACCTTCTTTCTCATGGACATACAATGTAAAAGGCTTGCTGTAGTTGGGGGTACCCAACACAGGAGCTGAACATAATGCATCACGTAATTCGACAAAACTTTTCTGACAATCTTCAGACCATGGGACGGGATTTGGTGTATCTTTACAAGTTAATGCCACCAAGGGTTTGGCTATTAACGAAAAATTAGGTATCCATTGTCTGCAATATGATGTAATGCCCAAGAAAGCACGCACTTCTCTTTGTGTTCTTGGAACACTCATTGCTGCAACAGCCCTGATTCTCTCTGGGGTCAGTTGCCTTCCCTCCTTCGAAAAGAGATGACCTAAATAGGTCACTTCTTTTTGACAATACTGTAACTTTGAAAGGGACACTTTGTGGTGTAAATCAGACAAATGACGCAATAATGACAATGTTGCTTCTTTGCAGATCTCCTTAGTATCTGCGGCAACTAGCAAATCATCGACATATTGAATGAGAGTGGCGCCATCAGGTAACATAAGAGTGTCAAGTTGTGCTTTCAAAGCCTGACTATAGATGGATGGACTTTCACAATAGCCTTGAGGAGCTCTCTTAAATCTGAAGCTTCGTCCTCCCAAATTGAAGCCAAAAATGTCCCTGCTCTCTTCTGCAATAGGGATGCTGAAGAAAGCATTTTTCAGGTCTATTACTGAAAACCAAGTGGCTGAAGCTGGAATCATTGTCAACAATGCAGTGATATCGGGGACGACTGGAAACTGTGGCACAACTATTTTGTTCACCTCTCTAAGATCAATTACAAACCTATAAACAGGTGGCTGAGTAGGGTCAGTATGCTTCAAGACAGGCAAAACAGGACTATTGCAAACGTTGCCTCTTGTCTCTTCAATTACATCCTTCTCAATCAGATCACGAATAATTGCCAACAACGCTTTTTCCCCTTCACTAGAGATCTTGTATTGGGAAATACGTGGCATTTTAACATTGGCTTTTAATGTTATCACATATGGCTGAATTTCCAAAAGACCTACATCATTAGGTCCAGTAGCCCAAAGAGTATTAGGAAGAGATGAAAATTCTGGTGGAAATCTGTCCTTTGACAAATACATTGGTGAAACCACTTTCTTACCCAATGTGAGTTGCACTCCAGAAGGAGAGCAATACAATGTCGCATACAATCTCTTTAACAGATCTAATCCTAACAAGTTCTCGCCACAACCTGTCGTCAAAATAAGGGGTGTTTCAAATTTACAAGGTCCAACAGAAAAAGATATAGGGTTAGAAATCGGATTTTTAACTGGGGCGCCGGAAAACCCTACTGATACATTTGTTTCGCCAGACAAAGGTGCGCCAGGGAGTTTTGAGTGCATAATAGAACTCTTGGTAGCACCAGTATCCAACAGAAAAGGTTCTGACACACCTGATGCAATCACCTTAACATAAGGCCCACTCTGATCTACTGGAACTGAAACAACTCCCTCTCTTTGTCTATGGCTGTCCTAGCAATCATTACTGTCCAAATGCTCATCCTCTGTATAGTAATCATCAGTGTAGTACTGAGCCGTCCTACCAGATGCATTAACCTGTTGATCAAATCTGTTCATTGAGTTTTGAGGGAGGAATGAGCACGCGCTCTGGGGAACATATCCACGTCCTCTTCCTCTAGGTGCTTGTGGAACACCTCGACCTCTTAAACCGGAAGTACCATTTTCGCGCTGTAGCAAAGCAGGGCAACTATACTTGAAATGACCCTCTTCCTTGCAATATGAACACTGATTGGGACCTACTGGGATACGTGGTTGAGCATACTCAGCTCTTTGCGAGTTTCTCTGAAACGGTTGGGGCTGATAGTTATTCTGATAGTTGTTCTGTGCACCACTATTCTGACCACCACGTGGCGGGTACGCTTGTTGTAACAGAACTTTCGTTTTCAATTCTTTTGTTTTCTTTTCTACTCTATCTCTCTCATCTTTATCTCTATTTTCGTAGTACTGTGCAGAAGCCAATATCTGTGCTGAAGAGGAAACTGCCCAAGAACTTTCTGAGTCTTTTAACTTTTTACACAACTCAGGAAGCAGATTATGCACAAATTTATCGACGAACAAACGTTGACCACCTTCCGTGCTCATATCTTGACCACTGTGGTCCACAAAGGTTTCTTCAAACCTGGTGAAGAAATCTGATACCGTTTCTTCTTTCTTTTGCTTACATGCAGACAATTTATCCCAGTTTACACGCATCGCAGGCATTATAGTTTTCATGTAATCAATAATCCTACCAGGAAGCTCTGTCACTAAAGGCTCAGGTTTAGCACCACCAATTTGTCGGGCATCTGCAGCAGCAATATTAGCCCATGTGTCACCTAACTCTTGAGCATGGTCTGTATGGCGAATCTTTCCCCATAAAGGCTGTGGAACAACATTCCCAAACAACATGTCTATGTCAGCTAAATTCATAATGCAAGACCCCGCAGTCTGTGACAATTCCTTGTAATACCCTGTAGGATTCTTACGGGGATCAGGCAATGTCTGCTTAATGGCTAAAACTTCAGCTCGCTTCCATGGAACGTGTACCCATACACGCTGGAAATGAGGCAGGACAGGTGGATTAGCATTTGGGTCCCCTTCCCTCCACTGTGGGGGAACTTCTCTCATGGGGTACTGTTTCCCTTTCTTTTTAGCAGAAGAATCATATTTAAACAATAACCTGGAAACACCTTCAGTCCTAAACGACAATAACATCGCAACTGCTTTCTCGACATCTGAACCCACAATCAAACCTGTCGCAAAATCGAACCGTACACGACACAACTTAGGCGGATTGGGCTCCAAACCATTTTCCTCTAAATCCTCAGAAAGAAAAGTACACATTTTTTCAAAAACGTATCTCTGTTTCGGTTCTTCCCACTGATGGAAGACATCCATAACAGACTCTAGTTCATATCTCGCTGGTTCAGTAACCCATTTATGCGCCAAATAATTCATTGTCTCTTTCTCCATACCATCAGGCAATTGGCTACGCAATTGTTTACGCTCTGAAACTGGGGTCGTAGCTAATGACCCAAAGAGAGGGGGTAAAAGACTAGTCACAGTGTTTGTCATTCTCTGACGGATAGAGGGAGAGGTTGACAAAAGAACAGGAGGAAAAACAGAATGAGACAAGGCAGAGACAGAAGCAGTGTCAGAAACAATACCAGGAGTGGTAGTCGCCATAGTAGTCAAAGTTGTAGGAAGTAAAGGCAGAGCAGATGTCAAAGCCGGTGGCCCTTGAGGAGGCTGCACCGGAGGAATGGGAACCAACTGAAGAATAGCTGGTGGGTGCTGGGGAGGAGCAGGATGCAATGCAACCACTGGTTGTGCAACTAGAGGTTGCGGAGTTGCCGTTGCATTCTGCGCATAGGGTGGTGGCGAACTTAGCAAATGCGACATTAGGGGATCTTTTTCAGAGTCTTTTGCTGCATCTTGCTGAAGAGGCGGCAAAACTGGATAGCATTTATCTACTGTCATTTTATGTCGCCTATGCAACTGCTCATTCAACTGTTCTACTTCGTTATCTTTAAACTGTATAGCAGCTTGCATAATCGAAATACCTTTTTCTCTCTTATTTTTCTTAGCTAATTTAATTTCCTTTTGCTTGGCTTCCTTACACCATAAGCGGAAAGAATCAAACATTGCCGGCCGGGCTTTCTTCTTAAAAAGTCTAACTTCGAGGTTATCTAAGATTTCTGTGTCAAAGCTACCATTTTGGGGCCATTTTAAAACACCATCTTTTCTGGTGTAACGGATCCATACTTCATTATATGTGATGGGGCCTACTCCGTGCTTCACATATAATTCATAGGTTGGAGTTCCAATCGGAGGAACCGGACATGAGTCCTCCAACCGGGAGTCCCTTTTACAACCAAGACAAAACAAATTTCCAAGTCTGCTAAGACCAGGCATCTTCGCTCACTAGTCTAGCTTCAAACTTCAAAGGATTATCGTTTACGATAGTCTCGTGAATACACGAGTCCTTCGGCTTTGGTACTTGCAAGTTCCAAATCAAAGTGATCCCGAAGGGATACCAAACCAAATGTCCAACTAAGGACCAAACCAAGTGTCCAACTAAGGACTGGGAGACGCTCCACTGATACTTAACTGAAAATATCGATGACGTCACCAGAAGACTCGTCTTATCGTTTTGCTCTACCAAACATCAAGGGTCCAAATCAGGGCGACAGCCAGGGCAGCAGTCCTTCGTAGCCGTCGGGAAGAGAGGAACCTCGCAGCAAAGACTTTCGGACCACGTCGACATGCAGGGGTCGATGAAGTGGCGGCCTTCCTCCAGAATTTTCACACGAAGCTCCTCACGGACCTCAGGCTTGGACCGGTACCGCTGGTATCGCCCCACGTTGGGCGCCAACTGAGGTACTGGGTTTTTCAGAACCGGTACTGATCCGGTAACCCAGCAGTGCCAGGGTACACCCAAAGACCTCGGGTACTTTCCTGATTCAGACCACAGAAACTCAGAGTCTTCTAGGTGAAGTCAAAGATCGAATTTATTGGCTGCAACCAAGTAACAAGCGTCCTAGAAGTACAACAGCACGGTTTGTATGTTCTCAGGAGACTGTCAATGCAAAATCAGGTTTCCTTATATACAGTTTTTTAAGCTTCAGGCAAACATTCTTGACATTTTAGTTGGTCATTCACATGTTTTCACTACAAACGAAAAAACAGTGTCATGATGAAACCTCATATTTCATGTCATCCAACCCATAATAAATTACCCGGCAAGGCCTAGTATTTTACATCAGATAAGTGTGGACCCCCAATAAAAACGGGCACCTCCCCCTCGTAAAGTAAGAAGAAGAAAAGAGCAGGTGCAGGTGTGAGCAAGATTAGGCAGGGTGTGTGAGCGATAATAAGGGTTTTATGGCATGGTGTGCCTTGATGCTATCTGATTCGGCCACTGGGAGAGGGACTGACCAAACAGGTTTGGCCTGAGGCAATGGTTCCAGCTTGCCCAGGTCAGAGAAAAGTCAATCAAGGTGTACGTGTCCTTGGAATCAAATCTGACTGTATTATAAGCCTATGTGAGGGCAACTTTTAAAAATGGGAGCCACGAGTGCAGGACGAAAATGGCGATTTCGAGGTGAAAACGCTGCAGGAATTGAGCGATAATGCTCATGCTTAGTGTACTAGTCATTATCGGTCTTTTGATACTAAAATCGTACTGCTGTGGCAAAGTAAATTACATGGGTCCAGAATTTTTAGAACCACACAGGCCAAATTCCATCTGCTGTTCTGTGAAGGATTTAAGTATGTACCATTTTAAAAGGTGTCTGAATGCTAGTAATGCTCTATTCAATCCAGATTGTCCCACCTTCTGTAACATCTACTGGTAGCATTGGGCTGTTCCATGGCAAAGTCAAATCATGGCATTTGGAGATTTTAAGAACCTTAAATATATCTCCATTTTTAGTATATTTGTTATGATTCAAAATAGATTTTTTTTTTAAATGGATGGCCATACTTAACAGCATGTTTCTTCATGTTGGAAGATTATACCATTTCATTAGTGATGCAGTAAGAAATCTAAACTCTTTGTGCATTCAAGATCGATTAATCGACATGGGCATGCTAAGGCAGATGCCATATAATATTTCTCTAAGTGTGGTAAAGACAATCCACCAGTAAACCACCTGGTGGAATATGATTTAGTATGTTCTTCCTAAAAACCTATATAAATCTGGTTACCGTTACTTTTAGTATTTTCAAAATGTATTCTGTCCGCAAGGGTGGACTGGTTTGAAAGAAAAATCAAACACTTCGGTAATCTTTCCACAATTAACTCTTTCATTAGTTGTAAGTAGTAGTTTATCACAAATAATTAAATTGCTTCTTGATCTGGGTCCGCAATGAGACATAATTGCTCTAATTAATTCTGTAGCCGGAAATTGCAATGGACAGTTAAATTAGATTTAAGATTTTCACAAAATATTATTGATCCAATTGTAAATATAAAACCAGAAAATCTGCATGAAGTTTAAATGTGTCTTCTTTCAGGCAGACTGCTAAAGATCCGTCGTCTCTCTTTGCAAAGAGTTCTATAAACAGCAGTGCTTAATTTGTGCTTGTTGTTTCCGGTGCGGAGCACCAGCACCTATTTTTGAGAGCCAGCACTTATTTTTCTGCCTCAGGCATTTGCTGCAAGCAAAAGACACACATGGGAAAGACAGAGGAAGAGAAAAACGAAAAAGCATCACAATGGGGGAAAGCAGAAAGCTGCATGAGTGAGCTGAAGGGACAGGGAGTGACTATACATGTCTTAGAGAGCCCTGAGATGGCTTCAGGATTACGCTGCCTCAGTATTACATGTTTGCACTTTTAATTGCAGCAGCCACATGTTTAAAAGGAGAGCTTTGGGCACCGGCATGTTTTTATTTACAAATTGAGCACTGATAAACAGGGCCAAGAGCAGGGACAAAAGTTGACACCTTAGCCTCTTACCTACAGTAGTGAGTCTCTTATCTCTAACTGTTCCATTAATAATGACCATGTCAGTGGCAGGACTCAGAATATACTCTGGCAGTAAACCTAGTGAATTGGGAAGGTATCGCCATTTTATCCAAAGTAGCACATAAGAATCCCAATTCACCAGGTTGCATACTTTTGGTGTCAAGTAAAGCAATCATTCCCTTCTATTACTGTTCAAACGAGAGATTTCTTCTTAAAAAACATATTTCTGGACCAAAGGTCGTTGTCCCAGTATAAAGCCATCCTCAATGAAAACCACAATGCTCCCATCAGAGTCACAAGGCAATTTGCCAAACTTTTCATGAAGATTATATAATCTGTTTTCTGGAGCAATAGGGGATCATATCTGGGAGGAAGATGAATGCTGATTAACATTTAGAGAATGCTGACTGTATTTTTGTAAAAACACAAGAAGATCCTTCGAAGTGTGAATCATACCATGTGAGTCACACTTTAAAAGATCTACGTGTGTTTTTGCACCAATATATGTATAGTTAAATAGTTCGAGTATGTAAGAGGGAAGAAGCCCATGTAAATGCCTTATATATTTTGTTTCCAAAAATGTCTAGTCTTGAAGCTCTGCCTACAGGAAGCTCTATGTCCTTGTTAATAATAGCAGATTCAAGAAGGGTGGCTTGTTGTCTACTAATAGAGGTAAAGTCCATATTTAGATCTGATTAGAATTAATGTCCACATTTTCTGTGTAACATTTATGAAACCTAAAGGGCTCATTATCACTAAATAACACAAAAACAATGTGATGGTGGTTATTTTATTGACTAATTAGGCACACAGTAGGCCATTAGTGAACAGTTTCCCTATTTGCGCTCACAATTAGGGCATATTCAGCCTCAGAGTGCCAGTCAGATTGAATGATGAAGCCTCACCCACTTGTTGTGGCATGCTTCATCCTCAGCTAATTCGTCCCACCCTATTAAGATGATACTACTAGGGCAGACTCAATCTCATCAGGAGGGAGTTCTTCCTAAAAAGTATATTGATTATTTAAGGGATCCAGATCAGCTAAAGAACATCTAATCTCAAGTTAGACTCAGGATTATACCTTTACTAATGGGTACCTTAAGTATATTTAAACCTCTACCTAAAGTACATCTAAAATCAGAAAAAGGATGGTAGTATGTTTAATGACCCATCCATCCACACTACGCTAACATGTTTCTGTCCTCTCTGGTGCCAATATCTGTCAGGGGCGTTCGTTAGGTCAAAGGAGATCCCCGTCTCTATAGTTTTACCTTACGACAAAAAGTGTGAAGTGCACAATTATCATGAATGAAATTTCAACCTTGACAACTAATGCAGACTGTGGTTTCCTAATTTTTGGAAAGTAAGGCTTCCTGGTCTGATCGGAGGTGATACCCTCTGTAGTCACACATTTGTCAAGAGGAATACCAGGCAGAAAACCTGCTTGGCCTTGGTGCAACCAGCCAATTGTTTCATTACTGTTTCAATAAACTAAGTTATGAATCTCTGGATTTTCAATGCTGCAAATTTCTTCTTGCATCCTTGAACTTGCTATGCAAATAATCTTCCGATCTTGTTTCCTTGCTTGTGTATGCTAAATCTCAATGGGGTAACCATAGGCAGACTTAGTTTTGGCATGTACCTTAAGATCTCTCGGTTCAACTAAGCAAAAATGAATCCAGCCAACCTATGAGAGACTTTACCTTGAAATCTATGGCCAGGCGTCTTAAGAATAGTGAATTATTGTTAATTGATTATAAACTCCCTAGCAAACCAAAGGTTAAAGGGACTTTATCATTAAGTTCAGAGTTTAGACCTACATAACCATAGAAAGTCAGCAGTTATAGTTATCTCAAGTAACTATAACTAGTATCCTAATTTAACTACATCTTACTCCCCCACAATGCACAGCTTTCTCATCATTCCCCCTACCACCTTATATTTAGGCTGGGACCTAGAGGATGGGTTCCCTTTGGTCGAAATCGGCCCAGGAGGAGGGCCACGTGCTCCCCTCCCACTTAATTTGTAAAGCCAGGCCTCAGGGGGTTGTGTCCCCGGGGCTGAAATTGCCCCAGAAGGGGGACTGTGCAGCCACCCTCCCACTTCTTGTATTCGGCTGGGCCAGGGAGTGTGGGGTCCAGGGCCAAAATTGTTCTGGGAAGGGGCGCTATGCGCCTGGCCCTGCACCAATTATATTTATAAATCCAGTCCCACTGACCTGGCTCATTTGGGGGTGGGGAGGGTGGGGGATTAAAGAAAACAAGCATGTGAGCTTTTCCTTGTTTTTTTTTTTTATTTTGCCACTGATTCGCAGATCCTCTGCAAGTCTGCAGTAAAATAAAGAAAAAAAATATATATTTTTGGCCCCAGGCATGGGCCCCTCCACTAGGCTTAGGGAATCAGGGTATTCCTACTCTGCCTCCTTCTGTTTTTTTTACCGAGTCTCGGGCTGAGTCCTGAGTTCCAGTTTGGCTGCCACCACATCCCGGTTAAAGTGGTGGTTAGCCAATCAGAAATCATCATGAGATTTGTCAGATCTGCACAGGCTCTGTGTCCCTAGATATACTACATCTTTTTTCTTCAAGACTACTAAACAGATTTATACCAAATTACAAAAAGCACTCTTTCTGGACCAAGATCTAGCTTTCTGACAAATGTGGTGCAATTCCTTTCAGAGATTCCAGCTGTAGTTGTGTCTAAACTCCCTTTGAGAAATTGCTTGGGGAAAAAGTGCTTTGGGACCCGCCCTTTTTCTCAGCCCCGCTTGACAAATCTCCCCAAAACATTCCAGGCAGCAGCTGAAGTAAGTGGCAAACTACCTATCTATCTATAACTCGAACCCTCGCCATGCACAGTTTTTTTGTCAAACATCTTGCTGAAAATACTACATTGATATCAATAATGTTATCAAAGTTGTCATGAGTGCCGTAATTTGTGGGGTAATAAGCAGTGCATGGCGAGCGCGCGAGTTATAGTTACCTTATGGCACGAGTTATAGTTACTTGAGATAACTCTAAGGATAACAGGTGAATTTCTATGGTTTTGTATGTTTAAAATGTTAGCCTAACTATAACGTCCCTGTAACCTTTGTTTTTTAAGGGAATTTCTATGCTTTTTCAATTCTATTTCCTAACTATAACGTCCCTGTAACCTTTGTTTTTTTCAGTCAATTTCTATGTTTTTATAAAAAAAGTAAAGTAATTATCATTAATACATGTTAATCCAACCACCGGTGCGCACAGCCTTTGGCCGTGTGCGGCAACTGTTTGTCCGCGGAGGCTGGCCTGCGGACAGGCCCTGCAGCCATCCTCTATAATAGGTGAACCCCCATAACCACCCAACACAATTCTGCACACGGCCTCCAGCTGTGTGCAGTGGGGGTGGCCACAGGGCTTGACCTGCAGCCGGACTCTGCAGCCTACTCCTATAACCACCCAAACCCAAGCTGCACATGGCCTTTGGCCATGCGCAGCAGGGGTTGGCCACAGGGCATGGCCTGTGGCCAGACAGTGCAGTTAACTCCCCTAATCACCCAACCCTGCACACAGCATTTGGCCACGCACAGCAGGAGTTGGCCATGGCCTGTCTCTATGGGTGTGAGAATAAGTGTAAAAGGGTGTATTTGGCTGTGAGAGTGTCTGTCTGGGTAGAGAGTGGGTGTGTCAGTGTCTTTGTGGGTCAGTGAGTGGGTGTGTCAGTGTCTGTGTGGGTCTATAAGTGAGTGCAAGAAAGTTTAAGTGGGTCTGTGAGTGGGTGTGTGAGAGTCTGAGTGGGTGCGTGAGGGTCTGAGTGCAGCTGTGAGTGGATGCATGAGGGTCTGAGTGGGTCTGTGAGTGGTTCCATAGGAGTGTGAGGGAGTTTGTGAGTGGAAGAGAGCGAGATTGAGAGAGAGAGAAAGAGGGTGAAAGGGAGAGAGCTAGAGAGTTTTTTAGGCTTTGATGGATGATACATTTCTGGACAAATTGAAAAGAAAGTTGTATTTGTCAATTAAAAAGAGTGAGATCACCTTTTAGTATGAACTTTAAACTTTTGAAGTTTACATTAAATTTAAGAAGAAAAACGACCACGGGCACACCTGGAGCAGAACCCTCAACTTTCAGTCTGAAGGTATGTGACTTTAACCTTTAGGCCATAGGTGACTCCTTACTGTGATGCTTCGAGAAATACCTATGACAGTCAACCCAGGCATGTGATTGGAAAGAAATGTGAATGTTCCATCATTAGGAAGGTTTAACCATCAAAACACAAGTAAATAAACAAACACACTGCCAAGCGATACTAGGATTTGAACCGTCAGCCTACTGAGTGACAGCACAATCCTTGCCCATTAGGCCAGGATTGACTATGTTCTGCTCTGCATCCAAACATAACTATAACATTTGTACCCAACATTTTGTTAGTCTCTGTGAAGTAATTGCATGGAGAGACTTTTCAAATGACAATCTTTCTCTCTCTGTCTTTCTATCCCATCTCATTAGGGAATAGAAGAGAGAGAGAGGGCGTGACAGGACTGTGGGGGGAGCCTGAAGGCCCCCGCAGTGCTAGTCAGCTACCCACGTCCTGTGGGAGCCACCATTTCTCCCACAAGTAGGGAGCTGCTTTAGATAGCAATCTCCCTGCTCGTGGGAGAAATGTTTTCCTCTGTTTAGTGCAGAGAAACAGATGAAAACTCTGCTTACTGCCAGCTGGAGCTGTTTGACAACTCCCGCAGTCAGAAAGTGCACTTTGTTTGCTTTTTGCTTGGTGGAAGCTGTCAGTTCCCACTAAGTAAAAGCAAATAGCTATGTCCCGGGTATGGGACCCTGGGACATAGCAAGAGCTGGCCCTGAGTTGTGTTGGTCCCCGGGGCCATCAGTGCTCCTTAAGGGTGGCCGGGTGCCCACCCCTCCAATGTAATTTAGCCTCAGGGAGGTGGAGTTCCCTGGGGTTTGGGGGTCCAAAACGGACCCTCCTCATTCTTTTATTGAAGCCCCAGGGAGATGGTGGTCTCTGGGGTTGTGGTGGTCTGTGCGCCCACCCACGCAAAGAATTACAATCAAGCCATGGGGACGTTTTTATAAAGTATTACTGTGAATTTGTGACAATGTCACTAATTCACTTTTTTTGTTGTTGTGTTTTTTCCCCCTGGGGGGGGTCCCTCTGGGACCCAGGCACCGGAGCTAAGGGGTCAGGGTCTCTCTACCCTGGCCCCGTTTCCTTTCTTTCTGTTGGGATTTGTCCGAAGCCGAGTCTGAAGATGGCTGCCAACACTTCCTGGTTGAAGTGTTGGCAGCCAATCAAGCTGTACATTTCCCTGCACAAGCTCTTCATTATTCGCAATGTTGCGTGGCCAGAGATATACAAATTTGGATTTCCTTTCATATCTAAAAAACTACTGAATGGATTTATGCCAGGTATGCGAAAGTGTAATCTGCGTACCGAAAGCTAGCTTTCTGCCAAATTTGGTGTAATTCCGGCCAGTAGTTCGGGCTGTAGTCGTGTTCAAAGGTCCAATGGGAAACACACTTTTTTTACCCCCCTTTTTTCTTCCATCCTCACCTCCCCCGATGGATCAAGCCAAAACTTTCTGTGCGCAACAAAAATCACCAGAGCAGTTGTTTTTTTGGAAACTTTTGTGAAGATTCGCCAAACAGTGCCAAGGATAATTGACAAGTCAAAAAATGCTTTTTCTATGGAAACTTGGTCCTAGCTATAACTATATATATATATATATATGCAAAATACAAGCGAGAACTCTGGGTAGTTCCCAAATTTAGGTGGAGAGCAGCTCCAATAAGGAGCACTCTACTACACCAGCGACACTCTAGATTTCCTCACCTCAAATGTCTGTTTATCTAGCAAAGTTTTCGCTGGTGTAGTAGAGTGCTCCTTATTGGAGCTGCTCTCCACCTAAATTTGGGAACTACCCAGAGTTCTCGCTTGTATTTTGCATATTTTATGCGTCACTCTAACCCTGAAAGGGTCTTGTTTTGACTTATACTGGGTGCTCCCTTGTGTCTGGACAAAGCTAAACCCCTCTGAAGAGCTCTAATGAGAGCGAAACACGTGTCAGGGGTTGCTTTACTCATTTCAGGTTGACTTGGATGGTATTTGACCAGTCCGAAGCTGTAATACTGTGCCTGGAGTGGTAAATGGCTTTTGTCATTTTACAGCTCGGCGAGGATGACACTGTGTCAATCCTATGCTTAAAGACTTTGCTGTACAAATGGCAAAAGACTTTGTCCCTATCTAGCTCGGCGGGGATAGCACTATGCTGATCCTATGCTTAAAAACTTTGCTAGATAAACAGACATTTGAGGTGAGCAAATCTAGAGTGTCGCTGGTGTAGTAGAGTGCTCCTTATTGGAGCTGCTCTCCACCTAAATTTGGGAACTACCCAGAGTTCTCGCTTGTATTTTGCATATTTTATGCGTCACTCTAACCCTGAAAGGGTCTTGTTTTGACTTATACTGGGTGCTCCCTTGTGTCTGGACAAAGCTAAACCCCTCTGAAGAGCTCTAATGAGAGCGAAACACGTGTCAGGGGTTGCTTTACTCATTCCAGGTTGGCTTGGATGGTATTTGACCAGTCCAAAGCTGTAATACTGTGCCTGGAGTGGTAAATGGCTTTTGTCATTTTACAGCTCGGCGAGGATGACACTGTGTCAATCCTATGCTTAAAGACTTTGCTGTACAAATGGCAAAAGACTTTGTCCCTATCTAGCTCGGTGGGGATAGCACTATGCTGATCCTATGCTTAAAAACTTTGCTAGATAAACAGACATTTGAGGTGAGCAAATCTAGAGTGTCGCTGGTGTAGTAGAGTGCTCCTTATTGGAGCTGCTCTCCACCTAAATTTGGGAACTACCCAGAGTTCTCGCTTGTATTTTGCATATTTTATGCGTCACTCTAACCCTGAAAGGGTCTTGTTTTGACTTATACTGGGTGCTCCCTTGTGTCTGGACAAAGCTAAACCCCTCTGAAGAGCTCTAATGAGAGCGAAACACGTGTCAGGGGTTGCTTTACTCATTCCAGGTTGGCTTGGATGGTATTTGACCAGTCCAAAGCTGTAATACTGTGCCTGGAGTGGTAAATGGCTTTTGTAATTTTACAGCTCGGCGAGGATGACACTGTGTCAATCCTATGCTTAAAGACTTTGCTGTACAAATGGCAAAAGACTTTGGCCCGTATTTATACTTTTTGACGCTAAACTGCGCTAACGCAGTTTAGCGTAAAAAAATTTTGCGCCGGCTAACGCCATTCTGAAGCGCCATGCGGGCGCCGTATTTATTGAATGGCGTTAGCCGGCGCAAGCAGACCGGCACTGCGTGGTGTGCGTGGAAAAAAAACACGTACACCAGGCAGCGCCGGCGTTGGGAAAAATGGCGTTAGGGTGTCTTAAAATGGCGCAAGTCAGGTTGACGCTAAAAAATCGTCTTAACCCGATTAGCGCCATTTTAAACGACGCCCAGACGCCATTTACATGACTCCTGTCTTAGTAAAGACAGGAGTCATGCCCCCTTGCCCAATGGCCATGCCCAGGGGACTTCTGTCCCCTGGGCATGGTCATTGGGCATAGTGGCATGTAGGGGGGCACAAATAAGGCCCCCCTATGCCACCCAAAAAAAAAAAAAATTACAAAATGTATACTTACCTGAACTTACCTGAATGTCCCTGGGATGGGTCCCTCCATCCTTGGGTGTCCTCCTGGGGTGGGCAAGGGTGGCAGGGGGGGTCCCTGGGGGCAGGGGAGGGCACCTGTGGGCTCATTTTGAGCCCACAGGCCCCTTAACGCCTACCCTGACCCAGGCGTTAAAAAGTGGCGCAAATGCGGGGTTTTTTGACCCGACCACTCCCGGGCGTGATTTTTGCCCGGGAGTATAAATACGACGCATTTGCGTCGCCGTCATTTTTTTAGACGGGAACGCCTTCCTTGCATCTCATTAACGCAAGGAAGGCGTTCACGCAAAAAAATGACGCTATTTGCCCATACTTTGGCGCTAGACGCGTCTAACGCCAAAGTATAAATATGGCGTTAGTTTTGCGCCGAATTTGCGTCGAAAAAAACGACGCACATTCGGCGCAAACGGAGTATAAATATGCCCCTTTGTCCCTATCTAGCTCGGCGGGGATAGCACTATGCTGATCCTATGCTTAAAAACTTTGCTAGATAAACAGACATTTGAGGTGAGCAAATCTAGAGTGTCGCTGGTGTAGTAGAGTGCTCCTTATTGGAGCTGCTCTCCACCTAAATTTGGGAACTACCCAGAGTTCTCGCTTGTATTTTGCATATTTTATACGTCACTCTAACCCTGAAAGGGTCTTGTTTTGATATATATATATATATATATATATATATACATATATATATATATATATACATATACATATACATATATATACATATATATATACATATACATATATACATATATATATATACATATATATATATATATATACATATATTTAGCAATCACATATTTACTGAGTGATTCAGACCTAAATGTTTTTTCTCTGTATATGCTTTTCTATATGATTTTCTTTTTGTATATTATTGAATCAGTTCTTGTAAGGGATTATAAAACCTCTTAGTTATGAATCAGTGCTACTGTTCTGAACCCATCCAACAGAATAGCCCTTGCTTGTGTAACTATTGCCCATATCTAGGGGTTTGTGTCACATGCGGGACCGGCTTTAGTGCTTGTGGCGCCCGTTGCAACAGTTTTTTTTGGCACCCCCCATGACCACCTCCTTGGATTCTCTCACTACTACCCAGCAAATGTGCCCCTCATCTCTCCATAGCCCCCCTGTCACATACGTTCATTTGTTTTAAAGCGCTTGTAAAGGCTGGCTTTACTAATCCACTCAGCTATCTACATAATATATAGTTCTGTTCTTTGCAGCAGGCATATTAACCCCCTGTATATTAATCCTCTACACTACTTTATGGCGAGTCAAAGCTGCCGCTAGACAAAGCTCCCATCTCTCTCTCCTAAATCACAAGAGGTGTCTTGATATTTTAGTTGCTTCCTGAAGGCTGGATGCAGAAGAAACTTTTCAGGAGGTGTTTTTAAATCGAAAGCTTCTAAGCTGTTGCTAAAGACAGCGCCCCCCTGAGGTCAGCATCCGGTGCGGTCGCACCGCTCGCACCGCCTTAAAGCCGGCCCTGGTCACATGCTTCTTCTCAAACTTTGTTCTGATCTTGTGTTGAATTTTGTCTGAAGTTGAGGTGGTTTTGCTGCCCCATTGTGATCAGTAGTTCCTCCTCAATTGCCCTATTGGTATGCTTCTGGTTAGATCTCCTTCAGAGGAATAGTCCCCAGAAACCACCTTAAAATGTTCCCATAGTATAGATCAATTTTTACATTCTAAATTTGCCTCAAAATACTTTTCAATTCATTGGAGTGTTGGTCTGATAAACTCTTCTTGCTCTAGGAGATGGCCCTTAAAGTTCCATCTAGATAAACGTTTATTGAGTATTACATTCAGGCTTGAGTGTTACCGAATAGTGGTCAGACAGAATGTCAGGTTTAATGTTCACTACACTGGCATTGATGCGCTTGTTAACCAGCGAAAAGTCTAGTCTTGCCTCTGTCCCATTCAATGCACTTTCATAAGTATTTTGATCAGTCTTGGGTTTCTTCTCTTTCCAAAAATCTATTAGCTTAAATCCCTACATTAGTTCACTTATCTGAATTATCATATTCTTTCTGGCAGATTTTCACTATGCCAGAGGAATCAAGTACAGACAAAGTTGCATTGGAATCTCCCAATATTTGAAAGCTTGGCTAAAAAGGTAATGTAATCTTCAGCTTGTTTGAGTGTTGTCATCTAAATGCAGTGCTAAATTAGGACCTCATACTATTAGCAGTGCCTTATACTATTAGCAGCACCCCAAAATGCACTTTAATATATCACCATTTAGATTCAGCAGTATTGATGTGTCCAATTATCCCTGGACTTTCTATCTCAGGGAATATGTTTTAGGGTTGAGCCTGCAAGTGCATGTGCTAGCGCATGCGTCTCACTTACAAGACTGTTGTGTTCCGTACAGGGCTTGGAGCACGCCTGTCGCTCACCATTTGTTGGTTTGCGTGGCACTCTTCTTTACAGCCTCATAATCCGTCAAGGCATGCCTGGCATCATTTCTGTTCCTCTCTGTGGAGCAGGAATCAAGCACTAATTCCAATGTGATTGAGGTATTATTTGTTGTTTTTAACTTCGAGTGCTCCACAAACAGAAGGCTTCTGACTGGCAAATGCGTGTCCAACAGGCACAAAATAGCAAAGTTTTATTTTGCCAAGTCTTTACTCAGTTTCTTATGTTTTCTTTTTTTTTTCATCTTGTGGGTGCTGTTGAGTCGTCTTTTCTCAGTTTCTTCTCATGTTGTCTTTTTTTTTTGCTTGTGGGCGCTGTTGTCAAAAGGTGACAATTAACTTGTTTGAAATATACGAGATCTATTGCATTGCAAATGCTTGTTTTTTATTATAGTGGTCTGTACATTGATAATTCTAAAATACTGGAACAGAGATCTGCATGTTCTATGGTTTAATAAGCTGTTGACATTCAGAGTAAAGGTCTGCATGTTAAATATGTCTTACGTTTAAGTAAAATACCCATCCAGTCTCCCCATTTTTTTCTCCTCCCCCTTGCAACACTGATTTCTCCCTACAGATCCTTCCCTCTCTCCTCTGCCCCGACCAAGGAGATGGGTGGCCGGGGCTGGTCTTATCCACTTCCCATTGTGACACCCTGACTGCACTCACAGCATTCACTGGGAAGATATGTAGGATGCTCCACATCCACTCTTAAATCCAATATAGCACTGATTCTTTCCTCTGTTCCCCCTCAATATTTCAGTTAGTATTGTTCTGTTCCCACTTTTTCTTTCACCACCTGGTAGCGTAATAATCAATGGTGGAATAGTTTCCTCTAATCACCAAGAAGTGTTTACATTTTAAAAACAAACATTTGCTAAATGCATCTATCTTGCAATTCGATCACCACACGCCCTTCTGTCTTTACACCTCCTCCATGAATGGTAAAACCCAAAATATACGGTAGCATGCAAACTCATAATTATTAACATTAGGATGAGCCGCAGATTTGTTCCAGATATTTTTTAGTTTCTTAAAATTCATGAAACACATGGAAAAGTCCCTGCTACCCCATTCTATTGTTGAATTAGAAATTCAGCAATAGAAACTGGGGCCCCAGCTGTCTGAACTTCATACGAGTGCTTCATTCCTCTTAATAGTTTTGCAGTATCAGACTCTAGGTCTGGAAAATAGATAACTGTTGCTCCTATAGGTGTAGTAAAACAACATCTGGGTTTTTGCCAGAATTTTCTCTTTAATCAGGAACTCTTGAAAGAGCATCACAACAGTCCTGGGGTAGAAGCATGCAGACTTGCACCACAAGTTGAAAGGTACCAGAGTCTTTATTCTGCTACCATACAGCGTTCAGCTTCTCAAAGTAAACCCCAGGCGTCACACATAACCTCACATTCTATGAGGGGACAGAGCTGAGCAATAGGAGAGAAGTGTAATACTGAAGGGAAAAATATAGGGCAATATGAGTGGGGAACAATGTCGCATAGGTGTTAATTCGGTTTAGGTTCAGCTATCACAGCGTGAGCTCCTGCTGTGGGGCACTGTGTTTGGCGCGAGCTCTCGCTGTGACGTGTGCTGCAGGGTTACGTCATTATGTTCTCTGTAGCAGCACGCTCTGTATCTTTTTTAAATAGCGTATGTTTTCTTTTATTGTAGTCTCCTCAGTTTCAGTTTGGGATTTGATAGTTTAAAGTAATAGCTCGTGAGCGTGTTATATGTTGAATTTTGAAAGAGATAACTCTAAGATATATGTGAGTGCGACATCGGTTATGACAGTTTACTCTGTCTCACCGGTGTTCTTGTCATGTTGGTTGTGGGCTCCTATTTTTTTAGGCTTAATAAAGAAGTTCTACACTGGATCCTGCTTGGAGAGCCTCATTTATTTTTCAAATATTAAGGCACTTGCAACAATAGGGCAATATGAGTGAAGAACATTGGAATAGTCCATTGATATAGGACACATCTCCGCCATGGTTGTCATTTAAGGGTCACCAGGGGTCGCAGCTGCGACCCCTGCCTTGCCCCTTGCGACCCCTGGCACTGCATTTGCGACCCCTGGCCTCAGAGGTGGCAAAATCAGTGCCAGGAACAATGGGGCAGCACGCCCTTATGGACATCATTTGGAGCTCCAATTTCCTTGTTTTTTCAGTGTTATTATTACAGTAATAGTGAATAATAAAATTCACTATTATTGTAATAAAACATGGAGTACAATTAGCTGGAATGTGACACTTCCTGACAGCTGAGGTAAGTAACAAAAGCTTTTAAATGAATGTTGTGCATATGGGAGCCCATTTATGTGAGAGAGAGTGTTTGTATGTGTTATTGTATATGTATATGTAAGCATGTGTGTGAGTGAATGTAAAGGTTTGCTGAATTGATGTTCATGATCTCCGTTCTTTAGCAAAAGATAAATTAACATCAGAGCAGTAATCATCAAACAAAACCTTCATTGAGGGCTTCCTGGATCTTGGATAATTTCTTACATTATCAACAACAGTCTCAGAATTGCTGCCTGCAGAAGCTATTTTATCAGTATTGAAAAGTTCAGCCCTGACATTACTATTTGGCTGGGCACAGTGTTCAGAATGTTAAACAGGTAAGTCAAAGGTTACATCAATCGCATTAATATAAACACCATGGTTGCTGTCATAGCAATTATTCCCATCACTTTTTTGCAAGATAATAGGGGTCAGATGTCCCTTCCATTTAGACAATCTCCTAGGGTTCTAATTTTGCCATCTTGGATGACGACAATCCCTTTGTTGGTGCTGACCACTTTGATGGCTTTGAAAAATAAATTTTCTTTTACCGTTTTCGGCTTGCTTGGCCAATCAAATTCTGACATGGTGACCAACATTAATTTTAGGACACGCTACATCATGTAATGAATCATACTTCATTTTAGAAACTGCTTGTTTATCAGAGACTTTTATTCTAATTTTCTCAAGGTCAATATTATTAAATTGGTGTTTACATATAATACATTTTGTTTTAAGCCACTAAGGACTAACTAATTCAGTAGGTTGCCTTCCTTACAACAACACAAATGGAGACACCAGTATTTAAATGGATACTCTTCTACAAGTACCGGTTAAAGTGCTCTATTTGGCCATTGCATTTGAGATCGTACAGCGCTGTTCTGACATCGTTGATATTCTGCATTAGTAAGAATCTACACATTTCAGATGAGGTAACTAGAGCCCCATTATCTGTAACCATATCTTCTGGACATTTTTTGCTACTGAAAATGTACAGCAGACATTCAAGCACAACAGACGTAGTTATTCTCTCTGTAAACATGACTGATGGCCATTTGGAAGGGCACTCAAACAGAACAATCACGAATTGAATATTGCCCATCCTTCTTAAATTCAACAGCTTTAGAATTTTCAATAGCCATAACTTCTCATATAGGCCCTCATTACAACCCTGGCAGTCGGTGTTTAAGCGGTGGTAAAACTGCCAACAGGTTGGCAGTAAAAAAAAATGGAATCACGACCGTGGTGGAAACCACCAACATAGACAGCCACTTTAATACTCCGACCGCCACGGCGGTACAAACAAACACCGCGGCGGTAACCGCCAACAGACAGGCGGAAGACAAGGTTCCGCCCACTGTATTCCAACAGTCCAATCCGTCACCTTTCCCGGGGCGGATTCACTGCAAACAAAATCACGCCAGAAACAGGACTTGGAAGGGAAAACGCTCACCTCTACACACCCCATGAGGAACCAGGACGCCATGGAACCCGAGCTCCAGATACTCCCAGCCTTTGTCTTCCTGCTCCTCTACCATGAACATCAAAGACGGCGGCGAAGACCACGGTGAGTACTGCACCTACGACACGGGGGGAGGGAAAAAAGAGTGACACACACACGCAACACGCAATACTCCCACCCCCACCCTCACCCACTACAACACACACAAGTACATATTGATACATTACATTTACAACCACCAGACCACTGGGCCCAAAATGCATGGGCGAGGCCCACACTCGATACCCGATCAAAACAGAGAGAACACTACACAACAACAGGCACCTCAGGGGGAAGGGAAGGGGGAGGGGGCACCTCAGCCAGATGAGTGCACAATGCCAGATCCACGAGGGGGCTCCATGCCCACTGCTGTATCCTGGGGAGTGCAAAGCCACAGTCTCACAAGTCTCTCGAGTGGGTGGTTTGCCCACTGCTGTATCCTGGGGAGTGCAAAGCCACAGTCTCACAAGTGGATAACAGTCTCCACTGGTTCTGGAGGGGGCTTTGTGCCCAGAGTGCTTCATCCTGCCAAGGACTGAGGTAGTGGATGTGATACTCCACTGGTTCTGGAGCAGAGTGCTTCATCCTGCCAAGGACTGAGGTAGTGGATGTGATATTCCACTGGTTCTGGAGGGGACTTTGTGCCCAGAGTGATTCATCCTGCCAAGGACTGAGGTAGTGGATGCCTTTCTCCACTGGTTCTGGAGGGGGCTTTGTGCTCAGAGTGCTTCATCCTGCCAAGGACTGAGGTAGTGGATGTGATACTTCACTGGTTCTGGAGGGGGCTTTGTGCCCAGAGTGCTTCATCCTGCCAAGGACTGAGGTAGTGGATGTGATACTTCACTGGTTCTGGAGGGGGCTTTGTGCCCAGAGTGCTTCATCCTGCCAAGGACTGAGGTAGTGGATGCCTTTCTCCACTGGTTCTGGAGGGGGCTTGGAGCCCAGAGTGCTTCATCCTGCTCGTGGCGGCCTCAGTAGCGTCGGAGCTTTTGGCGCTCATTGGCCTGCAGTGCTGGTGGCGGCAGTGTCCTGTTCAGTGGTGCTGGTGGCGGCGGTGTCCTTGCAGCGGTGCTTGTGGCGGCGGTGTCCTGTTCAGTGGTGCTGGTGGTGGCGGTGTCCTGTTCAGCGGTGCTGGTGGCGGTCTTGTCCACCGTGCAGGTTTTCGCCGACTTGCCTGTTTTTCTGTGCCCCTTCCCCACCTTGGATGGTGGCACAGCTGTCTTCCCACTCCCAACTGTACTCCTGGGAGAGGCTTTGGTGGTAGATGTTTTGCCTCTCTCCCGCCGGGCAGTGGCCAACTTTTTGTGCTTTTGAGGTTGGGGACTGTCCGTGGTCTGGCTCCTTGGCACACTGGCTGCCCTGCTGCTTGGCGCACTCCAGAAGCCGGTTACTACTGGCACCACTGTTCCCGCAGATGTTGTGGCTGAGGTGCTGGGTTGGGACCTGGAAAGGCGGGCCGTAGGGGACTGAAGGGGTAGGTGAGTTGAGGGGAAGAGGTCAAGGTTGGACAGGAAAAGTTTTTTGGACACACTGGGACAGGAAGATGGAGGGGGTTTGGGAGTGGAGGAAGAGGTAGTGGTTGTAGGAGGTGTACGTTTGCTGACTTTGGGTGAAGGTGCATGGGCTGGAGGCTGTCGTGAGGTGGATGGCTGTTGGGTAGGTGTGTGGCTGCGTTTGTGTACCTTGGGAGGTGGGCTCACAGACACACTGGGAGAGGACACAGGGGATGTGTGAATGGTAGTGGACGTGGTGAGTGCAAGTGAGCGGGGTGTGGTGATGGGTGTGCTGGTGATGGACGTAGTGGCTGAAGATGTAGTGCATGCAGGTATGAGTGGAGACGAGACTGGGAGGGAGGAGGGAGACGAGGAGGAGGGGGACACAGTGGAGGCAGTGGATGTTGGTATGTCTGCATGTGTATGATGCTTGCGTGAGTGCCTGTGGGATGTGTTGTGCTTATGTTTGCCTGAGCTTCCCTTGTGTGTTGAGGTGTGTGCATGCTGGTCTGATGGTGTGCTTGGGATAGGCTGAGGTACAGGTGTTTGGGTCTGGGTGGAGGAAGTTGGAGGGGTGTAGGAGGCTGGACTGGCTTGTAGTGAGTACCAAGGGGTACTTGCACCTTGCACCAGGCCCAGTTATCCCTTATTAGTGTATAGGGTGTCTAGCAGCTTAGGCTGATAGATAATGGTAGCTTAGCAGAGCAGCTTAGGCTGAACTAGGAGACGTGTGAAGCTACTACAGTACCACTTAGTGTCATATGCACAATATCATAAGAAAACACAATACACAGTTATACTAAAAATAAAGGTACTTTATTTTTATGACAATATGCCAAAGTATCTTAGAGTGTACCCTCAGTGAGAGGATAGGAAATATACACAAGATATATATACACAATAGCAAAAATATGCAGTATAGTCTTAGAAAACAGTGCAAACAATGTATAGTTACAATAGGATGCAATGGGGACACATAGGGATAGGGGCAACACAAACCATATACTCCAAAAGTGGAATGCGAACCACGAATGGACCCCAAACCTATGTGACCTTGTAGAGGGTCGCTGGGACTATTAGAAAATAGTGAGAGTTAGAAAAATAACCCTCCCCAAGACCCTGAAAAGTGAGTGCAAAGTGCACTAAAGTTCCCCTAAGGACAAAGAAGTCGTGTTAGAGGAATAATGCAGGAAAGACACAAACCAGCAATGCAACAACTGTGGATTTCCAATCTAGGGTACCTGTGGAACAAGGGGACCAAGTCCAAAAGTCACAAGCAAGTCGGAGATGGGCAAATGCCCAGGAAATGCCAGCTGCGGGTGCAAAGAAGCTTCTACTGGACAGAAGAAGCTGAGGTTTCTGCAGGAACGAAAAGGGCTAGAGACTTCCCCTTTGGTGGACGGATCCCTCTCGCCGTGGAGAGTCGTGCAGAAGTGTTTTCCCGCCGAAAGAACGCCAACAAGCCTTGCTAGCTGCAAATCGTGCGGTTAGCGTTTTTGGACACTGCTGAGGCCCAGGAGGGACCAGGAGGTCGCAAATTGGACCAGCAGGGAGAGGGGACGTCGAGCAAGACAAGGAGCCCTCTCTGAAGCCGGTAACACCCGGAGAAGTGCCAGAAACAGGCACTAAGAGGATGCGTGAAATGGTGCTCGCCGAAGTTGCACAAAGGAGTCCCACGTCGCCGGAGACCAACTTAGAAAGTCGTGCAATGCAGGTTAGAGTGCCGTGGACCCAGGCTTGGCTGTGCACAAAGGATTTCCGCCGGAAGTGCACAGGGGCCGGAGTAGCTGCAAAGTCGCGGTTCCCAGCAATGCAGCCCAGCGAGGTGAGGCAAGGACTTACCTCCACCAAACTTGGACTGAAGAGTCACTGGACTGTGGGGGTCACTTGGACAGAGTCGCTGGATTCGAGGGACCTCGCTCGTCGTGCTGAGAGGAGACCCAAGGGACCGGTAATGCAGCTTTTTGGTGCCTGCGGTTGCAGGGGGAAGATTCCGTCGACCCACGGGAGATTTCTTCGGAGCTTCTGGTGCAGAGAGGAGGCAGGCTACCCCCACAGCATGCACAAGCAGGAAAACAGTCGAGAAGGCGGCAGGATCAGCGTTACAGAGTTGCAGTAGTCGTCTTTGCTACTATGTTGCAGGTTTGCAGGCTTCCAGCGCGGTCAGCAGTCGATTCCTTATCAGAAGGTGAAGAGAGAGATGCAGAGGAACTCGGATGAGCTCTTGCATTCGTTATCTAAAGTTTCCCCAGAGACAGAGACCCTAAATAGCCAGAAAAGAGGGTTTGGCTACCTAGGAGAGAGGATAGGTTAGCAACACCTGAAGGAGCCTATCACAAGGAGTCTCTGACGTCACCTGGTGGCACTGGCCACTCAGAGCAGTCCAGTGTGCCAGCAGCACCTCTGTTTCCAAGATGGCAGAGGTCTGGAGCACACTGGAGGAGCTCTGGACACCTCCCAGGGGAGGTGCAGGTCAGGGGAGTGGTCACTCCCCTTTCCTTTGTCCAGTTTCACGCCAGAGCAGGGGCTAAGGGGTCCCTGAACCGGTGTAGACTGGCTTATGCAGAATTGGGCACATCTGTGCCCAACAAAGCATTTCCAGAGGCTGGGGGAGGCTACTCCTCCCCTGCCTTCACACCATTTTCCAAAGGGAGAGGGTGTCACACCCTCTCTCAGAGGAAGTTCTTTGTTCTGCCATCCTGGGCCAGGCCTGGCTGGACCCCAGGAGGGCAGATGCCTGTCTGAGGGGTTGGCAGCAGCAGCAGCTGCAGTGAAACCCCAGGAAGGGCAGTTTGGCAGTACCAGGGTCTGTGCTACAGACCACTGGGATCATGGAATTGTAACAACAATGCCAGGATGGCATAGAGGGGGCAATTCCATGATCATAGACATGTTACATGGCCATATTCGGAGTTACCATTGTGAAGCTACATATAGGTAGTGACCTATATGTAGTGCACGCGTGTAATGGTGTCCCCGCACTCACAAAGTTCAGGGAATTGGCTCTGAACAATGTGGGGGCACCTTGGCTAGTGCCAGGGTGCCCTCACACTAAGTAACTTTGCACCTAACCTTTACCAGGTAAAGGTTAGACATATAGGTGACTTATAAGTTACTTAAGTGCAGTGTAAAATGGCTGTGAAATAACGTGGACGTTATTTCACTCAGGCTGCAGTGGCAGGCCTGTGTAAGAATTGTCAGAGCTCCCTATGGGTGGCAAAAGAAATGCTGCAGCCCATAGGGATCTCCTGGAACCCCAATACCCTGGGTACCTCAGTACCATATACTAGGGAATTATAAGGGTGTTCCAGTAAGCCAATGTAAATTGGTAAAAATGGTCACTAGCCTGTTAGTGACAATTTGGAAAGAAATGAGAGAGCATAACCACTGAGGTTCTGATTAGCAGAGCCTCAGTGAGACAGTTAGTCACTACACAGGTAACACATTCAGGCACACTTATGAGCACTGGGGCCCTGGGTTACCAGGGTCCCAGTGACACATACAACTAAAACAACATATATACAGTGAAAAATGGGGGTAACATGCCAGGCAAGATGGTACTTTCCTACAAGGGGCGAGGCTGGACACATGGACAATGGCTGCCATCAGTGCTGAGGCCAGAGTCTGAAAAGCTCACTGTTGGGCTGCCTGACCAAAATGAATGCCCTCCAGATATGCATTCATCTGTTGCAACTGCCTCTCTACACCCTGGGTGGCATTCAAAATGGTAGACTGTCCAACAGTGAGGGACCTGAGGAGGTCAATGGCCTCATCACTGAGGGCAGCAGGGCTGACAGGGGCAGGGGCTGAAGTGCCTGGGGAGAAGGAGATGCCCACCCTCCTGGGTGAGCGACCACGGGGCACACGCTGAGGGGCTGCTGGGAGGGCGGTGCTGGTAGGGGGGTGGCGGCGGCTGTACCTGTAGATGCGGGGAGCACAGAGGGCCCCGCCATCGCAAGTGAGCTTCCATCAGAGGAGGAGTCCGTGTCGCTGGTTTCAGCTCCTGTCCCGGCCATGGAGCTCCCCTTGCCCTCCGTCCCACTGGTGGCTTCTGACTCCGTTGTGTCGCCCTCCAGGGCCATGTGGGATGCAGCTCCCTCCAGCTCCGGTGCCACTGCTCCTCCGCCTGATGCTAATGCACACAAGAACAGGGAGGCCACAAAAAGGGGGGGGAAGACAGAAGAAAGACATGTTGAGTGCATGCAATACCGCTACCGTTGGCGGACACTACAGACACAGAAGCCCCCTGCATTACACCGTGCACTTTGAGTTCCCTAATTAATCACAGGGACATGGTGTACAAGGCCTATGCCCGATAGCTGCACACATGGAAGTCACAGGAGCCTGACTAGGTATAGTTGGCTCTGAACACAGGTGGGGTGGGGTGCCACAAGCCTGCCTTAAGAAGGGACCTTGCCTACTAAACTCGCCCTGGCCTAGGGGAACCCACAGCCCACCTCCCCCACCCAGACACCTCCAATGCGCGCTGAATCAGCAGAATGAGAGTGTACTCACTCCCTTGTGGCTGCTGTGATACCCTCAAGCGCCCATCCAACTCTGGATATGCCACCGCCAGGATCTGGAACATCAGGGGGGTCATGGTGCGACGGGCACCCCTCCCACATTAGGAGGCCATCCACAGTGGGGCCTCCACCATCTTCTTGCTCCTGCGGCGAATGTCCTCCCATCTTTTACGGCAGTGGGTGCTCCGTCTGTGGTGGACCCCCAGGGTCCGGACTTCCTTGGCGATGGCACGCCAAATATCCTTCTTCTGGTGGGCGCTGACCTACAGGAATAATACAGGGGAAAAGGAGAAGATATAACCATCTGCACCGTCACAGTCATTGGCCTGCATCCCTACCCTTGCCATGACGCACATGCACTCACCGTCGTTTCATGCACGCCTCATTCTCCCCCCCTATCTTTCATCCACACCACTCCACACAGGCATTGCCCATTCGGCATGCTCACAGTGTACTTACCTGTTTGTCTGGAGGACCGTAGAGTAGCGTGTACTGGGGGAGGACCCCATCCACTTGTTTCTCCAACTCCTCCATGCTGAAGGCAGGGGCCCTTTCCCCAGACACATGAGCCATTTTCTCTTCCAGATTGAGGTCACAGCAACACTTGCAGTGTAGGTCTTCTCCTGTCGAAGATCAGGTATCAAGTGATTGAACAGACAGAAAATGGCGGTGACGTCCGCGGCGGTGCGTACCGTCACTGCCGGCGTACATGGTCATTGGCTCCTGGGACCCATAGGGTCCAATGTTAACCAATGCAGGATTGCAGTGCAGTCTTCGACCACCTACCGCGACGCCAGCACAGTTACCTCATATCCCCTTGTCCCACCTTACAGGTCAGACAGCTGCCATTTCAGGGGGCCACATTGCATTAATTTTGACTTCCTCACACATATCTAGGCCTTGCATAAACACTAATACAGGCAGATATCGATTTAAAAAAAATATGGAATAAAGTTGTGTTTACGTACCTCAGTGTTGGTTGACTCTCTGCTCGCTGTTCTCCTCCATAGAGCACGTCCGCTGGGGCAGGTGAGGAGATGGCGGCATCCTCCGGTGTACAGACCACTGGTGGACCTGTCGACAATGGAGTAGTGACATGTAATTGTCACATACAGACTTGATCGTACCACAATCCTGGAACTGTGTGCCCAGTTGGAGCCAGACCTGATGTCTACCATCCGCCATCCCACAGAAATCCCCCCTCTAGTGCAGGTCCTGTCAGTACTCCAGTTCCTGGCAAGTGGGTCTTTTCAAACTACAGTGGCCATTGCATCAAGGATGTCCCAGCCTATGTTCTCCAATGTGTTGTCCAGAGTGTTGTCTGCCCTGCTGAAACACATGCGCAGCTACATCGTGTTCCCTCAGGTGGAGGAGTTGCCTACAGTGAAAGGTGACTTCTATGCCCTGGGACATATCCCCAACATCATAGGTGCCATTGATGTGACACATGTGGCCTTGCCCCCCCCCGCAGGAGTGAACAGGTGTACAGAAACTGGAAGAGTTACCATTCGATGAATGTGCAGATGGTGTGTTTGGCCGACCAGCACATCTGCCATGTGAATGCCAAGTTTCCTGGCTCAGTGCATGACGCTTACATTTTGAGGAATAGCAGCATCCCTTATGTGATGGGGCAACTCCAGAGGCACCGTGTGTGGTTATTAGGTGAGGACATGGACCCAATACAGTGTGACTAGGTGTCTGGGTCTGGGGACGTCCCTAAGAGTTAGTGTGTGTCTAACAGTTGTCCATCGACATTTGCAGGTGACACTGGTTATCCCAACCTGTCATGGCTAATGACCCCAGTGAGGAATCCCAGGACAAGGGCAGAGGAGCGCTACAATGAGGCACATTGGCGAACTAGTAGGATAATAGAAAGGACCTTCGGCCTCCTGAAGGCCAGGTTCAGGTGCCTCCAGATGACAGGTGGTTCCCTATTCTACTCACCAAAGAGGGTGTGCCAGATCATCGTGGCCTTCTGTATGCTTCACAACTTGGCTTTGCGACAACAGGTGCCTTTTCTGCAGGAGGATGGTCCAGGTGGAGGTGTTGTGGCAGCTGTGGAGCCTGTGGACAGTGAAGATGAGGCAGCAGAAGAAGAGGACATAGACAACAGGAACACTGTGATTCATCAATACTTCCAGTGAGACACAGGTAAAAAGACAACACTGCCTGCTACATCTGATATAATTCTTCTACCTCTCATCTGTCTGTCACTTTTACCCAGTGTATGGACCCTGATTTGTCACTTTACCTTTCAATTTCACAGATGTGGGTCCCACTGTGTGACATCTGCTTTGTTTCCGCATGGACTAGAGCTGTGTGACATAGGTATGTTGACGATAAATTGGATGTAGCATTTTTCCACAGTTATTGCAAATACACATTTTCGAAAGCAGACTGACTCCAGATTGTTTTGTGATTTAAGGGTGTTTATTTAAGTGCAAATTAGTGGAGGAGGTTATAAATTGGTCAGGGGTGATGGTGGAGGAATGTCCATGGCAGAGTCCAGTCTATTAGTCTCACAGGTGCATTGTCCAAAGGGGCATAGGAAGTGGAGCTAGGGCAGTTTAAGGATGGACAGGGTGACAAAGTGGGACAGAAGGATGACATTCAGGGTGGTCTCATTTCTTGGCAGGGGTCTTGGCATTGTTCTCTGTCTTTGTCCTGGATCTCAGGGACCGTTTGCGGGGTGGTTCTCCATCTGCAGGGGGTGGGGTGCTGGTGTCCACTAGCGCCGGCGGAGGTGGTGGGCAGTTCATTGTCCAGGCTAGTGTCAGGGGCCCCTTGTCATGCCACAGTGTCCCTCCTGGTATTGACGAGTTCCTTCAGCACCCCTACAATGGTGCTCAGGGTGGTATTGATGGATTTGAGTTCTTCCCTGAACCCCAAATACTGTTCCTCCTGCAGCCGCTGGGTCTCCTGAAACTTGGCCAGTACTGTTGCCATCGTCTCCTGGGAATGGTGGTAGGCTCCCATGATGTTGGAGAGGGCCTCGTGGAGAGTGGGTTCCCTGGGCCTGTCCTCCCCCGTCGCACAGCAGCCCTCCCAGTTCCCCTGTGTTCCTGGGCCTCTGTCCCCTGAACCGTGTGCCCACTACCACTGCCCCCAGGTCCCTGGTGTTAATGGGGTGGTGGGTTAGCCTGGGTTCCCTGTAGTGGTGGACACACTGCTGCTTGACGTGTTCTGGGGACAGAGGTATGGGCCCGCTGGGTGGGTGCTGTGCTGGTGTTTCCAGAGGGGGGAAGCTCTGTAGTGGCCTGTGACTGTGTGAGGGGAACCTACTGTCTCGAAGTCCCAGATGGGCCGGACTGGTCATCTTGATCCAGTTGGACAGAGCTGCTGTCATCACTGTGGGCCTCTTCTGTGGGTGGAGTGGACATGTCTGGACCCTCCTGTCCGGTGATGTTGGGTAGGGGTCCTGCAGGGGTGTAAAGGCATGATTATTGCATCTGTATGTGCCATCGTGTACAATGGGTGGGTGACCCTGTACCCCAGTGTTTGCATTCTTGTGTGGGACCTTCCGTGATAATGGTTTAGGGGTGTGTGTGGGTATGTGTAGTGGCCATGCATTGGTGATGGGTATCTATGCTTTGGTGTTGCATGCAGGGCTTGGGTTTGGGATGTGTGGTTTGTGATAGTGGGACATGTGTGAGGAGTTGGAGAGATGGGGGTGAGGGCGAGGGTGGGGGTATGTGATAGCATGCAGGTAGGGTGGGGGATGAAGTAGTTAAGATTTGACTTACCAGAGTCCATTCCTCTAGCTACTCCTGTGAGGCCCTCAGGATGCAGTATAGCCAAGACCTGCTCCTCCCATGTTGTTAGTTCTGGGGGAGGAGGTGGGGGTCCGCCGCCAGTCCTCTGAACTGCAATCTGGTGTATAGAGACCACGGAACGCACCTTCCCCCGTAGGTCGTTCCACCTCTTCCTGATGTCATCCCGTGTTCTTGGGCGCTGTCCCACAGCGTTGACCCTGTCCACGATTCTGAACCATAGCTCCACCTTCCTAGCTATGGTGGTGTGCTGCACCTGTGATCTGAATAGCTGTGGCTCCACCCAGATGATTTCCTCCACCATGACCCTGAACTCCTCCTCAAAAAACCTGGGGTGTCTTTGCGGTGCCATGGGGTGGTGTGGGTGATGTGTGGGGTGGTGTGTGTTGTGATGATTGTATGTGTATCATGTGTATTTCGATTTGTCCAATGTGGATGTGTTTTGTAAGAGTGTGTGTATTTTGAGCGCAGTGGTGTGTACCGCCAATGGAATACCGCAGTTGAAAGACCACTGCGTGGATTCGTGGGTCGTGATAGTGTGGGCGTATTCCTGTTGGCGTGACGGTGGAGGTTTTGTTATTGCCAGTTTATCACTGACCTTTGGTGTGGCGGACTTGTGTGGGTGTCTAAATTTTGGCAGATTCCGAGCTGTGGGTCATAATAGCTGTGGCGGAATTCCGCGGCCGCGGCGGTGTGTTGGCGGTCTTCTGCATGGCGGTAAGCGGAGATTACCGCCAATGTTGTAATGACCCCCATTGTTTTAAAAAATGTCTTTCTCCCCACATGGCAACCTTGACAACAGTTAGCAGTTTGGTTCTTTTGTACAGGAATTAAAGCAATGTCAAAATTGTATTCCTGCAGTTTGGCGCTTGATTTGCAATGTGGGTAATAATGTTCCTTTCACCACGAGAGGACAAGATCAGAAACTGAGGCTTATACTCAATGTGTATTCTGAATTTGCTTCCCCATACAGAGTGCCTGAAATGGTTTGTCACCCTAAGAGAGGCAAGGTCTTCTAATTCAATAACTACCTGAGTTCAGCTTCACTCAAGGTCTTAATAGCATATGCCACCACCCTTTCAGATCTTTCTGCTCTTGGGGATAGTACCATTCCTAGACCATACACATTTGCATCCACTTTGATTATGCAGCAGCATGAAATATTTCTGATTTGATGAAATCAAAAATATGTTGCTGTTTGTGACTCCAGACAATATCAGCATCATTGTGCATAAGCTTTTTTAATGGATCCATCACAGAAGCTAAATCTTGCACAAATGTTGCATAAGTATTCAAAGTCCAATTAATGATGTAAACTGTTCTCTCTGTCCTTAGATGAGGATCCCGTTTTTATGGCATTCACCAATGTGTATTTTGGCACTACACCACTGGCCAATCTTGTTTGCCCCAAATACTTCACATGGGATTCAAATACTCTGCACATAGAACCAATCCCATGGCAGACAACATTCTGCATATCTCTATTATTGTCTTAAAATGCTCAGTTTTCCCCTTAGTAAATACTAATATGTCATCCTGAAAGCACCTGACCTGATCTTCCATGTCTTTGAACAAGTGGAACATTATTCTCTGGAAGACTGAGGATGCTGAAGCCAGGCCAAATGACATTCTTTTTAACTGGAAAGTGCTGAAAGGTGCAATTAATGCTGTTAGTGTTTTGGAAAGTGATAAGTACTTTGCAGATGTAGTGTGGAAAATGTATTTGCCCTTTTTAGCAATGACAGCAGGTCATTGATCTTTGGTAAAGGATGTCTGTTTACTAGAGTATAGCTATTTTGTGCCCTTGAGCCACACAAAGCCTCAGGTCGCCATTTCTTGCTTTCACCAGTTTCACTGGCGAAACCCAATATGAGGATTCTGTTTCCTGTGATATCATCTGAGGATGTGATATCATCAGAGGATTTGATATCATCTGCTTGTAGCTGATCAAGGATTTTCTGTAAGTTATTCCTGATATGGAAAGTTACTCCTCTCACCTTTTACCTGATAGATTTGACACCGTCATTCAGTTTTATTTTGTGTTCAAATCCCCAAATGCTTTCCATAAACTCAGGAAACTTTGGGAAAGGCTCCCAGGATATGATCCTTTAAGTTCAGCTCTTTGACAACTAACACTGGATCATCAGCACCTAGATTCAATGTGATCTTAAGGCTTTTCTTGTCTTTCCATGCCAACACATTGTCTCCCTTGAGGGCCACATATATATTAATTGTTGCAGATCTTCATTTGAACATTGTATTGGCAAGAAAATGTCCAATTTTGAGACCATCAAATGTTACAGCTTGGATATCAGGTGGCAACAATTGTTTCACACATGATCCAAGCTTTGTATCAAATATGGTTTAGAGATTATAGTGAACGGTGACTCAGAATCGGCTATGAATTGGTTACACCTGTAAGGAGAAAGTTGGCTGATTCACTATTTCAGTCATATTGTTTTCCTCTTTCACTTGAACCATAAAGGATTCTGTTTTTATTCATCAATATTTTAATCTCTTGCGCAAAAACAATCCTGCATGCAATGCAGTCACACTAGCACCATGGGGCAAGGGTGACTGCATTGGCGCTAGCAACCCACTGCCTGCCAGCACAGGGGAAAGGACAGGATTGTGCCATATTGCCTTAAATACAGTGCATTCCTGCCTTTCCCAGTGAGACTGCGCAGCAAGGTGACTTGCTGCGCTGTACCACTTTTTCCTAAATAGCACCCTTGGTAAGGTAAGTGCATTTTCAACCAAATTATGCTAAAATTCGTACAGTACCAAGTTTCAATCATCAAGGTATCTCATTTAACATGTTCTACTATAATTTGTAATGATGAATGAATCTTCAAACTTCTACCTTTCACTTTCTTTCATTGATTCCATCCTGCTAAAGTCATCCTGGAAGACTGAGAATTCAAAAATGAATATTACAAAGATCCAAATCCTATACCATAGACACTAGGGGGCAGATTCAAGAAAAGAAGCACTGCGTCTAGTGCAGTGCCGCTTTCCTTGCGTCTCTTAGTGCCCCACTGATACGGCGCATCATGGTGTGGGGTAGGGGGAAACAGCATCAGAATTTCGGACACTATTGATATACTGTTCAGGGTTAGCGCCAAAATTTGGGTGCTAACCCTGAACAGTACATAGGGGCCCATTGAAAACAATGGCATGCCCCCTTTTAACTCCTGCTCTGAGCATGGGTTAAAAATGCAGAAAAAAATTACGCAAATAAATCTTTCTCTGTGCCATTTGTTTGACCCCCTAATGCAGTGGTTCCCAATCTGTGCGCCGCGGCTCGCTGGTGCGCCATCAAAACTAGCCAGGGGCGCCGCACACAGTTTGGGAACCACTGAGCTATTTATAGCCCTTGGGCCAGTTCGTACAAAATAAAACTACTCAGTTGTAGCAGCTCTTTTTTAATTTTGTCCTTGAGCGCCCTCTGGTGGTTAAACACAACTAAAGGGATTCTACATTTCACAATATTTAAACAGTTATGTTATAACTACATAAAAATGAGACCTGCCCATTTTACTAGGGTTACCGTCAACCAATATTTTCCCCTTACTAAAAAACCCTATGCATGCTGTAATTAAACAACTGTTACATTTTTATTTTTTACAGTTATATATAGAATTACAATACCTTCATCCCAATTCTTTTCAGGGAGAAAAATGGATGTACTCCCTAGGCCAGGCTTACATCCCCCACCCGCCAACAAAAAGTAACATAATGGGGAGCCGCAGCCAGTGGCCAATAGATCAAGGGAGCCGTGGGTCGAAAATGTTTGGGAACCACTGCCCTAATGGGAGAACGCCCAGGCATAAGTGGTGCAAGGAGTTACAAAGTGGCGCAATGCATGCATTGTGTCACTTTGTAAATATGGTGCAGCGGTTTTGACCTTGTTGGGCCACATTGCCGACAAAAATGACGCTAATGTGGCACAAGGAGGCGCCAGGGGCTCCTCAATATGCCCCTAGAGGTATCATCAGGTTTGACACATCTCACAGACAACTATAACTTAGGTTAGAGAGACCCTAAGCATAAGATCCCTATCCTACAGTATTCCAATTATACAGGCTCATTCTAGACAGCAGTCCTGATGACTGCAAAAGAACACCATAAAATTCTTCATTAATATAGAGGGTGAAACATTTCCAAGCGATTCTTAAAGTAATAGACATAGAAGCAAGTGCGCTATGGCAATTAGATCAGCAGGTTGTACCCAACTCTTCGTGAATCATCAAGTCAAATTTAACATTGAAATATATAAATATATGCAGTAATTTTGGCCTGAAACATCAGTCTGCGATTGTCTTAAATGTGCCTTCAAATACAACTTTCTGTTTTACTAAACAAATTACTTGTTTCTTGCCATTATATTCAAGTCGACACATTTTCATCCCAACAGCAAATTTTCATTTTGTGTAAGTAAACTTAATTGCCACAAATAAATGCTTGTGTCTGTCTACAAAAACCCTTTGTTCCAAATTCACAGCTTTCGTTTCTAGTAAATACACACTTTGGGCCTGATTTATATTTCAGCGGACGGGTTACTCCATCATGGTGATGGATATCCCGTCCGCCGAAATATAAATCCCATAGGACATAATGGGATGTATATTTCAGCCGACGGGATATCTGTCACCGTTGTGACGGAGAAATCCGTCCACTGAAATCAAAATCAGACCCTATGTCTTCAAATATCAGTTTATCATTTTTTTAATCACTTATTCACATGCACGGGTGTCTGCAGACATTTTATCAAATGGGGGTGGGGAAGGGGGGAGAGCGGTCCTTCGCATCCCGGATAGTTTTTGGCAGGGGCCGTGGCCGTACTAGTGCAGGCAGCATTGTGAGCCTGCATAACAGGATGTACCTAAATGGGTGGGGGGGTCAGAGTGCAGATTGTGCCTCACATACACATGAATCAATATCTAACATACATCATAAACCAGAAATAATCACCAGATGCTGTAGATGCCCACGGGAATCCAAAGGCAGTCACAAATGGTGGTGTTTGTCACATTTATGTCAATCAACCCACAATATGTCAGCTCTGCCATTATTTCTGGCATGGGCACCAAAATTCAAGGGTGCCACAATATGGGCCGTTTTTATATCAACAATAACCCCAATACATTAGGGATGACCACCATTATGAAAAGGGGGGGGGGGCATAGTACACTAGGCCCAGTGCAGCCTCAAAAGCAGAAATATTATGCCATGGTCACCATTATGCCAGTTATTGCGACAATATGCCTACAAGGTCTGCATATAATTATACTAAAGAGTGGCTAACATCATAGTAAGATGAGAACAATATTCCAGGACCTCCATAACGTTGAGGGGCGCAAAATATATAAGGAGTGACCAAAATATAAGACCTCTACTATGCCAGTCCTGACCAACATTGTGCCAAGGAAAGACACAATAGAATGGAGCCAATATAGTGCTAAAGGGTATCAAAATATTTCAAGCCCACTATTATGCCTTGTGTAACCACCCTATACCTGTCAGGACCACCATTATTCCGCGAGGCAAAATAATGGCAAGGACTACACCAATATACAAGAACATAATTATGCAAGCTGTGGCCACAACATGCAATCAAGGCCAGCATAATGGCAAGGATTACAATTATTCTAGCAATATGGAGGAGTTACTGTTATGCCAGGTGTTCCATTAATAGGCCTGCACTGGCTACCATTATAACAGGGGTGGCTCCCATATTGGCAGTCATGCTACCACTCTAGACATATTCATGCTAAAACTACCATACATGCATGCACAAAGACACTTACTCATACCTAAACACGCATAAATGTGCACTCTAATACATACATACATGAAATAATAAACATTGTCCCACCAACATGTAGTTGATAGTGACTTTGCAGTGTTTCTACCATGCACAGAATCACAGCTGGTCTAGCAGGGCCTGTATTAGTGATAGGTTACACTGTCTTTGTTTTTTCCACTGCACACTTGTAAAAAGGCGCGCCAGGTGCAAACAGGGACACTTAACCCTATTACAATGAATGTGTTGCCTCAGGACAGTTGCATACTTGTGTTGCCCAGGTGCAGTGCATTCAGTGAAGTATGGAGTGACTGCTTCAAATCCATTCTGTGTTTGGAAGAGAGAAGAGAAATCCACTTGAAGGCAGGTGCAGTGAGAGACTGCACCCACCATTAGGGTATGTCTGGAGTGTGCATGGGATCCAATTGTACCCCTCCAGAGAGCTGCCCTCAGTGGACACACTGACAGCACCTCACCTTCTTGTTGCACACTTTCACTGTGCCTCCTAAGGGCATGTTTCCCTTTGCGCCTGCATCCGTAATATGGCGCAGGTTCAAAGTGATTCCTTTTTACATGGGGCCACGTGCTCACACAAATGAGGGAATGCGCTTTGAAGATAGGGCTGGGGCTACATGTGCACCTTCACTCTCAGTATTGTAGAAGAGGCTGCCTGACTTCTAGGGAGGCCGAGCATGGTACCATGTCCCTTGATTTGAACAGGCCTCCCACCTTCTGATGGGACCACAGGACATCTGGGCTTGTACACCAACACTTGATACAACTACAACAACCAACACAATTACACACTCATCTACACACACGCACACATAAGCACAACTACACACATGGTGACAAGGACCACCACACATCATCACGCACCTGAATGTTGCATGCCGCAACACAACACAACATACACAACATCAGAAACATATGCAAGTGGCACACATCTTGACACAACCACCTCACCCTCTCCAGCTCCATCCACTTCACCCAGTCAATCACATCGCATACACACATACACATAACTCGCAGCACAACATGACAGGTACAGGTCCCCTGGCAATGTGCACAAATGGACAGAGTTGACATGTGAATGTGTCATTGTGATGCCAACATTCATTGGCCAATGAATACTGGCAACATAATGGCAGTTGCGTATGTGTGCGAAATGTGTTGTGTACCAGTGCGTCCCCACCCTTGACTCCGACATATGCATGTCATAGTAACTTTAAAAAAATACTGTGACATGTATATGTCTGCAGTGGTCCAGTGGACATGTGCAGTGACCCCCCAATGTACACAGCCAATGTGGGTTCCCTACTTTTGTGTCCAGAGACGGAGGGGGTTGTGTTTCCTTCATGGTCCCGTGGCAGCAACGGAGGGTCCTGTCCAGTTTTGTCCAGTCAAAAACAAGAGCAGAATGGGGAATAAAGTGGGTTTTCACCCCTTTTCCCGGCCAATCCTCCAACTCAGACTTGGATGTCAGACTGCCACTTTTTCCTTCCCGGAAAGGCAGACCCAAATCTGCTCAGCAGTAAGTGTAGTCGGAGTCTTGCCGTCAGCCACTATTTCCTATGGTGCCATAGAATGCGGATATGAGTCGGCGAGACTTGGGCGGTCTTTCGCCTATGGGACCGCCAACATCTAAATCTGCCAGGCGGATCGACAAGGTGGTGGGTGGATTTTCAGTCGGAAAACCGACAGCGAGACCACTACTACCAACATCTAAATCAGACCCTTGTTCCAGCACCCTTGCAACACTGACTGAGACAAGTATACAGAAACTAGTAAACATATTAATATCCTCAAAGATAGCTTGGGCCTCAAGAGTGTAGACCTAAACTAGTTTATATGATGCTTAGCTAATTGTATCTAGTAAAATAAAATCAATTCTGCTTTATCCCTGTTCATCTGCAGTAAGACTAAGTTGAATCTTGACCCCTACCCTTGTTAATGCGTACCTAGTGGCTCTTGGAGAGGAGTCATCCTTTATAATTTATGTTATAATTCAGAGATCTTATCCCATAAATGTTGTATCGACACAGCAGTAGCTCAGTTCACAATATGTTGCACCTTGTCCAAACCCTTCTGGCAGTGCAAGAGTGGATGACAACCATCTTCTTGAAGCTCCTCCCACTAAAACACTTAGGGGCATATTTATGAGTGGGTTGCACCATGCTTGCAAAGTGCATTGTGGTACATGCAAAGAGCAAACCACTATGTCATATTTTTGAAGGCACATAAAGCCACTTTGCGTGGCTTTGAATGACTTCAAAATTATGAAGTAAGGCAACACAGCTTAAATAGCTGCATTATTTTACTCTGCCTTGTGTAGGTGTTCAATACGCAGTGTGGAGGCATCCCCATGGCTTTTTATGTATTCCCAGATATATCTTTATTCCTCCTTCTTTTTTCCTCTATGTGTGCTGCAGAATGCAGCACTCAGAAAGAGGAAAGGACGGTGTTGTTCCTGCTCAAAAACAATCCTAAATGCAACGCAGGCACCCTTACACCATGATGCAAGGGTGCTTGCTTTGGCACTAGGCTGCCAAAAGGGCGTCAGCGCAGATGGAAAGGATAAAAATGTGTTCTGTTGGATAAATAACACGGGGTGCGCAGCAAGGTCTTGCTACGCTGCCCTGCATCACCACTTTCATAAATATGCCCCTGTTCCTCCTTATCTCTTCTACGCATTCCAGCTTACCTGTGCAATACTGCATAGACTCATGCAATGTACTTGATTGTAATCCCACTACCACTGACAAGTTAAAATGGTTAAGCTAAATTCTAGAAAAAAGACTAAGGGCCAGATGTATGATCACGGCCCATTGCGATTCGGTAATAGCGATTTTTAAGAAATCGCTATTACCGACTCGCAAAGGGCCATGTATCACATTTGCGAATCGGTAATAGCGATTTCTTAAAAATCGCAAATGCTATTACCGAATCGCAAATTGCGATACCGGCCCCATTCGCAGCTATGGGCCTGTTGGCCCATAGCTGCGAATTGTTTGCATTTCCAAAATTGCGATTTCTGAACCAAAGGGCATGTGTGCTTTACATGTTAAATTTAAAAATGCTGTTTTAATGCATTTTTAAATTTTGCACCAGGTTACCACTTGGTTGCAGATCATGGTATTTTGCATGTGCAAAATACCATTCTGCGAAAAATCGCAATTTGCGATTTTTTTGCAGCATTGCCTTGCGACCTGGATTTTGCGAATCACAAATTGCGATTCGCGAAATCCAGGTTGCAACGCAAAAAAACGCAATTTTTGCGATCTCTACTTTGTGGTCTGCGAATGCCTTTCATACATTGCAGACCACTATTTTGCGTTCTTTCATCAGTGCCATGATAGACTGCACTTTTCCAGGCAGGACTACTGTGGAGGATCCAACAGTTATTGATTATGGCAACTCACTCTTAACTGGATTACCAAAATTCCACCTTGCATCTGTAATTGTAGTTTTGTATGCAGCGACTGGCTTTGTTATCCAAAGCAAAAATTGTGACCACATTACTCCTGTAGTAACTCAATCTGTGGTCACTGAAGCTAGCACACTTCAAGAGACAACCTCCATCACTCATAAATTCCTAAACACTAATGAGACCAGAAAGTACGGGACACTTGGGGCCGCTATATATAAAAAATAAATATCGAAACTGTTTGCGCTGCCTATACTGCTAATCTTTATTGTATATATTTGTTGAAAGCCCCAATAAAAAAGTTTTTTTTTAATTTTTTTATTTTAAACACTGCATTTCCTTTTTTGGTTGATTAATAAGTTGAAAATCTGTGGAGGCCAACAGTCCTCGAATAGTGCACAGTCTAGCCTCCTTGAACCTCTGGCTTTCAAAAAACAACACATCATTGCCCGACTTTTTCAGGCAGAGCAACCAGAACTTTGACGTTGCGCGCCCAGCCCTACGCACCACACTCTTTTCCCATCTTCCAGAAGGACATTATTACACTCTATTCTATTCCAGTAACACTTAAATCCTGGTCCCAACTGAACCTGGCCTACCTGACTCATAGGGGTGCTCTCTTTTCTTCTTCTTCTATTCTTGACCTTGTTGGCTCTCCTTCTTTCACTTTTACATTTCATTTTGAGCGCTACTTTTTTAATCCTATCTTGATGCATCCCTCTACACACAGTGACACACAACCCCGACTCTACTTTAAATGTCTAGATCAAGCGTTTGCTCTTGACGTAATCTGATTTATTATCAGTTTTTACTGCCTGCTTCGGGCTAAAACCATTCACTTGTACATATTTATATGCGTCATTTTGTGTTTGCAATGTTGTTGGGTATATGTGTATTCATGTTCCACTCATCAGGGACTAGTATACCTTGCCGTAATTCCGTCTGGCCTCTAGACTATACAAAATATTTAACAAAATAATGAAATAAGTAAAGTCTAGCGTAATATGTTTTTAGACAGCAGAATATTTTGAAACTCTTCTGTTGATTAACAGCAGCAACATGACTCAACAGAATATTTATTTTGCTTTTGATTGCGAGATTTAAAATGTATCGACCAATAAATCAATTCTGGAACGTGCAAATCTCTTCTATTTTCAGTGTATATTTTATTTGTAACTGCCATATTTTACTTGCTGAATTATTTATTTACTACATGATAGCTATCACTGGACATGTATGGCGTCATTCACAACTTTTTGGCACAGGCAGCGCCCAAGGCTTCCTGCTGCGCTGCCCTGTGACAAAAGGAAAGTGCAGGAGTGCACCGTATTGATGAAATACAGCGCATTCCTGTCTTCTGTGCTTGCACTGGCGCACACACGGGTGCCAGCACCAACACGGGCGCCCCAAGGGTGTCTGCGTTGTTGGTGTGGGGGATTTTGAGCAGGAAGAGAGCCTTTCCTGCATAAAAACAATCAAATGGGAAGTTTTCCTCTTTCTATCTGTGCTGCAGAAAAACGAGGAGAAATAAAGGGTCACATGTACGTAGGTTTTATGCATTTCTGTTATTGTATGGTTTTTATGGACAATGCTTAAACACAGGAATTGATTGATGATTTCTTAATATGTATCATGTTTTATCTTTATCAAACTTATGTATTTATTTTGGAGTATGATGAACTTGTATTTGTATTAAGTGATTGTTGACTTTTATGATTTTAATATGAAATCGAATAAACCTTTATTGATTGATTTGGTAGGCAACTAGCACAGAAACATTGATCCAGATTTTCCGGAGCTTTGTGCCGGTACTAGCATGACTCAAATTGGTGCGTGCTGTTTACCAGCTATCGTAAAAGGTGTTTTGCACTGGAAGAAAACTTTTCAGAGTGCAAAAACACATTTTGCCATGCTTTTCGTCAAGGGGGCTTTACTGAGGCAGATCTACGTATAGACTCGTTGCTTTAAACAGAAAACCCAGTCCATTAACATAGCCAGAGTGGGCTTCAGGTCAAATTCTAAGGCCTACTCGAGGTAAATGCAAGCAAAGGGAAATATGATTACTTCTCTAACGAATCCAGGTGGCCTGTGTGCTGCAAAACACAGCTCACATCCAAAGCACTTGAACCTTGTGAGTTTGCCTTTGTATAGGTGTTTGCACTGGAAGAGCATGTCTCTAGCACAAATCCTGTGCGAGATAGGGCGGGGCTATGCAGTACACTAGGTAGCCTGTTTCTGCACCAGCACTGTGAATGACAGACGTTGCAGGCTAATCTTTGTAGCAATAGCACTGTTTTGTGTTTTCCCACTTATGCAATTCAGCGTAGCAAATTTGTATACTGCACTGCCTTGCATGGAAAAGTTGAACATCTGGGCCCTCATATCTTCCTAACTACTGGGTAAATAGTAGAAATGATGTGCTATTTGGCTGCCATCTGAGCAAACGTCAGAGAAACTTTTTACCTTGCAGAGTACAGGTGGCAAACTGTATAGTATCCCTGCAATGTACCCGGATGCACAGGTAAATAGGGATATGTCTTTGCTGTCTGCTCTACCAATGGCCACATCTCTGCTATTTAATAAAATAATAGAGATTCTTTGGCCCGTATTTATACTTTTTTTATCGCCGCATTTGCGCCGCTTTTTGGCGCAAAACGGCGCAAACCTACAAAATACAATGGTATTTTGCAAGTTTGCGCCGTTTTTGCATCAAAAAACGACGCAAATGCGGCGCAAAAAAAGTATAAATACGGGCCTTTGTTTTTTATCTGGCCTCAGGGCAAATAATTAATAATCTGCAATTTAACCAGTTACTGGCTATAGGTCCAGTCATGGCTGGTGAGGTGGCAAAGTGACGAGGCGGGAGAACAAAACAAAAGTAAAAAATATATATTTAAAAAAACTTACCTTAACCGCTTGACTGCCGCACCGCCGCTGTCTGCTGCACCGCAGGCACAGGCTTCCAGCCTGTCCTGCGGCCAATGCCGAGGCTGCTCAGAGCAGCGTTACGATTGGCTACAGCACCCTAGCTGGCGCTGCAAGGCAGAGTAGAAGTCTCTGCCTGCTTTCTCCAACCGGCAACACAGTGCCGGGTTGGAGAGAGCCCTGTGCGCATGTGTGTTTGGCCGGCCTGAGACAGCCGGCCAAACACACATGTATACTGAGGGAAGTTCTGTGCACTCCCTTCCATGGCTGTCATCCACCATGGCCAGACCCTTTAAAAATAAAATGATAATAAACATTTCCTTTTAAAAGTCGCTTGATTTCATTTGTGAAAGGCATGCATACGTCATGCCTTCTCAGGTGTTTAGCCTTCCTTGAGAGCACCGACATAGTACTGAAAACATACGAGGCTCCATGGTTTCCGCATGGCTTCTGGACTAGTTTTTATTTTTATTTCCTACGCAGCGTGATCTCGCTGGGCAGTAGTTGAGCACTTTGCATGACATCGACCCTGTTACATAGATAATTACATAACTACCAATACTTTTGACTGCGATCAAACTTCTTTCTCCTTTTATGTGCTCCTTCACGCTCATGCTCATGGCGTGGAACTTTAAATCGGCTCGCTTATGTAAATCTGTATTACTTTTCATTTTCAAGTTATGTAGCAAGAAAAGTCCTTTACAACTGTAATAACTCTAAGTCGAACAAATGTGAGACCCACTGCATTGCAAATGCTTGTTAAAGGTTTGCAGTGCTGCTGGCAGAGGGTCGGCGCTCCTCCTCCATAGCGGAGGAGCCGCCACTGTATATGGCAAACACAATGACTATTTATCTGGTGGATGTATAAACACCTAGCGCCATAAATACAACTTAGCACAAAAAGAATTCCCATTGAAGTCATTGGGATATTTTCACTGTGGAATAATGCAAGGTTAGGGTAAGCGTAGGTTCTAGTGTAAGAATTGAGTTTAAAGTTAAGATTTCTTTCTTTAAGGGGTAGATTTATGTAAAGAGCGAAGCAAAGGGTCTGAATTAAGGGTTAATAAAGTATAACAACAGGCCACGTAGTAGAGCGTGGGACCGAGTATGGATTAGATAAAGGGATTTAGATAGGGTTAGCCTAAAGGTTAAGTGTATAAAAAGAGTAACAAACAGATAAAGTTAGAGACAGGGTTCAGATTAGAGTCACAGAAATTTTTTGGTGGCGGTCCTCCTTAGAGAGTATTCAGTGTAATAGTAGTGTCAAGTAAAACATTATTGTGGGGGTTGAGATTACGGATTCATTGTCGCAGTAATCTATTTTCATGCTTTTCTGGACAGCTCATAGGCATAACACATGTAACATTGCAACAGTATAACACCACCATACTGTATATTCTGAAGATAGTGCAACTAGAAATATTTACAAATAAAGAACTGCAGCAATGACATTTATTAGCTATAAGCAAAAAAAAGTAAAAACGGAATCATCATCAGGAATAAGCGAAGAGTACATTTACAAGTCTGAATAGGCAAATGTTTGACAGCCACGGTCAGAATAATACAGACGCATTGCAGCACCCAAAGGCTATCGGTTTGGTGAATGGTGCTCATAAAAGTCCAGCCTGAGCTTGGGCTCTGAAGCTGTCTTAGCTTGCTGAAGATTGTGTTCTTAAATCAAACAGATAAAAAGACAAACGTTTTGATGACACAAAATATCAGTTACCAGTTCTGGACTTCCCATCCTTGATCCAGTATTTTTCATCATAAACACCTGATGGTAAAACTATTGTGCATCCTAATGGATAGGATTTTAGCCATGGTTATCAGAGTCCTCGTCGACACTTGTACAATTCAGGCACTGCTGGGAGAGTCTCTGGTGCAGCATGGCCAATAAATGAATGTCAGATAAAACGATGAGGCCGGAGACTCACCAAAGTATTTCCATCATTCCATCTCTGTGACAACTCAGGGAGGTGGAGTGAGACGGGGAGCAGTTTATCGGTCCCCATTGTGAGGTTTGTCCGCCAGACGGAAGGCTTCCAAGAACTCATTAATGTCTATGTTCCCATCTTTGTTGAAATCAATACTGCGGGCCAAATTACTGATGGCAATGTCACTGATCTCAATGTTCAGATGGGAGCTCAGCAGTTTCCAAGTGTGACGGAATTCATCAAACGAAATCAGACCTGAAAAAAAGCATTTCAATGAGTGAGATACAGAATTGATTTGATATATCTTTTAGTGGCATCTAACCACACCTCTGATCAGTGTTTAATTTGAGATCACCGCAAACTCCTTTGTGGAATTCTTTTGAAAAATGTGTGCACCTGGTATGATTGAGTGTTTCCTTTTTCCCAAAATAAGGGACATTATTGTCAAGTGCTTCAGAAAGGGAAACAATACTTTATTTCCAAAAAAAACGAAATATTCCTAGCTGTTTCACACTATCTTTTGAGTAATAAGTCCTTTCTTACTCCTAATTCTCCCTGTGCCACCTGTTTAATACTATTGAAGATTTCCTCTGCCCATGGTTTTTCCAATGTTTTGACATTTTCTGAACCCAGGTTTTGGACCTATCACGTGGCTTGAGAACCTAAACAGTCTTTCACCTCTATTTCTTCTGTGAAAAATTGAATTCTGTCAAGTTCCTGCTACTGTTAGGGTGATTTGATATGAAGTCAGTACATTAGACTGACACTTCAGTTATCCAATAGTCCATTAGTAATGACTAGCATATTGTTAAGCAACAGCATTCATATTGGTAAAGGCTACGCTGGGTATTTACACATCAGATCTTTTGATAGCCTGGGCTCTCTCTAGAGTAACTATTGGGAAAACAAGATTCCTGACTAATTACTAGTGGCTGAGATTAATGTAAGCATTCCATCCATCACTTACCTTTTATTTTTCTCAGTACAAAACCTTAAGTGACACAGGCATGCCCAAATGTGGGTCCCACAGTAATGACACTAAACTTCGCTGATGATGCTTACATAGGGCAAAACTGGCCTGCGTTTCATTGTGTTCCCATCTGTAAGAAACCTGGTATGACAGTTTGGGATGGACTCTTTCTTTTGAAGCAGGGCCAATGCTGGCCTGAATGTAGTAGGTCTCTACTTACAGCGATACAGAGAGCATACAATGATGGACTGAAATGTGGCCCTGAGTAATTACAAGTGGCTGAGATTCATGAAAGCATTCCACCCATCAATTTTTTTTTCTCCCTATGTAACCCCCTAAGCATATGCCCACCTGAGGCTCCTGGTCCTGTGCTCATTGTGTCATAGGAATCATGGTATACCTCACTGACGTGAAGTCAGGCAAGGAGACCTTTATTTTTTCAGAGCTGTTAGAAATGGGGTTTCTAGTTGGCAGTCGGTTTGCACCCTGTCCAAGTAGGGACCCTCACTCTAGTCAGGATAAGGGAGATACCCGCTCAGATAACCCCTGCTCACCCCCTTGGTAGCTTGGCATGAGCAGTCAGACTTATCCCAGAAGCAATGTGTAAAGCTTTTGCACATAACACACAGTAATAAGTAAAAACACTACAAAAAGACACCACACCAGTTTTAGAAAAATAGACAATCTTTATCGGTGTAAAACAAGACCAAAACTATAAAAATCCAACATACAGTGCAAAACATATGAATTTTGCAAGATTTACTCAAAAACAGTTCCTTGAGGTCGATAGCTCCACCTGGGGCTCTCATGGTATTGTGATCAACAAAACCAACAGTTCAGGCCCGCAGCGGTGTCTCAGGCCAGCTACGGTGTCGGGGAGACCCGCAAACAGTGCCTTTGGAATTTCAGGGCGTCGTGATCCTCGCTGTGAGCTCCGGATAGCGGCGTCAGTGGTGTTGGTTCTGGAGTCGGTGCAGGGGTCGTCGGGCCCTTGAAGTCACATGCATTGCAGATCGGACTCCGGGCTGATGAAGTCAGGAGCACCGGCGTGGATGATGTCCGGGCTGCGGTGGAAAGCAGGACGATGTGACATGAGGTGCCCACAGGTCATAGTGCAGGCAGTGACTTGGTGACAGCGTCCAGCGGTGTTGGTTAGACCAGGGCTGCAGTGTGAAGCGGGGCGGTGTGACATGCAGTGTCACCAGGTCACAGTGCAGGCAGCGGCCTGGTCATTGCTGAAGCGCTGTCGTTCGCAGGCCCAAACCAGCAGTGTGGCGCAGGATGGTGCTTCGTGACCCTCGGGAGCGGTGACACAGGCCATGGTGCAGGCAGGGATGCCTTGTGATGACACTGGAGTCGATGGTGCTGGTATCGGTGGACCGGGGCTGTGGTGCGGGACGGTGCTTCATATCCTCATGAGCAGTGTCCACAGGCCACTGTGCAGGCAGCAGTGCCGGTGTCAGCAGGAGCAGTGTTGTCGGGGATGCCCAGGCTGTGCTGTGAGCAGGCGATGCTGGAGTGTGGGGCCCACAGGTCGAGGTGCGAGCAGCGGCTTGGTGAAGTCGTCCGATGACTGCATCGGTGGGACCAGGGTCACTGTGTGAAGCGGGGTAGTGCGGCTCGATGAGGCACCAGCAATTCACGGTGCAGGCCAGCAGCGTCGTTAATGGCATTGCAGTGGTTGTTCTCCTTGAACAGCATAAAACACACAGTTCCCAGTGCTGTAGTAAAAGGAAACTGAAGTCTTTGATAGCCCAGAGACTTACAGCAGGAGGCAAGTTCTACTTCAAGCCCTTGGAGAACTCCCTCAAGCAGGACACACAGCAAAGTTCACCTTTGCACTCTTTTCAGGCAGAAGCAGCAACTGCAGGCCAGTCCGGCAAAGCAACACAGCAAAGGGGCAGTACTCATCCTCCAGCTCTTCTCCTGGGCAGAGGTTCCTCTTGATTCCAGAAAGATTAAAAAAGCCTGGGGTTTTGGGTCTACTACTTATACCTCTTTCTCACTTTGAAGTTGGCAAACTTCAATGCAAAGTCTCACATGTTTGCAAGATCCTTCCTTGTCCTGGCCAGGCCCCAGACACACTCCAGGGGGTTGGAGACTGCATTGAGTGAGGGCAGGCACAGCCCTTTCAGGTGTGAGTGACCACTCCCCCCCTCCCTCTCAGCACAGATGGCTCATCAGGATATGCAGGCTACACCCCAGTTCCTTTTGTGTCAATGTCTGGAGAAGAGCTGTAAACAGCCCAACTGTCAAACTGACCCAGATGGGGAATCCACAAACAGGCAGAGTCACAGAATTGTTCAAACAAGAAAATGCCTACTTTCTAAAAGTGGCATTTTCAAACTCACAATCCAAAAACCAACATTGCTAAAAGTTACATTTTTAAATTAAGAGTTCATAGACACTAAACTCCATAGTTCCATCTGCCCTCGAAGGGAATCTCCGCTTTTAAATTATTTAACCCCTTGGGTGCCCTGGATGTAACAGTTATGTCCTGGGAAGCACTGCTCGGGTGCCCAGGACGTATCCGTTACGTCCAGATAGGGGCCTACGGGGGAAGTGCTAGCGCTCCCCTGGGAGCCTGGCACCCCTTTCCCCTGGGCAGGGATGAAAGGGGAATCACTTCCCCTTCCACCTCCACCCTCTCTTTACCCCCCCGTGGCTTCTGATGCGATGACCTCATCAGAGGCTGTCCCCACTGAGCTTCCAGCGCGGATCGGAGGAGAAATGCTCTCTGCATTTCTGCTTCCGGATTGCAGAAATGCCACGAGACACCGGGGAATTTTTTTTGTTTTTGTTTATGTTATAAGGAGAGTGGCCCCTTGGGCAAGGGCCATTTATTTTTAGGCAATTTCTGCCCCCCCAGGAGAAGATCGGCCTATTATAATTAGGCCGATCTGCCCCCAGGAGGAGCAGAGACCGCTAGACACCAGGGATAATTTTTTGTTGTTGTTTTTTTTTATTTTATGTATGTTGGGAGCGAGCCCTCAGGCAAGGGTTGCGTCCTTGGGGCAAATTTACTTTTAGGCCATTTCTGCCCCCCATGGGGGCAGATCGGCCTATTTTTATTAGGCCAATCTGCCCCCAAGGGGGGCAGAAACCACTAGACACCAGGGAGTTATGTTTTTTATTTATGTTTATACATAAGGGAAGCGGCCCCTTGGGCAATGGGGGCAAAATATTTGTAGGCCTTTTCTGACCCCCGGGGGCAGATCGGCCTATTATAATAAGGCCAATCTGCCCCTGGGGTGGCAGAAACCCCTAGACACCAGGGATATATATTTTTTTAATGTTTACTTTTTATTTTTATATATAGGGAGCGACCCCGTAGGCAAGGGTCGCTCCCCTCGGGGGTAAATTGTATTTAGGCCATTTCTGCCCCACCTATTTCTATTAGGCCAATCTGCCCCCAAGGGGGGCAGAAACCACTAGATACCAGGCATTTTTTTTTGTCAGTTTCACGTGAGGGGAGCGACCCCGTAGACAAGGGGTCGCTCCCCTGGTGGGGGACAAATTTGTTTTTCGGCCATTTTGGCCTATTGTAATTAGGCTGAAAACCCTAGACACCAGGGATTTTTTTTTTTTTATTTTTTTTTTATATGTGGGGAGCGACCCCTTAGGCAAGGGTGCTCCCCTGGGGGGGGGAATTGTCTTTAGGCCATTTCTGCCCCCCCGTGGGGGGAGATTGGCCTATTTTTGTTAGGCCAATTGGCCCCCAAGGGAGGCAGAAACCACTAGACACCAGGGATTTTCATTTGTTTGCGTCAATTTCACGCAAGGGGAGCGACCCCTTAGGCAAGGTGTCTAGTGTTCAAAAATGCACAGGTTTGGTAGGTTTTCTTAGATGCCAGCTGAGCTAGAGGCCAAAATCCACAGCTAGGCACTTTCCAAAAAACAGCTGTTTTCTTTGGGAGAAGGTGATGTGTCCACGTTGTGTTTTGGGGCTTTTCATGTTGCTGGCGCTAGGCCTACCCTCACAAGTGAGGTACCATTTTTATCGGGAGACTTGGGGAAACCTGGGTGGAATGAAAGTTGTGGCTCCTCTCAGAGTCCAGAACTTTCTGTCACCAAAATGTGAGGAAAAAGTGTTTTTATTGGCAAATTATGAGGTTTGCAAAGAATTCTGGGTAACAGAACCTGGTGAGAGCCCCACAAGTCACCCCATCTTCGATTCCCCTAGGTGTCTAGTTTTAAAAAATGTGCAGGTTTAGTAGGTTTCCCTAGGTACCGTCTGAGCTAGAGGCCAAAATCTACAGCTAGGCACTTTGCAAAAAAATTGTCAAATTTCAATGTAAAAATGTGATGTGTCCATGTTGTATTTCCTGTCGTAAGCATTAGGCCTACGCATGCAACTGAGGTACCATTTGTATCGGGAGACTTGGGGGAACACAGAATAGCAAAACAAGTGTTATTGCCCCCTGTCTTTCCCTACATCTTTTCCTTCCAAATGTAAGACAGTGTGTAAAAAAGACATCTATTTGAGAAATGCCCTGTAATTCACATGCTAGTATGGGCACCCCGGAATTCAGAGATGTGCAAATAACCACTGCTTCTCAACAACTTATCTTGTGCCCATTTTGGAAATAAAAAGGTTTTCTTGATACCTATTTTTCACTCTTTATATTTCAGCAAATGAATTGCTGTATACTCGGTATAGAATGAAAACCCAGTACAAGGTGCAGCTCATTTATTGGCTCTGGGTACCTAGGGTTCTTGATGAACCTACATGCCCTATATATCCCCCCAACAAGAAGAGTCCAGCAGACGTAACAGTATATTTCTTTCACAAATCTGACATTGCAGGAAAAAGTTACAGAGTAAAACGTTGAGAAAAATGGCTGTTTTTTTCACCTCAATTTCAATATTTGTTTATTTCAGCTGTTATTTTCTGTAGGAAAACCTTGTAGGATCTATACAAATTACCCAATGATGAATTCAGAATTGTTTTCTACTTTTCAGAAATGTTTAGCTTTCTAGGATCCAGCATTGGTTTCACACCTATTTCTGTCACTAACTGGAAAGAGGCTGAAAGCACAAAAAATAGTAAAAATGGGGTACGTCCCAGGATTGGAAAAATGTGTTCTACCTTGAAAACCATGTTTTCTTTGGGGGGTGGGGTGCAAAATCTCCATATTTATGTTTTTCTATAGTACTGGGAAGTATCAGAAGAATTTATCTGACCTCTGTGATCTCTTTGGATACCATTTTAATTCTGCTTGGATGTTTGTGAAAGCTGCAAAAAAGATGGTTCGGCTAGATGCATCCTGTGATTTTGTCCTGCTAGAGTATTTAAAACTTGGTAAATATTTCAGATTCTCAATGTTAAATATGACCAAGGAGACCTAGCATGTTCAGACTAGCCACATGTCCTCGAAAGGTGACCTTGTTTGGTATCTTCTAAGGGATTTCAATTTCAGATGCTCAACACTGATCAATGGCTCCTACAACATGCATTTGTACCGACTGATACCTGTTCAGAAACACTTTCTATGTTAGGTCCTATAGTACATTCATTTTAGGTAGACTTGCTTTCTGACAATGGAATGTAATAACATCATAATGCTTATGATGTGGCTCTTGGTTTCCATGGAGCAGTTAGAGAGAGAGCAGGTCATTGGGAATGGCTGAGGTGTTTTGACTTCTACATAAATAAATCTTATGTGATTTGATTTGTCATCACCTCTGTCATTTCATTAGCAACAAGTTGAAGGAAAATGATCTGTCAGCGTTTTCTCTTCACCTCAACTCACACTTTGCGGAGGAGATCGTCTTGTTCATACTAACAGTACGTGTTTCAACGCCGATAATCATTCAAGTATATCTCATCACATAATGGATGAGTGGTCAATGCTTGATGCAATATAATCGGTTGATTCTAGTACTAACTCCTAAAGACGCTTTCCGGTTTTTGTTCTGAGTTGACTTCATTGCCTTTAACTTGCACAATATTACAGAGTATAAGACCCAGGCTCTGCATCTTTCTACTCATTAATTACGCTTCCCTGCTTTACCGACAATTACTTGTTAAACATTTTTTTATACAACCCAATGATTTATCAGTTTGAGCAAGCACCAGTTGGGAATACGCCTTTTTGAGTCATCTACGACACGAGCAAGCATTTTGTACTTTTCTGCATGTTCAGTGTGTTACCTAGAATTTTGCATTATCTGTTAATCATTCGCGTGGTGATTCACTCTCTATTGCCTTTAAAAACAAACATGCTTTCAACACATTTCTGCAACAAGGCCAATCGACTATAAAAAAAATACGTGCACACGCAATTTGTTGCCATCTTAAATCTTTGGGCTTCTCACTCTTAGTTTCAATCAAACACACGGTCCTCAGTGATGGGTACAGCCTTCATCAAAGTACAGTATCGTACTCCATGCCTTTGTCATAAAACAAATTGGTGACAGGCACACCATCAAGTTAAGAGTTAATTAAATTACGTACATTGTTTAAGGAGACTTACACTTCATATAGTTTCAAGAACTGCTCAATGACAGGCACAACCATAACTATGAAACAGTGAGGAACTTAATCTTCAACAAAATATTTAAAGAATCCTGATACATTCATCAAACTTTTGTAATTGTCATTCATTTCACTATGCAAAATGTAACTTGCCCACTGTTTTTTTTGACAACTCCTGGTGAACCACTGATTCCTTGGAACAAATGGAAATCTGTGTTTGCACATTATGCAAGAGTGTGTGGCACTTCTTTGAGTGTAGAGCATAAAATGTCACTTTTAATGCATTGTTTAGGTTCTGAGGGTCAAAAAGTGTTTGAAAATGTACCAGAACTCTCACCAGAAGAAGCTAATGATTTAAATGCCTATGAAATATGCATAAAAAAGTTGGATTTACACTATTTACCCAAAATGTCTACATATTTAGAAAGATACCAATTTGGCAAGAGATTACAAAAACCAGCAGAGTGTGTTGAAGAATATACGACTGTACTGCGGAAGTTAGCCTTGACATGCAGCTTTGAGGGAAGTAAAGAAGAAAGATTAAGAGATCAATTTATATTAGGGTGTAACTTATAAAAATCAAAGGAATCCTTCTAGCAAAAAGACAATCCTCCGCTTGTTATATTCACTAAGACTTGTGAACATAGTTTAGCATGTGTAGAGGAGATTAAAAAAGGAGGAATGAGTGACAAAGAAAGTGCAGTACAATCTGTCAGTCAATGCAAAAGAGAAAATGATCAGGTAACAAGTCAGAAATTAGTAAAAGATTCTAGAAAAGATAAAAAAGATTTTAAAAAGTCAGTGACAATGTTTTAGGTGTGGTGAGCTTGGTCATTATGTAAATTACAATGATTGTGTGGGATGGAAAGCCCCTTGTAAGAATTGTGGCAGAAAAGGGCATGTTACCAGGTGTTGTAGAAGTTCTAATTTAAAAGAAGGTCTATGAAGTCACATATGATGAATATGATTCTTCATTGTAAGGAAATGCCTCCTTGGCATGGTTACCCCCTGACTTTTTGCCTTTGCTGATGCTATGTTTTGAATTGAAAGTGTGATGAGGCCTGCTAACCAGGCCCCAGCACCAGTGTTCTTTCCCTAACCTGTACTTTTGTTTTCACAATTGGCACACCCTGGCATCCAGGTAAGTCCCTTGTAACTGGTACCCCTGGTACCCAGGGCCCTGATGCCATGGAAGGTCTCTAAGGGCTGCAGCATATCTTATGCCACCCTGGGGACCCCTCACTCAGCACAGACACACTGCTTGCCAGCTTGTGTGTGCTGGTGAGGACAAAACGAGTAAGTCGACATGGCACTCCCCTCAGGGTGCCATGCCAACCTCACACTGCCTATGCAGTATAGATAAGTCACCCCTCTAGCAGGCCTTACAGCCCTAAGGCAGGGTGCACTATACCATAGGTGAGGGCACCAGTGCATGAGCACTGTGCCCCTGCAGTGTCTAAGCAAAACCTTAGACATTGTAAGTGCAGGGTAGCCATAAGAGTATATGGTCTGGGAGTCTGTCAAACACGGACTCCACAGCACCATAATGGCTACACTGAAAACTGGGAAGTTTGGTATCAAACTTCTCAGCACAATAAATGCACACTGATGCCAGTGTACATTTTATTGTAAAATACACCCCAGAGGGCACTTTAGAGGTGCCCCCTGAAACCTTAACCAACTACCCGTGTAGGCTGACTGGTTTTAGCAGCCTGCCACACTCGAGACATGTTGCTGGCCACATGGGGAGAGTGCCTTTGTCACTCTGTGGCTAGTAACAAAGCCTGCACTGGGTGGAGATGCTATCACCTCCCCCAGGCAGGAGCTGTAACACCTGGCGGTGAGCCTCAAAGGCTCACCCCCTTCGTTCCAGCACCACAGGGCACTCCAGCTAGTGGTGTTGCCCGCCCCCTCCGGCCACGGCCCCACTTTTGGCGGCAAGGCCGGAGGAAATAATGAGAATAACAAGGAGGAGTCACTGGCCAGTCAGGACAGCCACTATGGTGTCCTGAGCTGAAGTGACTCTAACTTTTAGAAATCCTCCATCTTGCAGATGGAGGATTCCCCCAATAGGGATATGAATGTGACACCCTCCCCTTGGGAGGAGGCACAAAGAGGGTGTACCCACCCTCAGGGCTAGTAGCCATTGGCTACTAACCCCCAGACCTAAACACGCCCTTAAATTTAGTATTTAAGGGCTCCCCTGAACCTAGGAACTCAGATTCCTGCAACCTAAGAAGAAGAGGACTGCTGAGCTGAAAAACCCTGCAGAGAAGACGGAGACACCAACTGCCTTGGCCCCAGCTCTAACGGCCTGTCTCCCCCCTTCGGAAGAAAACTGCTCCAGCGACGCTTTCCCCAGGACCAGCGACCTCTGAATCCTCAGAGGACTGCCCTGCTCTAAAAGGACCAAGAAACTCCTGAGAACAGCGGCCCTGTTCAACAAAGACTGCAACTTTGTTTCCAGAGGAGCAACTTTAAAGACCCCTGCAATTCCCGCCAGAAGCGTGAGACTTGCAACACTGCACCCGGCGACCCCGACTCGACTGGTGAAGAAACAACGCTACAGGGAGGACCCCCAGGCGACTCCAAGACTGTGAGTAACCAAAGTTGTCCCCCCTGAGCCCCAGCAGCGACGCCTGCAGAGGGAATCCTGAGGCTCCCCCTGACCGCGACTGCCTGACTCTAAGATCCCGACGCCTAGAAAAGACCCTGCACCCGCAGCCCCCAGGACCTGAAGGATCGGAACTCCAGTGCAGGAGTGACCCCCAGGAGGCCCTCTCCCTTGCCCAGGTGGTGGCTACCCCGAGGAGCCCCCACTTGCCTGCCTGCACCACTGAAGAGACCCCTTGGTCTCCCATTGATTCCTATTACAAACCCGACGCTTGTTTGCACACTGCACCCGGCCGCCCCCGCGCTGCTGAGGGTGTACTTTCTGTATGGACTTGTGTCCCCCCCGGTGCCCTAAAAAACCCCCCTGGTCTGCCCTCCGAAGACGCGGGTACTTACCTGCTGGCAGACTGGAACCGGGGCACCCCCTTCTCCATTGAAGCCTATGTGTTTTGGGCACCACTTTGAACTCTGCACCTGACCGGCCCTGAGCTGCTGGTGTGGTGACTTTGGGGTTGCTCTGAACCCCCAACGGTGGGCTACCTTGGACCCCAATTTGAACCCCGTAGGTGGTTTACTTACCTGCAAGAACTAACAATAACTTACCTCCCCTAGGAACTGTGAAAATTGCAGTGTCCACTTTTAAAATAGCTATATGTGTTTTATCTAAAAAGTATATATGCTATTGTGATTATTCAAAGTTCCTAAAGTACTTACCTGCAATACCTTTCATGCAAAGTATTACATGTAGAATTTGAACCTGTGGTTCTTAAAATAAACTAAGAAAATATATTTTTCTATACAAAAACCCATTGGCCTGGAATTGTCTCTGAATGTGTGCTCCTCATTTATTGCCTGTCTGTATGTACAACAAATGCTTAACACTACTCCTTTGATAAGCCTACTGCTCGACCACACTACCACAAAATAGAGCATTAGTATTATCTCTTTTTGCCACTATCTTACCTCTAAGGGGAACCCTTGGACTCTGTACATACTATTCCTTACTTTGAAATAGTGCATACAGAGCCAACTTCCTACATTGGTGGATCAGCGGTGGGGTACAAGACTTTGCATTTGCTGGACTACTCAGCCAATACCTGATCACACGACAAATTCCAAAAATTGTCATTAGAAATTGATTTTTGCAATTTGAGCTATTTTTCTAAATTCTTAAAAGTCCTGCTAGGGCCTTGTGTTAGTCCCTGTTTAGCATTTCTTTTAGAGTTTAAAAGTTTTGTGAAAGTTTGAATTAGAACCTAGAACTAGTTTTAGATTCTTAAAAAGTATTCCAACTTTTAGAAGCATACTGTCTAGTGCAGAGATGAATGTGGAGGAACTCGACCTCACACCTTACCTCCATCTTAAGATGAGGGAGCTAAGGTCACTCTGCAAAATAAAGAAAATCACAATGGGCTCCAGACCTTCCAAACTACAGATCCAGGAGCTTTTGGCAGAGTTTGAAAGAGCCAACCCCTCTGAGGATGGCAACACAGAGGATGAAGATAGTGACTTGGAGGAGAATTCCCCCCTCCAGTCCTACTTAGGGAGAACAGGGCCACTCAAGCCCTGTCTCCAAATATACTAGTCAGAGATGCTGCTTCCCTCACAGGAGGGACCAGCACCTCTGAAATCACTGAGGATAACTCCAGTGAAGAGGACATCCAGTTAGCCAGGATGGCCATAAGATTGGCTTTGGAAAGACAGATCCTAGCCATAGAAAGGGAAAGACAAGTGATGGGCCTAGGTCCCATCAATGGTGGCAGAAACATAACTAGGGTCAGAGATTCTCCTGACATGTTGAAAATCCCTAAAGGGATTGTAACTAAATATGAAGATGGTGACGACATCACCAAATGGTTCACAGCTTTTGAGAGGGCTTGTGTAACCAAAAAAGTGAACCAATCTCACTGGGGTGCTCTCCTTTGGGAAATGTTCACTGGAAAGTGTAGGGATAGACTCCTCACACTCTCTGGAAAAGATGCAGAATCTTATGACCTCATGAAGGGAACCCTGACTGAGGGCTTTGGATTCTCCACTGAGGAGTATAGAATTAGATTCAGGGGGGCTCAAAAAACCTCGAGCCAGACCTGGGTTGATTTTGTGGACTACTCAGTGAAAACACTGGATGGTTGGATTCAAGGCAGTGGTGTTAATAATTATGATGGGCTGTACAATTTGTTTGTGAAAGAACACCTATTAAGTAATTGTTCAAATGATAAACTGCATCAGCATCTGGTAGACCTAGGACCAATTTCTCCCCAAGAATTGGGAAAGAAGGCGGACCATTGGGTCAAGACTAGGGTGACCAAGACTTCCACAGGGGGTGACCAAAAGAAAGGCGTCACAAAGCCTCCCCAGGGGAAGGGTGTTGAGACATCCAAAAACAAAAATAGTAAAGAGTCTTCTTCAGGCCCCCAAAAACCTGCACAGGAGGGTGGGCCCAGAGCCTCTTCACAAAACAATTTTGGGTACAAGGGTAAAAACTTTGATCCCAAAAAGGCCTGGTGTCGTAGCTGTAATCAGCCTGGACACCAAACTGGAGACAAGGCCTGTCCCAAGAAAAGTACCACTTCTAACTCCACTCCAGCTAACACTGGAATGGCTAGTCTCCAAGTGGGATCAACAGTGTGCCCAGAGCAAATCAGATGTCACACTGAAGCTACATTAGTCTCTGAGGGTGGGGTGGATTTAGCCACACTGGCTGCCTGGCCCCCTAATATGCAAAAATACCAGGCAGCAGCTCTTAATTAATGGGACAAGTGTAGAAGGCCTGAGGGATACAGGTGCCAGTGTCACCATGGTGACAGAGAAACTGGTTTCCCCTGGTCAATACCTGACTGGACAAACTTATCCAGTCACCAATGCTGACAGTCAAACTAAAGTACATCCCATGGCTATGGTAACTTTAGAGTGGGGAGGGGTCAATGGCCTGAAACAGGTGGTGGTCTCCTCAAATATCCCAGTAGACTGTTTGCTTGGAAATAACCTGGAGTCCTCAGCATGGGCTGAGGTAGAACTGAAAACCCATGCAGCCATGCTGGGTAACCTGAACTGGTGTGTGTCAAGACAAGGGCACAGTGCAAGGCTCAGGGTGAAAAAGTAGAGCTGGAGTCTGGAAAAAGGGCCCAGCCTACCAAGAGGAAAGGAAAGACAACTGGGAAACCAGCTGCAACACAACAACAAAAAGAGAACCTCTCTTCTCAGGAAGAAGTTCTGCCCTCTGACGGAACTGAGCCTATGGAGTTAGAACCTTATCAGGTTGAGCTCTTAGGCCCAGGGGGACCCTCAAGGAAGCAGTTGTGTAAGAGGCAAGAAACCTGTCCCTCTCTTGAAGGCCTTAGGCAGCAAGCTGCTGAAGAGTCCAATGGCAAGAAAACTGGAACACATAGGGTCTATTTGGAAGATGGGCTCCTGTACACTGAGGCAAGAGATCCCAAACCTGGTGCCACTAGGAGAGTGGTAGTGCCTCAGGCGTTCAGAGAGTTCATACTGACCTTAGCCAATGATATTCCCCTTGCTGGGCATTTGGGACAAACCAAGACGTGGGAGAGACTAGTCAACCACTTCTACTGGCCCAACATGTCCCAGAAAGTCAAGGAGTTTTGTGTCTCCTGTACCACCTGTCAAGCCAGTGGTAAGACAGGTGGACATCCAAAGGCCCCCCTCATTCCACTTCCAGTGGTGGGGGTCCCCTTTGAAAGAGTGGGTGTGGACATAGTGGGTCCACTGGAACCTCCCACAGCCTCAGGAAATATGTACATACTAGTAGTAGTGGATCATGCTACTAGGTATCCTGAAGCTATTCCCCTTAGGTCGACTACTGCCCCTGCAGTAGCCAAGGCCCTCATTGGTATCTTTACCAGAGTGGGCTTCCCTAAGGAGGTGGTGTCTGACAGAGGTACCAACTTCATGTCAGCATACCTGAAACACATGTGGAATGAGTGTGGAGTGACTTATAAATTCACTACACCCTATCATCCACAAACTAATGGCCTTGTTGAGAAATTCAACAAGACATTAAAAGGCATGATCATGGGGCTCCCAGAAAAACTCAAAAGGAGATGGGATGTCCTCTTGCCATGCCTGCTTTTCGCTTACAGAGAGGTGCCTCAGAAGGGAGTAGGGTTCTCACCCTTTGAACTTCTGTTTGGCCACCCTGTAAGGGGACATCTAGCTCTTGTGAAAGAAGGCTGGGAGAGACCTCTTCATGAGCCTAAACAAGACATAGTGGACTATGTACTTGGCCTTCGCTCAAGGATGGCAGAGTACATGGAAAAGGCAAACAAAAACCTTGAGGCCAGCCAACAGCTCCAGAAGTGTTGGTATGACCAAAAGGCTGCACTGGTTGAATTTCAACCAGGGCAGAAAGTCTGGGTTTTGGAGCCTGTGACTCCCAGGGCACTCCAGGACAGATGGAGTGGCCCTTACCCAGTGCTAGAGAAAAAGAGTCAGGTCACCTACCTGGTGGACCTAGGCACTAGCAGGAGCCCCAAGAGGGTGATCCATGTTAACCGCCTTAAGCTCTTCCATGACAGGGCTGATGTGAATCTGTTGATGGTAACAGATGAGGATCAGGAAGCTGAGAGTGAACCTCTCCCTGATCTTCTCTCATCAAACCCTAAAGATGGTTCAGTAGATGGAGTGATCTATTCAGACACCCTCTCTGGCCAACAGCAATCTGACTGCAGGAAGGTCCTGCAACAGTTTGCTGAGCTCTTTTCCCTAACCCCTGGTCAGACACACCTGTGTACCCATGATGTGGACACAGGAGACAGCATGCCTGTCAAAAACAACATTTTCAGACAGTCTGACCAAGTTAAGGAAAGCATCAAGGTGGAAGTCCACAAGATGCTGGAATTGGGAGTAATTGAGCACTCTGACAGCCCCTGGGCTAGCCCAGTGGTCTTAGTCCCCGAACCTCACACCAAAGATGGAAAGAGAGAGATGAGGTTTTGTGTGGACTACAGAGGACTTAATTCTGTCACCAAGACAGATGCCCATCCCATTCCTAGGGCTGACGAACTGATTGACAAATTAGGTGCTGCCAAATTCTTAAGTACCTTTGACTTAACAGCAGGGTACTGGCAAATCAAAATGGCACCTGGAGCAAAAGAAAAGACAGCATTCTCCACACCTGATGGGCATTATCAGTTTACTGTTATGCCCTTTGGTTTAAAGAATGCCCCTGCCACCTTCCAAAGGTTGGTGAATCAAGTCCTTGCTGGTTTGGAGTCCTTTAGTGCAGCTTATCTTGATGATATTGCTGTCTTTAGCTACAGCTGGCAGGATCACCTGGTCCACCTGAAGAAGGTTTTGAAGGCTCTGCAATCAGCAGGCCTCTCTATCAAGGCATCCAAATGCCAGATAGGGCAGGGAACTGTGGTTTACTTGGGACACCTTGTAGGTGGAGGCCAAGTTCAGCCACTCCAGCCTAAGATCCAGACTATTCTGGACTGGGCAGCTCCAAAAACCCAGACTCAAGTCAGGGCATTCCTTGGCTTGACTGGGTATTACAGGAGGTTTGTGAAGGGATATGGATCCATAGTGACAGCCCTCACAGAACTCACCTCCAAGAAAATGCCCAAGAAGGTAAACTGGACTGTAGAATGCCAACAGGCCTTTGACACCCTGAAACAAGCAATGTGCACAACACCAGTTCTAAAAGCTCCAGATTACTCCAAGCAGTTCATTGTGCAGACAGATGCCTCTGAACATGGGATAGGGGCAGTTTTGTCCCAAACAAATGAAGATGGCCTTGACCAGCCTGTTGCTTTCATTAGCAGGAGGTTACTCCACAGGGAACAGCGTTGGAGTGCCATTGAGAGGGAGGCCTTTGCTGTGGTTTGGTCCCTGAAGAAGCTGAGACCATACCTCTTTGGTACTCACTTTGTCGTTCAAACTGACCACAGACCTCTCAGATGTCTGATGCAAATGAAAGGTGAAAATCCAAAACTGTTGAGGTGGTCTATATCCCTACAGGGAATGGACTTTATAGTGGAACACAGACCTGGGACTGCCCATGCCAATGCAGATGGCCTTTCCAGGTTCTTCCACTTAGAAAATGAAGACTCTCTTGGGAAAGGTTAGTCTCATCCTCTTTCGTTGGGGGGGGGGTGTGTAAGGAAATGCCTCCTTTGCATGGTTACCCCCTGACTTTTTGCCTTTGCTGATGCTATGTTTTGAATTGAAAGTGTGCTGAGGCCTGCTAACCAGGCCCCCGCACCAGTGTTCTTTCCTAACCTGTACTTTTGTTTTCACAATTGGCACACCCTGGCATCCAGGTAAGTCCCTTGTAACTGGTACCCCTGGTACCCAGGGCCCTGATGCCATGGAAGGTCTCTAAGGGCTGCAGCATATCTTATGCCACCCTGGGGACCCCTCACTCAGCACAGACACACTGCTTGCCAGCTTGTGTGTGCTGGTGAGGACAAAACGAGTAAGTCGACATGGCACTCCCCTCAGGGTGCCATGCCAACCTCACACTGCCTATGCAGTATAGATAAGTCACCCCTCTAGCAGGCCTTACAGCCCTAAGGCAGGGTGCACTATACCATAGGTGAGGGCACCAGTGCATGAGCACTGTGCCCCTGCAGTGTCTAAGCAAAACCTTAGACATTGTAAGTGCAGGGTAGCCATAAGAGTATATGGTCTGGGAGTCTGTCAAACACGGACTCCACAGCACCATAATGGCTACACTGAAAACTGGTAAGTTTGGTATCAAACTTCTCAGCACAATAAATGCACACTGATGCCAGTGTACATTTTATTGTAAAATACACCCCAGAGGGCACTTTAGAGGTGCCCCCTGAAACCTTAACCAACTACCCGTGTAGGCTGACTGGTTTTAGCAGCCTGCCACACTCGAGACATGTTGCTGGCCACATGGGGAGAGTGCCTTGTTCACTCTGTGGCTAGTAACAAAGCCTGCACTGGGTGGAGATGCTATCACCTCCCCCAGGCAGGAGCTGTAACACCTGGCGGTGAGCCTCAAAGGCTCACCCCCTTCGTTCCAGCACCACAGGGCACTCCAGCTAGTGGAGTTGCCCGCCCCCTTCGGCCACGGCCCCACTTTTGGCGGCAAGGCCGGAGGAAATAATGAGAATAACAAGGAGGAGTCACTGGCCAGTCAGGACAGCCCCTATGGTGTCCTGAGCTGAAGTGACTCTAACTTTTAGAAATCCTCCATCTTGCAGATGGAGGATTCCCCCAATAGGGATAGGAATGTGACCCCCTCCCTTTGGGAGGAGGCACAAAGAGGGTGTACCCACCCTCAGGGCTAGTAGCCATTGGCTACTAACCCCCCAGACCTAAACACGCCCTTAAATTTAGTATTAAAGGGCTCCCCTGAACCTAGGAACTCAGATTCCTGCAACCTAAGAAGAAGAGGACTGCTGAGCTGAAATACCCTGCAGAGAAGACGGAGACACCAACTGCCTTTGCCCCAGCTCTAACGGCCTGTCTCCCCCCTTCGGAAGAAAACTGCTCCAGCGACGCTTTCCCCAGGACCAGCGACCTCTGAATCCTCAGAGGACTGCCCTGCTCTAAAAGGACCAAGAAACTCCCGAGAACAGCGGCCCTGTTCAACAAAGACTGCAACTTTGTTTCCAGAGGAGCAACTTTAAAGACCCCTGCAATTCCCGCCAGAAGCATGAGACATGCAACACTGCACCCGGCGACCCCGACTCGACTGGTTAAGAAACAACGCTACAGGGAGGACCCCCAGGCAACTCCAAGACTGTGAGTAACCAAAGTTGTCCCCCCTGAGCCCCCACAGCGACGCCTGCAGAGGGAATCCCGTGGCTCCCCCTGACCGCGATTGCCTGACTCTAAGATCCCGATGCCTGGAAAAGACCCTGCACCCGCAGCCCCCAGGACCTGAAGGATCGGAACTCCAGTGCAGGAGTGACCCCCAGGAGGCCCTCTCCCTTGCCCAGGTGGTGGCTACCCCGAGGAGCCCCCACTTGCCTGCCTGCACCACTGAAGAGACCCCTTGGTCTCCCATTGATTCCTATTACAAACCCAACGCTTGTTTGCACCCGGCCGCCCCCACGCTGCTGAGGGTGTACTTTCTGTGTGGACTTGTGTCCCCCCCGGTGCCCTACAAAACCCCCCTGGTCTGCCCTCCGAAGACGCGGGTACTTACCTGCTGGCAGACTGGAACCGGGGCACCCCCTTCTCCATTGAAGCCTATGTGTTTTGGGCACCACTTTGAACTCTGCACCTGACCGGCCCTGAGCTGCTGGTGTGGTGACTTTCGGGTTGCTCTGAACCCAAAATGGTGGGCTACCTTGGACCCCAATTTGAACCCCGTAGGTGGTTTACTTACCTGCAAGAACTTACAATAACTTACCTCCCCTAGGAACTGTGAAAATTGCAGTGTGTCCACTTTTAAAATAGCTATATGTGTTTTAAGTAAAAAGTATATATGCTATTGTGATTATTCAAAGTTCCTAAAGTACTTACCTGCAATACCTTTCATGCAAAGTATTACATGTAGAATTTGAACCTGTGGTTCTTAAAATAAACTAAGAAAATATATTTTTCTATACAAAAACCTATTGGCCTGGAATTGTCTCTGAGTGTGTGTTCCTCATTTATTGCCTGTGTGTATGTACAACAAATGCTTAACACTACTCCTTTGATAAGCCTACTGCTCGACCACACTACCACAAAATAGAGCATTAGTATTATCTCTTTTTGCCACTATCTTACCTCTAAGGGGAACCCTTGGACTCTGTACATACTATTCCTTACTTTGAAATAGTGCATACAGAGCCAACTTCCTACATTGGTGGATCAGCGGTGGGGTACAAGACTTTGCATTTGCTGGACTACTCAGCCAATACCTGATCACACGACAAATTCCAAAAAATTTCATTAGATATTGATTTTTGCAATTTGAGCAATTTTTCTAAATTCTTAAAAGTCCTGCTAGGGCCTTGTGTTAGTCCCTGTTTAGCATTCCTTTTAGAGTTTAAAAGTTTTGTGAAAGTTTGAATTAGAACCTAGAACTAGTTATAGATTCTTAAAAAGTATTCCAACTTTTAGAAGCATAATGTCTAGTGCAGAGATGAATGTGGAGGAACTCGACCTCACACCTTACCTCCATCTTAAGATGAGGGAGCTAAGGTCACTCTGCAAAATAAAGAAAATCACAATGGGCTCCAGACCTTCCAAACTACAGATCCAGGAGCTTTTGGCAGAGTTTGAAAGAGCCAATCCCTCTGAGGATGGCAACACAGAGGATGAAGATAGTGACTTGGAGGAGAATTCCCCCCCTCCAGTCCTACTTAGGGAGAACAGGGCCACTCAAGCCCTGTCTCCAAATATACTAGTCAGAGATGCTGTTTCCCTCACAGGAGGGACCAGCACCTCTGAAATCACTGAGGATAACTCCAGTGAAGAGGACATCCAGTTAGCCAGGATGGCCAAAAGATTGGCTTTGGAAAGACAGATCCTAGCCATAGAAAGGGAAAGACAAGAGATGGGCCTAGGTCCCATCAGTGGTGGCAGCAACATAACTAGGGTCAGAGATTCTCCTGACATGTTGAAAATCCCTAAAGGGATTGTAACTAAATATGAAGATGGTGATGACATCACCAAATGGTTCACAGCTTTTGAGAGGGCTTGTGTAACCAGAAAAGTGAACCAATCTCACTGGGGTGCTCTCCTTTGGGAAATGTTCACTGGAAAGTGTAGGGATAGACTCCTCACACTCTCTGGAAAAGATGCAGAATCTTATGACCTCATGAAGGGAACCCTGATTGAGGGCTTTGGATTCTCCACTGAGGAGTATAGAATTAGATTCAGGGGGGCTCAAAAAACCTCGAGCCAGACCTGGGTTGATTTTGTGGACTACTCAGTGAAAACACTAGATGGTTGGATTCAAGGCAGTGGTGTTAATAATTATGATGGGCTGTACAATTTGTTTGTGAAAGAACACCTATTAAGTAATTGTTCAAATGATAAACTGCATCAGCATCTGGTAGACCTAGGACCAATTTCTCCCCAAGAATTGGGAAAGAAGGCGGACCATTGGGTCAAGACTAGGGTGACCAAGACTTCCACAGGGGGTGACCAAAAGAAAGGGGTCACAAAGCCTCCCCAGGGGAAGGGTGTTGAGACATCCAAAAACAAAAATAGTAAAGAGTCTTCTTCAGGCCCCCAAAAACCTGCACAGGAGGGTGGGCCCAGAGCCTCTTCACAAAACAATTTTGGGTACAAGGGTAAAAACTTTGATCCCAAAAAGGCCTGGTGTCGTAGCTGTAATCAGCCTGGACACCAAACTGGAGACAAGGCCTGTCCCAAGAAAAGTACCACTTCTAACTCCACTCCAGCTAACACTGGAATGGCTAGTCTCCAGGTGGGATCAATAGTGTGCCCAGAGCAAATCAGATGTCACACTGAAGCTACATTAGTCTCTGAGGGTGGGGTGGATTTAGCCACACTGGCTGCCTGGCCCCCTAATATGCAAAAATACCAGGCAGCAGCTCTTAATTAATGGGACAAGTGTAGAAGGCCTGAGGGATACAGGTGCCAGTGTCACCATGGTGACAGAGAAACTGGTTTCCCCTGGTCAATACCTGACTGGACAAACTTATCCAGTCACCAATGCTGACAGTCAAACTAAAGTACATCCCATGGCTATGGTAACTTTAGAGTGGGGAGGGGTCAATGGCCTGAAACAGGTGGTGGTCTCCTCAAATATCCCAGTAGACTGTTTGCTTGGAAATAACCTGGAGTCCTCAGCATGGGCTGAGGTAGAACTGAAAACCCATGCAGCCATGCTGGGTAACCTGAACTGGTGTGTGTCAAGACAAGGGCACAGTGCAAGGCTCAGGGTGAAAAAGTAGAGCTGGAGTCTGGAAAAAGGGCCCAGCCTACCAAGAGGAAAGGAAAGACAACTGGGAAACCAGCTGCAACACAACAACAAAAAGAGAACCTCTCTTCTCAGGAAGAAGTTCTGCCCTCTGACGGAACTGAGCCTATGGAGTTAGAACCTTATCAGGTTGAGCTCTTAGGCCCAGGGGGACCCTCAAGGGAGCAGTTGTGTAAGAGGCAAGAAACCTGTCCCTCTCTTGAAGGCCTTAGGCAGCAAGCTGCTGAAGAGTCCAATGGCAAGAAAACTGGAACACATAGGGTCTATTTGGAAGATGGGCTCCTGTACACTGAGGCAAGAGATCCCAAACCTGGTGCCACTAGGAGAGTGGTAGTGCCTCAGGCGTTCAGAGAGTTCATACTGACCTTAGCCCATGATATTCCCCTTGCTGGGCATTTGGGACAAACCAAGACGTGGGAGAGACTAGTCAACCACTTCTACTGGCCCAACATGTCCCAGAAAGTCAAGGAGTTTTGTGTCTCCTGTACCACCTGTCAAGCCAGTGGTAAGACAGGTGGACATCCAAAGGCCCCCCTCATTCCACTTCCAGTGGTGGGGGTCCCCTTTGAAAGAGTGGGTGTGGACATAGTGGGTCCACTGGAACCTCCCACAGCCTCAGGAAATATGTACATACTAGTAGTAGTGGATCATGCTACTAGGTATCCTGAAGCTATTCCCCTTAGGTCGACTACTGCCCCTGCAGTAGCCAAGGCCCTCATTGGTATCTTTACCAGAGTGGGCTTCCCTAAGGAGGTGGTGTCTGACAGAGGTACCAACTTCATGTCAGCATACCTGAAACACATGTGGAATGAGTGTGGAGTGACTTATAAATTCACTACACCCTATCATCCACAAACTAATGGCCTTGTTGAGAGATTCAACAAGACATTAAAAGGCATGATCATGGGGCTCCCAGAAAAACTCAAAAGGAGATGGGATGTCCTCTTGCCATGCCTGCTTTTCGCTTACAGAGAGGTGCCTCAGAAGGGAGTAGGGTTCTCACCCTTTGAACTTCTGTTTGGCCACCCTGTAAGGGGACATCTAGCTCTTGTGAAAGAAGGCTGGGAGAGACCTCTTCATGAGCCTAAACAAGACATAGTGGACTATGTACTTGGCCTTCGCTCAAGGATGGCAGAGTACATGGAAAAGGCAAACAAAAACCTTGAGGCCAGCCAACAGCTCCAGAAGTGTTGGTATGACCAAAAGGCTGCACTGGTTGAATTTCAACCAGGGCAGAAAGTCTGGGTTTTGGAGCCTGTGACTCCCAGGGCACTCCAGGACAGATGGAGTGGCCCTTACCCAGTGCTAGAGAAAAAGAGTCAGGTCACCTACCTGGTGGACCTAGGCACTAGCAGGAGCCCCAAGAGGGTGATCCATGTTAACCGCCTTAAGCTCTTCCATGACAGGGCTGATGTGAATCTGTTGATGGTAACAGATGAGGATCAGGAAGCTGAGAGTGAACCTCTCCCTGATCTTCTCTCATCAAACCCTAAAGATGGTTCAGTAGATGGAGTGATCTATTCAGACACCCTCTCTGGCCAACAGCAATCTGACTGCAGGAAGGTCCTGCAACAGTTTGCTGAGCTCTTTTCTCTAACCCCTGGTCAGACACACCTGTGTACCCATGATGTGGACACAGGAGACAGCATGCCTGTCAAAAACAACATTTTCAGACAGTCTGACCAAGTTAAGGAAAGCATCAAGGTGGAAGTCTACAAGATGCTGGAATTGGGAGTAATTGAGCACTCTGACAGCCCCTGGGCTAGCCCAGTGGTCTTAGTCCCCGAACCTCACACCAAAGATGGAAAGAGAGAGATGAGGTTTTGTGTGGACTACAGAGGACTTAATTCTGTCACCAAGACAGATGCCCATCCCATTCCTTCGGCTGACGAACTGATTGACAAATTAGGTGCTGCCAAATTCTTAAGTACCTTTGACTTAACAGCAGGGTACTGGCAAATCAAAATGGCACCTGGAGCAAAAGAAAAGACAGCATTCTCCACACCTGATGGGCATTATCAGTTTACTGTTATGCCCTTTGGTTTAAAGAATGCCCCTGCCACCTTCCAAAGGTTGGTGAATCAAGTCCTTGCTGGTTTGGAGTCCTTTAGTGCAGCTTATCTTGATGATATTGCTGTCTTTAGCTACAGCTGGCAGGATCACCTGGTCCACCTGAAGAAGGTTTTGAAGGCTCTGCAATCAGCAGGCCTCTCTATCAAGGCATCCAAATGCCAGATAGGGCAGGGAACTGTGGTTTACTTGGGACACCTTGTAGGTGGAGGCCAAGTTCAGCCACTCCAGCCTAAGATCCAGACTATTCTGGACTGGGCAGCTCCAAAAACCCAGACTCAAGTCAGGGCATTCCTTGGCTTGACTGGGTATTACAGGAGGTTTGTGAAGGGATATGGATCCATAGTGACAGCCCTCACAGAACTCACCTCCAAGAAAATGCCCAAGAAGGTAAACTGGACTGTAGAATGCCAACAGGCCTTTGACACCCTGAAACAAGCAATGTGCACAACACCAGTTCTAAAAGCTCCAGATTACTCCAAGCAGTTCATTGTGCAGACAGATGCCTCTGAACATGGGATAGGGGCAGTTTTGTCCCAAACAAATGAAGATGGCCTTGACCAGCCTGTTGCTTTCATTAGCAGGAGGTTACTCCACAGGGAACAGCGTTGGAGTGCCATTGAGAGGGAGGCCTTTGCTGTGGTTTGGTCCCTGAAGAAGCTGAGACCATACCTCTTTGGTACTCACTTTGTCGTTCAAACTGACCACAGACCTCTCAGATGTCTGATGCAAATGAAAGGTGAAAATCCAAAACTGTTGAGGTGGTCTATATCCCTACAGGGAATGGACTTTATAGTGGAACACAAACCTGGGACTGCCCATGCCAATGCAGATGGCCTTTCCAGGTTCTTCCACTTAGAAAATGAAGACTCTCTTGGGAAAGGTTAGTCTCATCCTCTTTCGTTGGGGGGGGGTTGTGTAAGGAAATGCCTCCTTTGCATGGTTACCCCCTGACTTTTTGCCTTTGCTGATGCTATGTTTTGAATTGAAAGTGTGCTGAGGCCTGCTAACCAGGCCCCCGCACCAGTGTTCTTTCCTAACCTGTACTTTTGTTTTCACAATTGGCACACCCTGGCATCCAGGTAAGTCCCTTGTAACTGGTACCCCTGGTACCCAGGGCCCTGATGCCATGGAAGGTCTCTAAGGGCTGCAGCATATCTTATGCCACCCTGGGGACCCCTCACTCAGCACAGACACACTGCTTGCCAGCTTGTGTGTGCTGGTGAGGACAAAACGAGTAAGTCGACATGGCACTCCCCTCAGGGTGCCATGCCAACCTCACACTGCCTATGCAGTATAGATAAGTCACCCCTCTAGCAGGCCTTACAGCCCTAAGGCAGGGTGCACTATACCATAGGTGAGGGCACCAGTGCATGAGCACTGTGCCCCTGCAGTGTCTAAGCAAAACCTTAGACATTGTAAGTGCAGGGTAGCCATAAGAGTATATGGTCTGGGAGTCTGTCAAACACGGACTCCACAGCACCATAATGGCTACACTGAAAACTGGGAAGTTTGGTATCAAACTTCTCAGCACAATAAATGCACACTGATGCCAGTGTACATTTTATTGTAAAATACACCCCAGGGGGCACTTTAGATGTGCCCCCTGAAACCTTAACCAACTACCCGTGTAGGCTGACTGGTTTTAGCAGCCTGCCACACTCGAGACATGTTGCTGGCCACATGGGGAGAGTGCCTTGTTCACTCTGTGGCTAGTAACAAAGCCTGCACTGGGTGGAGATGCTATCACCTCCCCCAGGCAGGAGCTGTAACACCTGGCGGTGAGCCTCAAAGGCTCACCCCCTTCGTTCCAGCACCACAGGGCACTCCAGCTAGTGGAGTTGCCCGCCCCCTCCGGCCACGGCCCCACTTTTGGCGGCAAGGCCGGAGGAAATAATGAGAATAACAAGGAGGAGTCACTGGCCAGTCAGGACAGCCCCTAAGGTGTCCTGAGCTGAAGTGACTCTAACTTTTAGAAATCCTCCATCTTGCAGATGGAGGATTCCCCCAATAGGGATAGGAATGTGACCCCCTCCCTTTGGGAGGAGGCACAAAGAGGGTGTACCCACCCTCAGGGCTAGTAGCCATTGGCTACTAACCCCCCAGACCTAAACACGCCCTTAAATTTAGTATTAAAGGGCTCCCCTGAACCTAGGAACTCAGATTCCTGCAACCTAAGAAGAAGAGGACTGCTGAGCTGAAATACCCTGCAGAGAAGACGGAGACACCAACTGCCTTTGCCCCAGCTCTAACGGCCTGTCTCCCCCCTTCGGAAGAAAACTGCTCCAGCGACGCTTTCCCCAGGACCAGCGACCTCTGAATCCTCAGAGGACTGCCCTGCTCTAAAAGGACCAAGAAACTCCAGAGAACAGCGGCCCTGTTCAACAAAGACTGCAACTTTGTTTCCAGAGGAGCAACTTTAAAGACCCCTGCAATTCCCGCCAGAAGCGTGAGACATGCAACACTGCACCCGGCGACTCCGACTCGACTGGTTAAGAAACAACGCTACAGGGAGGACCCCCAGGCAACTCCAAGACTGTGAGTAACCAAAGTTGTCCCCCCTGAGCCCCCACAGCGACGCCTGCAGAGGGAATCCCGTGGCTCCCCCTGACCGCGACTGCCTGACTCTAAGATCCCGACGCCTGGAAAAGACCCTGCACCCGCAGCCCCCAGGACCTGAAGGATCGGAACTCCAGTGCAGGAGTGACCCCCAGGAGGCCCTCTCCCTTGCCCAGGTGGTGGCTACCCCGAGGAGCCCCCCCTTGCCTGCCTGCACCACTGAAGAGACCCCTTGGTCTCCCATTGATTCCTATTACAAACCCAACGCTTGTTTGCACACTGCACCCGGCCGCCCCCGCGCTGCTGAGGGTGTACTTTCTGTGTGGACTTGTGTCCCCCCCGGTGCCCTACAAAACCCCCCTGGTCTGCCCTCCGAAGACGCGGGTACTTACCTGCTGGCAGACTGGAACCGGGGCACCCCCTTCTCCATTGAAGCCTATGTGTTTTGGGCACCACTTTGAACTCTGCACCTGACCGGCCCTGAGCTGCTGGTGTGGTGACTTTTGGGTTGCTCTGAACCCAAAATGGTGGGCTACCTTGGACCCCAATTTGAACCCCGTAGGTGGTTTACTTACCTGCAAGAACTTACAATAACTTACCTCCCCTAGGAACTGTGAAAATTGCAGTGTGTCCACTTTTAAAATAGCTATATGTGTTTTATGTAAAAAGTATATATGCTATTGTGATTATTCAAAGTTCCTAAAGTACTTACCTGCAATACCTTTCATGCAAAGTATTACATGTAGAATTTGAACCTGTGGTTCTTAAAATAAACTAAGAAAATATATTTTTCTATACAAAAACCTATTGGCCTGGAATTGTCTCTGAGTGTGTGTTCCTCATTTATTGCCTGTGTGTATGTACAACAAATGCTTAACACTACTCCTTTGATAAGCCTACTGCTCGACCACACTACCACAAAATAGAGCATTAGTATTATCTCTTTTTGCCACTATCTTACCTCTAAGGGGAACCCTTGGACTCTGTACATACTATTCCTTACTTTGAAATAGTGCATACAGAGCCAACTTCCTACATTGGTGGATCAGCGGTGGGGTACAAGACTTTGCATTTGCTGGACTACTCAGCCAATACCTGATCACACGACAAATTCCAAAAATTTCATTAGAAATTGATTTTTGCAATTTGAGCAATTTTTCTAAATTCTTAAAAGTCCTGCTAGGGCCTTGTGTTAGTCCCTGTTTAGCATTCCTTTTAGAGTTTAAAAGTTTTGTGAAAGTTTGATTTAGAACCTAGAACTAGTTATAGATTCTTAAAAAGTATTCCAACTTTTAGAAGCATAATGTCTAGTGCAGAGATGAATGTGGAGGAACTCGACCTCACACCTTACCTCCATCTTAAGATGAGGGAGCTAAGGTCACTCTGCAAAATAAAGAAAATCACAATGGGCTCCAGACCTTCCAAACTACAGATCCAGGAGCTTTTGGCAGAGTTTGAAAGAGCCAATCCCTCTGAGGATGGCAACACAGAGGATGAAGATAGTGACTTGGAGGAGAATTCCCCCCCTCCAGTCCTACTTAGGGAGAACAGGGCCACTCAAGCCCTGTCTCCAAATATACTAGTCAGAGATGCTGTTTCCCTCACAGGAGGGACCAGCACCTCTGAAATCACTGAGGATAACTCCAGTGAAGAGGACATCCAGTTAGCCAGGATGGCCAAAAGATTGGCTTTGGAAAGACAGATCCTAGCCATAGAAAGGGAAAGACAAGAGATGGGCCTAGGTCCCATCAGTGGTGGCAGCAACATAACTAGGGTCAGAGATTCTCCTGACATGTTGAAAATCCCTAAAGGGATTGTAACTAAATATGAAGATGGTGATGACATCACCAAATGGTTCACAGCTTTTGAGAGGGCTTGTGTAACCAGAAAAGTGAACCAATCTCACTGGGGTGCTCTCCTTTGGGAAATGTTCACTGGAAAGTGTAGGGATAGACTCCTCACACTCTCTGGAAAAGATGCAGAATCTTATGACCTCATGAAGGGAACCCTGATTGAGGGCTTTGGATTCTCCACTGAGGAGTATAGAATTAGATTCAGGGGGGCTCAAAAAACCTCGAGCCAGACCTGGGTTGATTTTGTGGACTACTCAGTGAAAACACTAGATGGTTGGATTCAAGGCAGTGGTGTTAATAATTATGATGGGCTGTACAATTTGTTTGTGAAAGAACACCTATTAAGTAATTGTTCAAATTATAAACTGCATCAGCATCTGGTAGACCTAGGACCAATTTCTCCCCAAGAATTGGGAAAGAAGGCGGACCATTGGGTCAAGACTAGGGTGACCAAGACTTCCACAGGGGGTGACCAAAAGAAAGGGGTCACAAAGCCTCCCCAGGGGAAGGGTGTTGAGACATCCAAAAACAAAAATAGTAAAGAGTCTTCTTCAGGCCCCCAAAAACCTGCACAGGAGGGTGGGCCCAGAGCCTCTTCACAAAACAATTTTGGGTACAAGGGTAAAAACTTTGATCCCAAAAAGGCCTGGTGTCGTAGCTGTAATCAGCCTGGACACCAAACTGGAGACAAGGCCTGTCCCAAGAAAAGTACCACTTCTAACTCCACTCCAGCTAACACTGGAATGGCTAGTCTCCAAGTGGGATCAACAGTGTGCCCAGAGCAAATCAGGTGTCACACTGAAGCTACATTAGTCTCTGAGGGTGGGGTGGATTTAGCCACACTGGCTGCCTGGCCCCCTAATATGCAAAAATACAGGCAGCAGCTCTTAATTAATGGGACAAGTGTAGAAGGCCTGAGGGATACAGGTGCCAGTGTAGCCATGGTGACAGAGAAACTGGTTTCCCCTGGTCAATACCTGACTGGACAAACTTATCCAGTCACCAATGCTGACAATCAAACTAAAGTACATCCCATGGCTATGGTAACTTTAGAGTGGGGAGGGGTCAATGGCCTGAAACAGGTGGTGGTCTCCTCAAATATCCCAGTAGACTGTTTGCTTGGAAATGAACTGGAGTCCTCAGCATGAGCTGAGGTAGAACTGAAAACCCATGCAGCCATGCTGGGTATCCCTGAACTGGTGTGTGTCAAGACAAGGGCACAGTGCAAGGCTCAGGGTGAAAAAGTAGAGCTGGAGTCTGGAAAAAGGGCCCAGCCTACCAAGAGGAAAGGAAAGACCCCCCTTGCCTGCCTGGACCGCTGAAGAGACCCCTTGGTCTCCCATTGATTCCTATTACAAACCCGACGCTTGTTTGCACACTGCACCCGGCCGCCCCCGCGCTGCTGAGGGTGTACTTTCTGTGTGGACTTGTGTCCCCCCCGGTGCCCTACAAAGCCCCCCTGGTCTGCCCTCCGAAGACGCGGGTACTTACCTGCTGGCAGACTGGAACCGGGGAACCCCCTTCTCCATTGAAGCCTATGTGTTTTGGGCACCACTTTGAACTCTGCACCTGACCGGCCCTGAGCTGCTGGTGTGGTGACTTTGGGGTTGCTCTGAACCCCCAACGGTGGGCTACCTTGGAACCCAATTTGAACCCCGTAGGTGGTTTACTTACCTGCAAGAACTAACAATGACTTGCCTCCCCTAGGAACTGTGAAAATTGCACTGTGTCCACTTTTAAAATAGCTGTATGTGTTTTATGTAAAAAGTATATATGCTATTGTGATTATTCAAAGTTCCTAAAGTACTTACCTGCAATACCTTTCATGCAAAGTATTACATGTAGAATTTGAACCTGTGGTTCTTAAAATAAACTAAGAAAATATATTTTTCTATACAAAAACCTATTGGCCTGGAATTGTCTCTGAGTGTGTGTTCCTCATTTATTGCCTGTGTGTATGTACAACAAATGCTTAACACTACTCCTTTGATAAGCCTACTGCTCGACCACACTACCACAAAATAGAGCATTAGTATTATCTCTTTTTGCCACTATCTTACCTCTAAGGGGAACCTTTGGACTCTGTACATACTATTCCTTACTTTGAAATAGTGCATACAGAGCCAACTTCCTACATTCATCCAAAGAAAAAGTTTACAGGTGGAAGACAATAACAGTGATCCAGTAGAAACTGTACAAGTTAAAGGTAAATCAGTATCCATGAAGTTAAATTCAGGAGCAAAGGTAACACTTATTCCCAGATATATGTTTGAGCAAAATCACAAGGGTAAAGTAAAATTATTCAAGCCAGACATATGTCCTAAAGTTTATAGCTGAGAGCCTATTAAGTTGTTGGGTCATTTCAATGGATCACTATGATTGAAAGATATGTTAACCACAGGGAAAATGTATGTTTCTTTAAAGGGTGACTCTCTTATTAGTTGGTTTCACCAGAGAGATTTGAGAGTATATCTTGATCCTAATGAGAATCCTTCGGTTAGACTCAAAGATATAGAACAGGTCGACTCAGTAACTGGTGACAGGTCGCAGTATGAACAAACAGTAACTAGTGTCAGGCCACAAAATGAACAAGAGTTTCCTAAAGTCTTTCAAAATAAACTGGGCTGTTTAAAGGACCATGGGCCAGATGTAGCAAAACGGCAATTTGAGACTTGCAAATTGCGAGACCCTGCGACTCGCAATTTGCAAGACGCAAATTGGTATGCAGTACGGTGTCTCAGACACCGACTGCAACTCGCTATGGGGTCGCAATGACCCACCTCATGAATATTCATGAGGTGGGTCGCAAATTGCGGCCCCATAGCGAGTATAGGCACTCGCTAACATGGAGGCCTGCTGTCGTCAGCAGACCTCCATGTTCGTGACTGCTTGATCAATAAAGCAGTTTTTTTTTTTAAGTGTAGCCCATTTTCCTTACAGGAAAACGAGCTGCACTTAAAAAAAAAACGAAACCTTTAGTTTCGGTATTTTTTCAGGGCAGGGAGTGGTCCCTTGGACCACTCCCTGCCCTGAAAAAATATTTGTGGGTCCAGTCACAAACTGGAAGGGGTCCCATGGGGATCCCTTCCAATTTGCGAGTGGGTTACCATCCACTTGAAGTGGTTGGTAACTGCGATGCCATTTGCGACCGTGTACGCGGTCGCAAATGGTATTGCATCCCACTGCGAGTCGCAAATAGGAAGGGAACACCCCTTCTTATTTGCGAGTCGGAAATGCATTTTGCGAGTCGGTTCCGACTCGCAAAATGCATTTCTGCATAGGAAATTTTGCGAGTCGCAAACAGTTTCCTACATCTGGCCCTATATACACAAAATTAAAATAAAGGAAAAGGCTACATCAGTGGTGAGTAACGTGACAGGATGTACCTCTGATGATTAAAGAGAAAATGAAGACCGAGTTAGAGAAATTGAAACAAAATGCCGTAATTGAAGAAATAGAGACCACTGAATGACTGGCTGCTGTGGTTATGGCAAAGAAGGCTAATGGTGAAGTAAGACTATGGGGGTGATTCTGACCCCGGCGGTCTTAGACCGCCGGGGCCAGGGTCGGCGGGAGCACCGCCGACAGGCCGGCGGTGCCCCGCAGGGCATTCTGACCGCGGCGCTTTGGCCGCGGTCAGTGCAGGAAAACCGGCGGTCTCCCGCCGGTTTTCCGCTGCCCCTAAGAATCCTCCAAGGCGGCGCAGCTCGCTGCGCCGCCTTGGGGATTCTGACACCCTCTACCGCCATCCTGTTCCTGGCGGTTCGCCCGCCAGGAACAGGATGGCGGTAGGGGGTGTCGCGGGGCCCCTGGGGGCCCCTGCAGTGCCCATGCCATTGGCATGGGCACTGCAGGGGCCCCCGTAAGAGGGCCCCGCTTGTATTTCACTGTCTGCATTGCAGACAGTGAAATACGCGACGGGTGCAGTAGCACCCGTCGCACCTTCCCACTCCGCCGGCTCGATTACGAGCCGGCTTCATGGTGGGAAGGTCGTTTTCCCCTGGGCTGGCGGGCGGCCTTTTGAAGGCCGCCCGCCAGCCCAGGGGAAAACTCAAAATACCCGCCGCGGTCTTCCGACCGCGGTACGGTATTTTGGCGGCTCCCGCCGGGCGCGCGGTGACCGCGCCCGGCGGGAGTCAGAATGACCCCCTATGTGTGGATTTAAGGGAGCTAAATATGTGTGTGATAGTTAATCATGACCCTTTACCCAATATAAATGAGATGCTGTCTATGTTAAAAGGGGCAAAATGTTTTTCAACTATTGACTTAACATCTGCATACCATCAAGTTAGACTACACAAGAATTCACAAGACTTGACAGCATTTGTCACCCCTTTTGGTACATATAAATCTATCTGCATGCCATTTGGGCTTATTTCGGCAGCAGCAGTATTCCAGCGTGCAATGGAAAGGGTGCTGGATGGGGTACAGAGACTCAAAGTGTATCAGGATTATATTTTGGTGTGTGGAGTAAACAATAGTAAACATAATGAACGAGTGAGGTTCTTTGGAGGCTTAAGTAGAGTGGTCTAACTTTGAAAGCTGAAAAGTGTCATTTTAATGTAGATGAAATCAATTATTTAGCACACAAAATAACTTCAAAAGGCATTGAACCTAAAAAAAAAGAGACAGTTTAGTGAGTACAACTTCCGAAGAGGAGGTGATTACATTTCTTGGAATGACTGAGTATTACAGTAAATTTGTAAGCAATTTTGCAGAAAAGACCAAAAGCATGAGAAAGTTAGTTAAAAAAAGTGCTGTGTTTAGGTGGAGTGAACAGTGTGAGAGAGAGTTCAGAAGAATGAAACAGAATGTAAAGAAAGCCTCAAGTTTACATAGCTTTGAGCCTGGTCAGGATGCCATCATTATGTCAGGCGCCAGTGCAAAAGGGCTTGAAGCAGTTTTATCACAGAAGCACAATGGTTTGGAAAGGACCATTCTTTTTATTTCTCGATGTGTGAAAGGAGCGGAGTTCAACTACTCTCTCATAGAGAAAGAGGCTTTGGCAGTGTTTTGGGCAGTACAAACGATAATGAGGTTTGTATTGGGGAGCAAATTTCTGATAAAAAAACCATCATAAACCCCTAAAACAGATTTTTGAGAGGAAGGGACTGGATGCTGTACCTGGTAGAATCAGAAAGTGGGTGGTGTCCTTGAAGTAATTCCGATTGGATGTACAGTATGTACCTGGAACAAAACACAATATTGCTGATTGTTATTCGAGGTTGGTGCATGATATGACTAAAGTTGAAAAAGAAGATGTTCAGTATAAGGAAGATGATTTTGAAGTATGTGTGGTGAGAGAAGGTATAATTAAAGAAGAAGAATGGGTGGAAGAACTTAAAAATGGTGAGGTAATGCAGCAGGTGATAAATAAAATAAGGAAGGGTGGAATTAGCAATAGAAAAATTATCAACAACTGTGTGGATTTTGGAGAGTTAAAGATGAGTTATCTTTACGAGGAGGATTGGTTCTGAGAGGGACAAAATTAGTTCCTCCGATGGTCCTAAGGAAGAACTAGTGTCTTTAGCTCTTGAGAGTCATCTGGGAATTTCTTACACTAAAGAGAGGCTGAGACTAATGTATTGGTGGCCAGGATTGGATGTCCAAGTTGAGAGATGTGTTAGGGAATGTGTGGAGTGTACCAATGCTGATAAGACGCTCACATGCAGAGTTCAACCAATGAAAGTGAGATAAATTCTAAAAGAACCTTGGCAAGAAGTTACTATGGATATTTTGGGTCCAGTAAGACACCCCAACACATATAAATACATAATAGTTTTAATGGATATGTATTCAAGGTGGCCTGAAGTAGGAATTACTAGCTCAGTGGAAATACAAGATGTAATAAACTTTCTTAAACAAGTTTTTGAAAGAGAAGGAATTCCCTGTTCCATTCTAATGGATAATGGGATGCAATGTGTCTCTTACAAAATTGAAAAATATCTAAGTGACAGGAGTATAAAGCACAAAAAGTCAGCACTGTATCATCTGGAAATAAATGGCATGGCAGACAGACTGAAGAAAGTTTTGAAGGAAATGATTCAAGTAGCTTTATTAAATAACAAGTGTTGGAAGAAAGAAATATTATGTAAGATAAAAAATGATATTTTAACTCCTCACACCACCACAGGTATCTCACCCAGTACAGTTGTTTGTTCTGCATGGGTAAATGGCAAAGCGGGGCAGGAATTGAAGGTAGATCGCAATGAAGAATTGAAATGTGAGAGGGAACGGAAGAAAATATCTGAAAGGAAAATCAGGTTTGATGATTTCAAAGCAGTGAAGAACATTGTGATTCAGGTTGGGGATGTTGTCAAGATTAAGAATCCCCATCTGGGTCTATCAAAATCTCAATCTAAGTAGTCCGCTCCTCTCAAAGTAATAAAGGTGTTTGGGAATGCTGTAAAGACTGAGGATCATAAAATGTGTAATATGGTAATCATGGTGAAAATCAAGAGTGGGTTTGACCTTGTTAAGGAAGACAATACAGTCAGAAACAAAGAGAAAGAAAAGAATGTTAATGGAAATAATCAAATATTAAGGAGAAGTTTAAGAGCTTTCAAGAGACTAACATTTCTATAAAACATAACTTTTGTTACATTTTATAGTTTTTTAAAAACTTGTTACACATGTTTGTGTTTCATGATCTTACATATGTGAGTTATTACATTGTTTATTTTGTAGTAATACGAGTGAGGTGTGTAGTGTCTTCATGTTAAGTACACTTGTGAGAGAGCGTAGTTTAAATATATCAATAATTAAAAGTATAATGCTTATATAAATGCCTAACAAATGCCGCATAGAAGACGACAATGAATAGTAATTTGCTTAATGTGCATTTGAATTATGTCAATGAAAACGTGAAAATACCATTGTATATACAAACAAATGTTAGTTATAAAAATGATTGGTTGCATCATAATTAATCGAGCTTATATTGACGTTTACAATATTGCATTAAACCATAGGCCTTAAGTTAACGTGAGCTGCGGATTTAGCTGCCTAGCTCTCATATTAAAGCATTTTTCTCTGTTTTACAGTGTGCTGACTCACAAAGGGCCATGACCCTGCATTTGTTCTTTTCTTCGTTCCATGTAACCATAATGATTTCGTTCCCATCCGCATGTTAGCTGTTTCTGTATGAATTATTATTCTATTTGCAACTAAATAGATTAAAAGAAATATTCAAGGACATTTAACCACGGACTGAAGAACTTATGACCCGAGGAACGTGCCAAAATGATGAACTATTCCAGGATGTGCCACCTCCGAAGACGTCAATTATGAAGACCAATCAAAGTGTTGTAAATTATCGTGGGGTGACAATTGAAATTACCTAATGTATAATTTGATAGGTTAAAGATAGTGGGGTATAGTAAATGACCAATAAGATTTTGGGGGAAGGGGTTACGAAAAGGGATAAAAACACAGAAGGGACGTTAGAACTAGGTAGGGAATGATATCGATTTCATCCAGAAACTCTGTCACTCTGTTTGGTGATTGGAGACTTAATAAAATTACCTTGCCCATAGACTGCCCTTCACACTTTTCCTCCTTATGAGGGAAGTGTCCCCTGTCCTTTAGATGAAGCTAAACTGAAGACGATCTGACTGATGTCCTGAAGACGAAGACTGATCCTGTGTGCTGACCTATTACTGGAGGGTAATTATGACAATGAAAATCACAATTTGTCTGTTTGCTTTTTCTTTCTAGGTGCCAACTGCTGTATTTTTTAATAGATGCCATAGATAGATGTTTTCTAAATTGGTGTTCTAAATTATTTAGCATGAAGTCCAACATTCTAATGCTAATTAGTGGTTAGGCTAGGTAATCACCTGACTGACACTTATAGACAAAACTGACGTAACACTGTGCTGAACTGTGACTGCATCATATTCTTCGTGTTCTAATCTATGTTTATGATATGTTATATTCTAATGTTCATGATTCTTGCATTAGTGAAATCTTATTATATTAGCCATGTTGTAGTTATGTTCTTATGCTTTTTGGTTTTGAGATTGACACTTCTACTAGTAGATTGTAATCAATAGGGAATAAAATTCATAAAAATTCTACCAGAGGGTGTGGTTATTCATGGCTGAAAGGTCATGGTTGCGCCGACAGTTTAATCAATGTCTTTATCCAAAGTAAAGTGTATTGTGGTAATAAATATTGGTGACATCATCGACATATTGCTTGACATATTGATCAGTTATCTCGTCTTGCGGTGTCTCACCACTGGGTCAAGAGATTCATCGGCCTAAAACGAGTCCTGATGTGTATAAAATTGACATAGAAGGATGCGTTACCAGTTCTGGTACCAGAGCGACGGTTTGGCCCTTGGGGGCCCCAGGACGGAGAGTTTTTGTTTAATTTGTTTTTCTGTGATAATGCAAATTGGAGGTATGATGGGTTTCTAAGTTCACCATGACTTTCCTGGGATCTCGGAGCCTGCCTAAGTGAGTTGGGAATGTTCTCGGCGCCATAATGTATGTGGGTTAGGGTTTTTGCGCTTGATGGTTCAGACGATGAGGAATTTATGGACAGAATGGTACATGATCGCCCGCCACCTTATGCGGTGAGCGGCATTGCTCCAAACACTAGCACAGATCCTGGGAACCAGACGAAGGAAAAGGGAACTGCTGATATGGCACAGACTAGTGATACGATTCCGCTACAGAATGGTGTCAGTGTACCCACTGCACCAGACATACCGATACAGTTGCAGCCTCCACCGCAGATACAGAGAATCTACCCAGACGTTCCAGTACTTGAGACTACTACAAATTTGATAGTACCGCCAGACCCGATATACACAAAGCCAAAACTGATACAGATTGAATCAACTCCGAAATTAGTGTCCCAGCCGCAGCCACAGCTGATATCAGGGTACAACCAAGTAACTGGTCCACCATTAATACCTGTCCCAGGTACATTAGAGCAGATTTATGGAGCCGCTGCTCCACGCAGTTCGGGTACGGGTCAAACACCTGCCGCTATATCATTACCAATTACTGTCGGTCCACCAGTGCCATTGTATGCACAGGGTAAACCTGGCGTATGTGATCAGGGAGTGATGACTCAAGATGCGATAAGAGGAGGGCCTATGGGAACCCCCCAGATTATGGCCCCAGGAGAACAAGTAGTTGAACAACCGAGGTCTTTAATGGACCTTAGTCCAGTGGGAGCACCCATTGAAGCGATGCGTCAAGCAGAGTTAGGAGTTCTAACTCCACAGACAATGAGTATAAACACTTCGCATTCACCAATGATGCATGCAGGAAATATCTCATTGCAGGGTTTCACAGTCCAGCAGTTAAATGAATGGTTAGAAAAGACTTATGCTTCACAAAAGACTGCAATGGTTACAGCCGAACCAGAAAAAGAAAAACAAGACGAATACCTGAACTTTGTAAGACTAGGGGCAGAAGCTGCTGAGTTGGTGGAAGGTACAATGGGAGTAAACAGACTGGAGTCGTACACGGAGGCAGAATTGAGATACCTATGTCCAAAAATTACCAAAGAAGTAGGCAAGGTGCATCAGAGATTAGCAAACCTGGCAGATAAGTACAACATTGATATCGGAAACACTAAACATTTGAAAAGAAGTTACAGATTAGATTTTGACTCAAAAGATTTTGAACACATGAGGTCTGCGCCAAATTTGGGGTGCACTGGAAAAATGGGAAGGCAGATGGGCAAAGAAAAGAGATAAGGGAAAGAGTGACAGTCCAGGATCTGATCAGACTAAGGCTTCACCCGATTTGGAATCAGTAAAAATATTACCTGTGAGAGAGACAGCTGGTGGTGATCTAGTTCATGTGCCATGGACCAGAGGAGACATTCTATCTTTCACTAACTATTATCCCAGATTGAGAGAGAAACCGATCGAGTGGTATCAGCAAACAGATAGGTTTGTGAAACTTGCGAAATGTCTTTGGGAAGATTTGAATACCTTGTTTGAGATCATTGTTCCGCCCGACTTGTGGCTTGAGTGTAAGAGAGGAGTTGATTGCCCGACCAGCAAGGGATAAGGTGACCGGGGCACCTTCTGAAGAGGTGATGAAATATTATCATAAGGTGATTGAGTTTTTTAAACAAAAGGTGTCGCCGAAAGTGACCGATTGGCAGAAAATTGACTGGACCTCTCAGGAGCTTAAGGAGTCAATACATGCTTATTACGAAAGATTGTTAAAGGCATTTAAACATTACAGTGGTACTGAGACTATTGAACCAAAAGACATGAACCACCTTGTGTTCAGATTCGTCGAAGGGTTGAGACCAGAGGTTAGCCAGATGATTAAAAATCATTTGATTTGTTGGCAAGCTAAACTGATCAATGAGGTGTTGCAGTATGCAAAGTACTGTAGTGACGAGATTGAGTTGAAACAGAAAAAGTTGAAAGAGAAGGTGATGGTGATGCAGATAAGGGCAGCACAAGCAGGAATACAGGGAAATGGAGTTCAACAGATGATACAGCAGCAACTCCAAATGAATGGTGTGTTTCAGACCCAACCGAGGGGTCGAGGTCGAGGGTTTGTGAACCGCAGTTCAGACATGAATACTGTTGTGATTCAAAATGACATGCAGGGGGTAAAGAAGATGTCACCATGTCATGCGTGCGGGGGCGTGGGGCATTGGAAACGGGAGTGCCCGAGTATGGTGCAGGATGGTGCTGTTCAGCAAGGTGCTTACGTTGGTGCGTTGCAAAATTCACGAGGTCCAAAAGGGAGACATCACAACCCGAATTTTCAGAACAATTCAGTACAAATGCAAGGGGTACAGCCGATGCAACAAATGCAAATGCCACATTTTCAGTCAATGCAATTGCAACCAGTACAACAGCAGATTCATATGGTGCCTAGACAGCAAATGCAATTACCAATGGCTCTGATGGGACAGCAACAGGTGATGGTTCCTCAGCAGGTCACAGGTCAAGTAATGAGTCAAAATAATACAGTACAACAGTTCCCATTACGAGGTGAAAACAGCATGAATGGGGAATGGTCAGATGATAGCTCAGATAGTGAAGAGTGCAGGCTTGCAGCGTCCTTAGAGGTGGATCAGAGGGGTCCATATGTAGAAGGGAAGGTGATGGGTTACAAGGTTTTATTCTTGGTAGATACAGGAGCTACACACTCTACAGTCAGAAGTGTTGAGGTCCCAAAGTTGCCACTTTCAGGACGTACTATAAGGGTGGTCGGAGTGGCAAACCAGTATTTGACAAATCCGGTTACAGATCCAGTGCAGGTTGAGATTGGTAACTTCCAGGGACTGCATAGGTTTGTAGTCTGTGATTCAAGTCCGGTATCCCTACTGGGGAGAGACTTACTGTGCAAGACAAAATGTTCAATTACCTGTTCCAATGACGGAATTGAAGTACAAACAAATAGTGATGATGAGGGAGACGAAGGGCAATTCTCAGAAGATGACACAGGAACAGCGAATGAAGATTATCCTTTAATTACCTTGTTCCCAATGCTTATATTGATTGACCTGCCTGTTGAATTACAGGGGACAGTAACAAAGAAAGTGTGGGATCTGACTGGAAAAGAAGTAGGATTGATAAAAGGGGTAGAACCAGTCAAAGTCCAAATAAAGCCAGATGCAGTATTCCCTCAAGTACCACAATATCGTATGACTCAAGATGTTCTCATCGAAGTGTCACAAATAATTGCAGACTTTCTCCGGCAGGGAGTTTTGAAAGAGGTTTTGAGCAGTCCATGTAACTCTCCAATAATGGGTTTGAAGAAGCCCTGTGGAAAGGTTCGAATTGTGCAAGATTTGAGAAAAATAAATGAAATTGTGATAAAATGCTGTCCTGTGGTACCCAACCCAGCAGTAATAATGTTTCAGGTTCCTTGCGATGCTGAATGGTTTACTGTTGTGGACCTGTCACAAGCCTTCTTTTCGATACCTCTTCATGAGGACAGCCAATTTTTGTTCAGTTTCAAATTCCTGGATAAGGTGTACAGTTGGTGCAGAATTCCTCAAGGGTTTTCTGAATCACTGTCCATCTTCAATCAGATATTGAAAAAGGATTTGGAACCTTTGGTACTGCCTTTTAATTCAACTCTGGTGCAGTACATTGATGATTTGCTGATTGCATCTAAGACGAGGGACAGTGGTAAATATGATACCATTGCCTTACTAAATCATCTGGGAAAGAATGGACACAAAGTGTCACCCAGAAAGCTACAATACTGTCAGAAGGAGGTGAAATACTTAGGGCACCTGATTGAAAAGGGCTCCAGGAGAATATCAAAGGAAAGAATAACAGCAGTTTTGCAAATGAACCCTCCAACGACAAAAAGAGATGTCAGGATGTTTTTGGGAATGGTGGGCTACTGTCGTCAGTGAATACCCAACTTTTCGATCATTTCAAAGCCATTGATAAAGCTAACAGGCAAGGAGATCAAGGATGAGCCATATACTATTACTTTGTCTATGGAAGAACTTCAGTCCTTTATGGAGATGACAGAATGTAAGTGCAGGGCACCAGCATTAGGAATTCCAGACTATGAGAACCCTTTTCTGTTGTTCTGTCATGAACGTGATGCTTGTTCTTTGTCTGTTTTAACACAGGTCCATGGAGATGCAAATCGCCCTGTAGCATATTATTTAGCTACCTTGGACCCTGTCGTAGCAGCCTTACCGGGTTGTTTGCGCGCAGTCGCAGCAGTTGGTCAGAGCCTCACACAATGTGAAGGCATTGTAATGGGATATCCTCTAACAGTAATGGTTCCACATTCAGTTGAAATACTGTTGACTCGAACTAAAACACAGCACATGACTAATGCACGTCTCACTAGATATGAGACGATCATATTGGGGTCACCAAACGTTTCTTTGAAACTGTGCAGTGTATTGAACCCGGCAACTTTACTTCCTGTTGAAAGCACTGAGATTAAAAATGAGGAGGAATTTGAACATGATTGTCTTGAAGTAACTGAACTGTGTACCAAACCTCGTCCAGATATTCAGGACACCCAATTGAAAGAAAATTACTGCATCATGTTTGTTGATGGGTCCTGTCTAAGAGATTCAGCAGGAACGCTGAGAGCTGGTTACGCGGTATGTACAATAGCTGGCATCGTTGAAGCCTCCTGGCTCGAGAGAGTGTTTTCCGCACAAGTGGCAGAACTAATTGCCCTTACTAAGGCATGCCACGCAGCTGTAAATTTAAAAGTCACTACCTATACTGACAGCAGATACGGATTTGGAATTGTGCATGATTTTTGCCAACTTTGGTCCCAGAGAGGTTTCATGACCTCATCTGGTTCCCCTGTGAAAAATTGTGAACAGATAAAAGATTTGTTACATGCAATTCAGTTACCTCTTGAAATTGCCGTGGTGAAATGCAGTGCTCATACCAGATCACAAGACTTTGTGTCCATGGGAAACGGTTATGCAGATCAAGTCGCAAGGTTTTGTGCATTGAACTGTATATCGTTCAAGGAGCAATGGGAACTATTACCACAGATTGAAAATGACACATGTTTGAACCTTGCATTACGAGTAGTGGATACCTTAGATGAGTTAAAGATATTACAGAGCCGTGCAAGCAAAGAAGAGAAACGTTCTTGGCAAAGAATGCAATGTACCCAGAGAGCTGATGATATATGGGTTTCAGAGGAAGGAAAATTAGTTCTACCAAATAGCCTTTTGTCACAATTTGCCCGATTGTACCATGGACAGGCTCATCTTGGGAAGGACGCAATGATCAGGTCATTTAAAATTGATTGGTTCAATCCAAAATTCAGACATGCTATCGAGGTCATTTGTCACAGGTGCATCATCTGTCAACAGATGAATGCGGGAAAAGGGACAGTGGTAACTTTGAGCCACATTGGGAGAGCTGGAGGTCCATTTAGCAAGATGCAAATGGATTTCATTGAGATGCCTGTTTGCGGAGGATTGAAATATGTGTTGGTGATTGTGTGTGTTTTCAGTCACTGGATTGAGGCATACCCTACACGTAGAAACGACAGTCTCACAGTTGCAAAATTGCTACTTAGGGAACTGATACCCAGATTCAGGTTTCCGGTCTCTATAGAATCAGATAGGGGCAGACACTTCAACAATGAGGTGATCAAACTCCTGTGTGCTGCACTTAACATCGAACAGAGACTGCATTGTAGCTATCGCCCTGAAGCATCAGGACTAGTAGAGCAAATGAATGGTACCCTGAAATCAAGAATGGCAAAAATGTGCGCAGCTACCAATATGAAGTGGCCAGATGCATTACCTCTAGTGCTGATGTCAATGAGAAACACCCCAGATAAGAAAACGGGATTGTCCCACCATGAAATCCTCATGGGTAGAGCTATGAGGTTACCAGCAGTACCTGCAAATGCTCTAGTGAATATTACAGATGATATGGTGTTGGATTACTGCAAAATTTTGGCTGATGTGATTTGCTCTTTCTCTCACCAGGTGGAAGCTAACACTTTGCCACCAATTGGGGACCCAGGCCACTCTCTGCAAGCTGGTGACTGGGTGGTTGTCAAAAAGCATGTGAGAAAGTCGTGTCTGGAGCCACGTTGGAAAGGGCCCTATCAAGTGATCTTGACAACTACCACTGCTGTAAAGTGTGCCGGAATTCCAAACTGGATACATGCCAGCCACATCAAAAAGGTAACGTGTCCAGATGAAGAAGAATTCGAAATCACCAGCACACCTGTTCAGAAGGAGAAGTCTCAGGTCTAGAAAACAGTCAAGAAAGAACTGAGACTGCTGGAGAACTCACTGAGAACAGCCTCGTCCCTCAAACAGTCAATGAGTTCGAGAGAGGTGACAGAGAGCCTGTCTCAGTAGAAACGACAAGAGAACAAAATCCAGAAGAAGTTCTCCCAGAAATAGACAGATAAGGGCTAGAACTTGAACCTGGTACAGATCCAGAAGTAGAAGAAGAGGAAGGAGAAATAGTAGAGAGAAGGCAGAGTGAACCGAAAACTCCTGAGCCAACTGCAGGTCCATCAAGCGAAAACACCATAGTACAAGAGGAGGGTGCTGTTCAAAGTTCTGAAAAGACACATCAGACACATAAGAATGATGACAGACCAAACAAACCATTTTCTAAAATACGAGGTGTACCAAGAGACACAGTAATAGAGGAAGGCGATACATCTCGAGTAGAAGACTTAAGCGAAGGAGAACAACAAGGTGAAAGGAAATTGAAAAGAAAAGGAATTGCAAACAGGAGATATACAGGTCCTGAATGGGCATATGCTACAACATCTGAATGGCAACAAGAATTCCTGGCATTCTGTTTTGATCGAGAAGTACCAGGCCAATACTACGGAACCTGAGCAAATCTGAGGAAATCTTGGCTAAAATCTGAAATTGAAAACTGAGAGACTTTATAAATTACCGAAAGTGACACTAAAACCGGATTGACATCAAGAAACCTGATTGTGGCAAGCTGCTAACCTGATTTGACAAAAGAAAAGGGGTCCTGGAGTGAGTGAAGATGCTGTAAATATACGCAAGAAAAATTGTTTTAGGTCATTGTAGGAAGTTGGCTCTGTATGCACTATTTCAAAGTAAGGAATAGTATGCACAGAGTCCAAGGGTTCCCCTTAGAGGTAAGATAGTGGCAAAAAGAGATAATACTAATGCTCTATTTTGTGGTAGTGTGGTCGAGCAGTAGGCTTATCAAAGGAGTAGTGTTAAGCATTTGTTGTACATACACACAGGCAATAAATGAGGAACACACACTCAGAGACAAATCCAGCCAATAGGTTTTGTTATAGAAAAATATATTTTCTTAGTTTATTTTAAGAACCACAGGTTCAATTTCTACATGTAATATCTCATTTGAAAGGTATTGCAGGTAAGTACTTTAGGAACTTTGAATCATTACATTAGCATGTATACTTTTCACATAAAACACAATAAGCTGTTTTAAAAGTGGACACAGTGCAATTTTCACAGTTCCTGGGGGAGGTAAGTTTTTGTTAGTTTTGTCAGGTAAGTAAATCACTTACAAGTCTCAGATTTGGGTCCAAGGTAGCCCACCGTTGGGGGTTCAGAGCAACCCCAAAGTTACCACACCAGCAGTACAGGGGCGGTCAGGTGCAGAGGTCAAAGAGGTGCCCAAAACGCATAGGCTGCGATGGAGAGAAGGGGGTGCCCCGGTTCCGGTCTGCCAGCAGGTAAGTACCCGCGTCTTCGGAGGGCAGACCAGGGGGGTTTTGTAGGGCACCGGGGGGGACACAAGTCAGCACAAAAAGGACACCCTCAGCAGCGCGGGGCGGCCGGGTGCAGTGTGCAAACACGCTTCGGGTTTTCAATGGTTTTCAATGAGAGATCAAGGGATCTCTTCAGCGTCGCAGGCAGGCAAGGGGGGGGCTCCTCAGGGTAGCCACCACCTGGGCAAGGGAGAGGGCCTCCTGGGGGTCACTCCTGCACAGGAGTTCCGTTCCTTTAGGTGCTGGGGGCTGCGGGTGCAGGGTCTTTTCCAGCCGTCGGGAAATGGAGTTTCAGGCAGTCGCGGTCAGGGGGAGCCTCGGGATTCCCTCTGCAGGCGTCGCTGTGGGGGCTCAGGGGGGACAGCTTTGGTTACTCACCGACTCGGAGTCGCCGGAGGGTCCTCCCTGAGGTGTTGGTTCTCCACCAGTCGAGTCGGGGTCGCCGGGTGCAGTGTTGCAAGTCTCACGCTTCTTGGGGGGAGTTGCAGGGGTCTTTAAGTCTGCTCCTTGAAACAAAGTTGCAGTTCTTTTGGAGCAGGGCCGCTGTCCTCGGGAGTTCCTTGGTTTGCTTGAAGCAGGGCAGTCCTCTGAGGATTCAGAGGTCGCTGGTCCTTTGGAAAGCATCGCTGGAGCAGGGTTCTTTGGAAGGCAGGAGACAGGCCGGTAGGACTGGGGCCAAAGCAGTTGGTGTCTTCTGTTCTTCCTCTGCAGGGGTTTTTCAGCTCAGCAGTCTTCTTCTTCTTGTAGGTTTCAGGAATCTAAATTCTTAGGTTCAGGGAAGCCCTTAAATACTAAATTTAAGGGCGTGTTTAGGTCTGGGGGGTTAGTAGCCAATGGCTACTAGCCCTGAGGGTGGGTACACCCTCTTTGTGCCTCCTCCCAAGGGGAGGGGGTCACATCCCTAATCCTATTGGGGAATCCTCCATCTGCAAGATGGAGGATTTCTAAAAGTTAGAGTCACCTCAGCTCAGGACACTTTAGGGGCTGTCCTGACTGGCCAGTGACTCCTCCTTGTTATTCTCATTATTTCCTCCGGCCTTGCCGCCAAAAGTGGGGGCCGTGGCCGGAGGGGGCGGGCAACTCCACTAGCTGGAGTGTCATGCGGTGCTGGCACAAAGGGGTGAGCCTTTGAGGCTCACCGCCAAGTGTGACAGCTCCTGCCTGGGGGAGGTGATAGCATCTCCACCCAGTGCAGGCTTTGTTACTGGCCTCAGAGTGACAAAGGCACTCTCCCCATGGGGCCAGCAACATGTCTCGGTTGTGGCAGGCTGCTGGAACTAGTCAGCCTACACAGATAGTCGGTTAAGGTTTCAGGGGACACCTCTAAGGTGCCCTCTGGGGTGTATTTTACAATAAAATGTACACTGGCATCAGTGTGTATTTATTGTGCTGAGAAGTTTGATACCAAACTTCCCAGTTTTCAGTGTAGCCATTATGGTGCTGTGGAGTCCGTGTTTGACAGACTCCTAGACCATATACTCTTATGGCTACCCTGCACTTACAACGTCTAAGGTTTGGCTTAGACACTGTAGGGGCACAGTACTCATGTACTGGTGCCCTCACCTATGGTATAGTGCACCCTGCCTTAGGGCTGTAAGGCCTACTAGAGGGGTGACTTATCTATACTGCATAGGCAGTGTGAGGTTGGCATGGCACCCTGAGGGGAGTGCCATGTTGACTTACTCGTTTTGTTCTCACCAGCACACACAAGCTGGTAAGCAGTGTGTCTGTGCTGAGTGAGGGGTCCCCCGGGTGGCATAAGATATGCTGCAGCCCTTAGAGACCTTCCCTGGCATCAGGGCCCTTGGTACCAGGGGTATCAGTTACAAGGGACTTACCTGGATGCCAGGGTGTGCCAATTGTGGAATCAAAAGTACAGGTTAGGGAAAGAACACTGGTGCTGGGGCCTGGTTAGCAGGCCTCAGCACACTTTCAATTCAAAACATAGCATCAGCAAAGGCAAAAAGTCAGGGGGTAACCATGCCAAGGAGGCATTTCCTTACAGTCATCCTATAATTGATTGTTATTCTGCTATCTGATTATATACAGACATGGCTAGTAATAGAAGTAGTAGCAAGAAAAGTAAAGTGTGTGGGTGGTTGAGCCTTATAGTAGGTATTGTGTGTGCAATAATGATTGTGGGTGTGATTGTAGGAATGCCGTGGTTAGAGAAAAAGACTATTAATGCTACCTCAAAACCTGTAACTACAACACTAACACCGTCGGAAAGATTCGAACAGGATGCATGACACATGCATGAGGGAACTAATTCAAAGGGGGAACTTTCTACTAACGTCTTCCATCGCTTGCTAAATGAATATGTGGAGACTATGGATGCGAAAGATTGTTATGTGTGCACTAAGATTCCTTCATCTGTGCAGGAGGGAGTTACTTATCATAGCCTTCCTTTAACTTATGGGATTAGTTGTAGCTTGCTATTAACAAGATTCTATAATCAAGAGCATGTGCAATACTTCTATTCAAACCTGGATGTTGTGTTTTCCTTTGTGCCTGTGATTGAATTTTTGAATAGATTAGCTAAAGAACATGATATAAAATTAGTTAGAGGTTTCTTTGAGCCAACACTTACATTCGGAACTGCTTATGCACATCGCAATAATTTGACTTGCTTACTATCGCCTGTAGAGAAGAGTTTAGATCACACTGATGATAGACGCAAAGCATTGAAGGAAAGATTAGAGAAAGGATTAGAAAAGCGCACATATGCAAATGATTATGCTTACACTGCAATCAAAACACAAGGCAAATTAGCAATATATGCATTACATGTAGGTAGGCTTTGTATATATAGACCAAAATCTGAGCAAGCCAATTTATTTGTGGGAACGAATGAATGCAGGCATGTGTTTTTGTTTCAGAGTAAATGGACCTTCATGTTGAATGGACAGGATCCAGCGATCCCTGGGATCTATTACATCTGTGGGCTTAATGCATATTACCATCTTCCTAAAGGATGGTATGGGACATGTTATTTGGGAATAGTTTTCCCAAAGATCTACCAGATTGATGACTTAAAACAAATACCTAAAACGTCTGAAATACAACATACTAGACAAAAACGAGAATCAGTGGCGGCTGTCATTGGTGACATATTTGGAGCTATAATCCCTTCGGCAGGGGTTATCTTAAATTCTATGAAGATACAAAAGTTGTCTACTATTGTGGATAACATGCTGACAAATTTTACAGGGGCTATTCTCCTGATGGATACTGAACTTGCTGCAGAAAGAGCTATGCCTCTTCAAAATCGGCTTGCTTTAGACGTTCTTTTAGCAAAGAGTGGAGGGGTCTGCAAGATGCTCAATGAGCGTCATTGTTGTTCATTCATTCCAGATTAGAAGTATGCTTACTAACCTTACTAGAGATAGTACAGATTTGAAGGATTTGAAAGAACTTGGTGTTTGGGAGAAATTTGGAAAGGGAATTGCCAAAGTTGGGAGTTGGTTTACAAACATTTGGAATGGGGTACTTCCAAAAATATTAATGGGATTATTAGTTATTTTGATTTGCCTATTAGGATTATGGGGTGCATGCAAAATTAATGACAAAATTAAGAGAAATTGGACCAAAAGAACAAGAAGAAATGAAGAAAGTGAAAGAGAGAAAATATTCAATTAAATTTGGGAAAATTCACATAAAGGGCAAGATGTTGAAATGCGCATTATGCGCAAGGTGAAAAATTGAAAAAGGTTTGTGTGATGACGAGCGTCATCAGAGGAGGGACTGAAAGAGCGTAGTTTAAATATATCAATTATTAAAAGTATAATGCTTATATAAATGCCTAACAAATGCTGCATAGAAGACGACAATGAATAGTAATTTGCTTAATGTGCATTTGAATTATGTCAATGAAAACACCATTGCGGATACAAACAAATGTTAGTTATAAAAATGATTGTTTGCATCATAATTAATCGAGCTTATATTGGCGTTTACAATATTGCATTAAACCATAGGCCTTAAGTTAACGTGAGCTGCGGATTTAGCTGCCTAGCTTTCATATTAAAGCATTTTTCTCTGTTTTACAGTGTGCTGACTCACAAAGGGCCATGGCCCTGCATTTGTTCTTTTCTTCGTTCCATGTAACCATAATGATTTCGTTCCCATCCGCATGTTAGCTGTTTCTGTATGGATTATTATACTATTTGCAACAAAATAGATTAAAAGAAATATTCAAGGACATTTAACCACGGACTGAAGAACTTATGACCCGAGGAACGTGCCAAAATGATGAACTAATCCAGGATGTGCCACCTCCGAAGACGTCAATTATGAAGACCAATCAAAGTGTTGTAAATTATCGTGGGGTGACAATTGAAATTACCTAATGTATAATTTGATAGGTTAAAGATAGTGGGGTATAGTAAATGACCAATAAGATTTTGGGAGAAGGGGTTACGAAAAGGGATAAAAACTCATGTCACAGAAGGGACGTTAGAACTAGGTAGGGAATGATATCGATTTCATCCAGAAACTCTGTCACTCTGTTTGGTGATTGGAGACTTAATAAAATTACCTTGCCCGTAGACTGCCCTTCACACTTTTCCTCCCTATGAGGGAAGTGTCCCCTGTCCTTTAGATGAAGCTAAACTGAAGACGACCTGACTGATGTCCTGAAGACGAAGACTGATCCTGTGTGCTGACCTATTACTGGAGGGTAATTATGACAATGAAAATCACAATTTGTCTGTTTGCTTTTTCTTTCTAGGTACCAACTGTTGTATTTTTGAATAGAGGCCATAGCTAGATGTTTTCTAAATTGGTGTCCTAAATTATTTTGCATGAAGTCCAACATGCTAATGCTAATTAGTGGTTAGGCTAGGTAATCACCTGACTGACACTTATAGACAAAACTGACGTAACACTCTGCTGAACTGTGACTGCATCATATTCTTCGTGTTCTAATCTATGTTTATGATATGTTATATTCTAATGTTCATGATTCTTGCATTAGTGAAATCTTATTATAGTAGCCATGTTGTAGTTATGTTCTTATGCTTTTTGGTTTTGAGATTGACACTTCTACTAGTAGATTGTAATCAATAGGGAATAAAATTCATAAAAATTCTACCAGAGGGTGTGGTTATTCATGGCTGAAAGGTCATGGTAGCGCCGACAGTTTAATCAATGTCTTTATCCGAAGTAAAGTGTATTGTGGTAATAAATATTGGTGACATCATCGACATATTGCTTGACATATTGATCAGTTATCTCGTCTTGCGGTGTCTCACCACTGGGTCAAAAGATTCATCGGCCTAAAACGAGTCCTAATGGGTATAAAATTGTCATAGAAGGACGCGTTACCACTTGCTTTCTGATAACGGAATGTAATATCATTATGCTTATGATGTGGTTCTTGGTTTCCGTGGAGCTCAAGAGCAGTTAGAGAGAGAGCAAGCCATTGGGAATGAGAAGCAAGTGTGGTTGCTGGGGTGTTTTGACTTCTACATAAATAAATCTTCTTTGATTTGATTTATAATTGCCTCCCTACATCATTTCAGGGTCCCGGCACATTTTCAAAAACCAACAATTTTCCATGTCAGAACATTGAAGTATTCACTGGTAAAACCATCAACCAGGCTGATCATGTGCATACACTGATCCTTTATTCAGAGTCTGTTCCCCTCTGAGCTTTTCCAACCAGATGTCTGGGTTGCTCTTGGGACCATTGCAAACACATACCCAACCTTCTGAGCCCTATTTGGATAATGCTTCAATGTTGGGTTTTTGTGACTTTTCTGGCTCATTCCGTTTTTAAAAGGTTTAATTCTTCACAAAAAGCACCATTTATATTGGTTTCTGTTCAATTGTGGATCAGCCACAAGAAAGGCCTCAGTCCCAAGTGTCTCTCTTGGTGTCTCTTAGAAACATTTTCACCATACTTCAGCTTTGCAACTGGTTGTCCCTTAGATTTTCGTTACAAATATATTTCTTTTATCAAAAAACTTTGGAAACAACTCCATTTTTTTCATTTCCTCGTATTATAGTGTCATTTTTTACCCTTCTGTGATGTGAATGTATTAGCTATTTATTTCTTAGCTGTATTGTTCTGTGGTTGGTTGTTATTAATACACATATTACAGACTTTTCTCTGGTGAGAACCTTGCTGCTAATGCCAAGCCATCAAACGTAAGCCAAGGGTATCTTTATCAAAACCAGATTACCTTTTGTAGGTCCATACATTTGGAGAATGATGGTACCATAGCAGAGCTCACATGAAGACTGCGGCCTCTCTCTTCTAATGCCCAGGTGTCTATTACACAACTTGGAGGTTTTCATTTTATGTAAATTAATCAACTGTATACAGTGTTCAGGAAAATAGGCTCTCCCATACTCCCACACACCATCTCCAAGAGGTATCTACTAATTTTAGGAACCCTTACATATGCCTTCTGCTGTAATGTGAGAACTTCTGTTACCACTCATACCGGATTCATATGTTTTGGGGGATTTTCTATATGTCTTGAATCTCTCGTTTTGTCTATACCACTTTGGTTTTATTACCGACTCATGGCACGGCAAACCTAGATACTCTGTAAGTAGTTGTAAAGCCTCTGGTATTGTGTATCACAAAAATGTAAGCCATTTGAATATTCAGTAGCCTGATATGTTGCTCTGTAGCAAAGAGTTCCCTTCCTTTAGAGGTATTTTTAGGACATCAGGGCACTCTTACTTCTGCTGCAAGTAGACACAATGGCCATGGCCCCGTAGACATAGGTGCTGAGCTACAATTCCGCTTGATGGTTCTTTAGTTGAGTCAAATGCTATAGTTAGTGAGGATTCCATCAGGATCTCATGCTGGCTGACATTTATCTCTGAAAGGGTACTGATGTAGTAAAAAGGGGACATGCATTTACTTAAGCTAGATTGGTCAGTGAACTGAACTTCCTCTTCCTTGTAATGACGTTGCCACATTGTTAATAAAGTCACATTCCAGAAATCTAACTACTCTTGATTTGTTAGGGCATAGGATTACACTGAACCTTAATAGGGTGTATTAAATTCTTCACTACCCAGATTCAGTATTTCTTTCTTTTTGTATTCATTTGTAATCCATATTATTAATGGATGTCCGTTTCCCATACATATTAAACAATGGGCAACACCTATGTGTAACTTACATATTACTATTTATAGTTGTCGTGTAATGATTCAGATGACCTTGGCAAAGTCCACGGATCTGGGTGAAATGACTGTGTATGTTTACCCTTGCCACACCTTTCTGTACGTTTGTATTGTGCACATTAATTTGGAAAACATGCAACAATAAATAAAAAAGTCACATCTGGAGGCATTCTAGACATTTATTGGGTTAGAACTATGAACATTGCGTGCTCCAGCCTTGCTGCTTTCTTTTCGAATTTACTACCCAAATTAGTATTAGTTTTGATATTGTCTTAAAAATGGGTAAAACCACAACTAGCTTCAACATAAAAGGAAATTAATAATGCAAGGCTAAATCTACCGCAGTGCTCTGGGGCCTTACTGAAAGCACCAACCTGTGATACGATACAAACACAAAATGTATTTATGCTAGTCAGTTAAACCCATCGCATCTAAAACAATTGCCATGAATTAAAAGTACGAAAAATGACTATTTCATTATTTAAAAGATAAACCCCAATTCAGTGCTTAATTTGTGCTTGTTGTTTCCGGTGCGGAGCACCGGCACTTATTTTTGAGGGCCGGGGCTTATTCTTCTGCCTCAAGCATCTGCTGCGAGCAAAAGACACATATGGGAAAGACGGAGGAAGTGAAAAACGAAAAAGCGTCACAAAGGGAGGAAGTAGAAAGCTGCTAGAGTGAGCTGAATGGGGCAGGGAGTGGCCTTAAATGGATTGAAGAGGCCCGAGGTGTCTTCAAGATTATGCCGCCTCTGTATTCCGTACTCGCACATTTAATTGCGGCAGCCGCGTATTTAAAAGGAGGGCTTTGAGCACCGGCACCTTTTATTTACAAATTAAGCACTGCCCCAATTAGTTAATTTGTCACATTTATAGGAAGTTATGTGTGACAAGTTATGTGCTGCTTTGATTGAGTGCTACTACAATCATCAATGATGCCTTTAAAACGTGTCCTTTCTGTGGCTAGTGGTCAGCAAGAGACAGCTGCTCCTTTCATGGAACATGTCCTTTTTATTAACACAAGCTCCTCTGATTAACTTGGACTAACTGTTTCATGGGGCACCTTCAAATTAGTGCAACAGACTCAAACAGCGAAAGTGCGTCTTATTACATATAATGCAGTACCCGGGCAGATGCAGACTCATGAGTGGTCTGGGGACAGTGTATTGGTGAAATGAGAAGCAGCTGATTGAAGTACTCACTCCTCTTTCACTCTGCCAGTGGCACCCTGACGCACTTCAGTGGGGGAACAGAGACTGCCCTGCAGGAGAGGGAAATGAGTGACTGCACCTGGCCCCTGGGGGATGTCTGTGGCCAGTCCATGGGTCTTCATTTCCCCCTTCCAGATGGCTGCCCTCAGGGCCACTCTGACTGTATGCCATCTTTGGGTGTCTCCCAGTCAGTGTGCTCCTGATGGACTGTTTGCCTGTGCAGCCGCATCTACGACGCGAATTGGGCGCAAAGGTAAAGTGTTACCCTCTTCCATGGGGTGATACCCCAAAGTACGTGAGGGAACACCCACTCATGATTTAGCTGGCCCTGTATTTGTGTCAGCATTATCAGAAATGAAGAAGGGGCCGCACAAGAGTCTACGACCTCTTTTGTAAAACAACAGTGCCCCAGGGGTGCAGAAAACAGGCGAAATGGGCGCCACCGCGTAGTCACTGTCTGTAATGTGGCGCCCGTGTAGTCACTGTCTGTAATGTGGCGCCTCAAGGTAGTGTGGGCCCTCATTTCTAATCTTACAAATTTTCCATTTTTTCTCTATGGGGAACAGCCCAGTGCTACTAAATAGTTTAGTTTGTGAGACGTGATGTACTTCTTCCCTGAAAACACTTTGCCCTGAAATATTCTTTGAAGGCTGTAACCATAGCTCTCTGATTAAAACAAAAATGGTCAAAATCCCTATTTGGCGCTCTTTTCAGCAACAAGAATATTCTGGACCAGACTCAGAAAAGACTCGTCTTGAAAAGTCCTACACTTTGAAACGAATTTTCAAGCATCATTTACACTTTGCAAAAACCCTTCACTTCGATCCTGTTTAATTTGAGAGTGTTCCCTCCACCTTCGCCCCCCCTGAAACTTTTAACTTCTGAAACTAAAGTGAGCGATTCCGAGCGGTTTCCTTGATAAAAAAATTATCTGAGACAAGTATGTGAAAACCCACACATTTTCAACATTATCAGTGTATTCTCCTCCCTTTGCATGCTTTTTCCCCCAGGAACCCTCAGCATCTAGACCCCTAACCTTACATTTGTAAATGTAAACTGTCAACAGTCCTGATTCTGTCAATCGCATTTAAATTCCTAAGCAGCTTATTTTGCTCAGTTTAGTTTAACTCAGGTGTGCAAAATGGTTCGTGTATTGAGCCCCCTGTGTTTAAAAGAGCACGTCACCTTGGTCACAAGCTTGTTTACATTGAGTAATACACAGAAATAAGTAAAAGAGGCTTCATCTATCACAAGGTTACATTTAGGAAAGTGATTTTCAAGCACTGACCTGAATTGTCACTATCTATGATCCTGAAAATCGTTTCCAAGTTGGCCCGGTGTCTGTAAAGTGCTTCCAGCAAACTGGCATGCAGGTGCTAAAACGCAAAATGTTACACAAATATGAGTACTACACTGAAAATTATCTATATAGCATTTTAATGTACAGATATTAAAATCCATTTCAATTAAAAATCCAAAGATCTAACTTTTACAATAACATCCAAAACACTCAGTCCATGATCATATAGAAGACTTTCAAACCGTTATTACAGCTACAAACACATCACACTTGGTTTTGCGGTATAATCAGCAATAAAAACCAGGTAAAAATAGCTACAAGGGTTACTTGATAGTAATAGGAACAATGTTACCAAGAGTGCTGGCATGCAGTGCAATAATAGCAGCGACGAAAACTATACAGAATTAACAGTTTGGAGTGTGTCTGTGCCTAAATGTTACGACCACACTTTTAGTGCAGAGATATAGAAGATACTGCACAAAATAATTACTAGAAGCAGTGGCGTTATACCCTAAAGTACTGGCGTGCTTAATGCAGCAATAGCAGCAGTGAAAAAAAGCAAATCGTCAGCAATATAAGATGCAACTAAGCTGGAAAGTTGCCACCCAGCTTCCAGTACAATCATTTACCTTACATATATCGCTCAAAGCTCAGTTGTTATTACATTGTCATAGAACTGCCATGGAGCAAGAGCAAAAGAAGCCTGCACAGTCAGTCGCTGCTCCCAGTGCTCCTAGGCATCGGATCGGGCGAAGCAAAAAACAGACACAGCTATGTTTCATGGTTTATACAGTAAATCAACCTTTTATGCCCCAGGAATCACAGACAAGTCTTCCTATGGGGCCTCCATGCAGTTAAACCTGTTTAACGCAGTGATAATACATTTTGTCAACAGGATATTGAGCATCATGTTATCGGGACTTAAGGACGCAATTATGGCTTGTTGACGTGTCTATACCCAACTTATTCCACTCTCCCCGCACCCTGGATCTGCGTTCCCTCAGTAATGCTCGGCAGAGACACACCACATGTTCTAGGGATTCTTCCTGACAACCACAGGCCATGCAAGCTGATCTAGCCACCGGCTGTTGCAGCTAGGTTGATGTTTCAAAAAGGCCCAATAACCTCGCCTGAGGGCCATGATTTTTTCCTTCAGGTGAATAATATTGTAGGAAAGTACCATCTTGCCTGGCATGTTACCCCCATATTTCACTGTATATATGTTGTTTTAGTTGTATGTGTCACTGGGACCCTGCCAGCCAGGGCCCCAGTGCTCATAAGTGTGCCCTGTATGTGTTACCTGTGTTATGACTAACTGTCTCACTGAGGCTCTGCTTTCCAGAACCTCAGTGGTTATGCTCTCTCATTTCTTTCCAAATTGTCACTAACAGGCTAGTGACCAATTTCACCAATTTACATTGGCATACTGGAACACCCTTATAATTCCCTAGTATATGGTACTGAGGTACCCAGGGTATTGGGGTTCCAGGAGATCCCTATGGGCTGCAGCATTTCTTTTGCCACCCATAGGGAGCTCTGACAATTCTTACACAGGCCTGCCCTTGCAGCCTGAGTGAATTAACGTGCACGTTATTTCACAGCCATCTACCACTGCACTTAAGTAACTTATAAGTCACCTATATGTCTAACCTTTACCTGGTAAAGGTTGGGTGCTAAGTTACTTAGTGTGTGGACACCCTGGCATTAGCCAAGGTGCCCCCACATGGTTCAGGGCAAATTCCCCGGACTTTGTGAGTGCGGGGACACCATTACACGCGTGCACTATACATATGTCACGACATATGTATAGCGTCACAATGGTAACTCCGAACATGGCCATGTAACATGTCTAAGATCATGGAATTGTCACCCCAATGCCATTCTGGCATTGGGGAGACAATTCCATGATCCCCGAGTCTCTAGCACAGACCCGGGTACTGCCAAACTACCTTTCCCGGGGTTTCACTGCAGCTGCTGCTGCTGCCAACCCCTCAGACAGGTTTCTGCCCTCCTGGGGTCCAGCCAGGCTTGGCCCAGGAAGGCAGAACAAAGGACTTCCTCAGAGAGAGGGTGTTACACCCTCTCTCTTTGGAAAAAGGTGTTAGGGTTGGGGAGGAGTAGCCTTCCCCAGCCTCTGGAAATGCTTTCATGGGCACAGATGGTGCCCATTTCTGCATACGCCAGTCTACACCGGTTCAGGGATCCCCCAGCCCTGCTCTGGCGCGAAACTGGACAAAGGAAAGGGGAGTGACCACTCCCCTGACCTGCACCTCCCCTGGGAGGTGCCCAGAGCTCCTCCAGTGTGCTCCAGACCTCTGCCATTTTGGAAACAGAGGTGCTGCTGGCACCCTGGACTGCTCTGAGTGGCCAGTGCTAGCAGGTGACGTCAGATACTCCTTCTGATAGGCTCCTCCAGGTGTTGCTAGCCTATCCTCTCTCCTAAGTAGCCAAACCTCCTTTTCTGGCTATTTAGGGTCTCTGCTTTGGGGAATTCTTTAGATAACGAATGCAAGAGCTCATCAGAGTTCCTCTGCATCTCTCTCTTCACCTTCTGCCAAGGAATCGACTGCTGACCACGCTGGAAGCCTGCAAAACTGCAACAAAGTAGCAAAGACGACTACTGCGACCTTGTAACGCTGATCCTGCTGCCTTCTCGACTGTTTTCCTGGTGGTGCATGCTGTGGGGGTAGTCTGCCTCCTCTCTGTACTAGAAGCTCCGAAGAAATCTCCTGTGGGTCGACGGAATCTTCCCCCTGCAACCGCAGGCACCAAAGAACTGCATCATTGGTCCTCTGGGTCTCCTCTCAGCACAACGAGTGAGGTCCCTTGAACTCAGCAACTCTGTCCAAGTGACTCCCACAGTCCAGTGACTCTTCAGTCCAAGTTTGGTGGAGGTAAGTCCTTGCCTCCCCACGCTAGACTGCATTGCTGGGAACCACGTGTTTTGCTGCTACTCCGGCTCCTGTGCACTCTTCCAGGATTTCCTTTGTGCACAGCCAAGCCTGGGTCCCCAGCACTCTAACCTGCAGTGCACGACCTCCTGAGTTGTCCTCTGGCGTCGTGGGACCCTCCTTTGTGACTTCAGGTGAGCTCCGGTTCACTCCACTTTGTAGTGCCTGTTCCAGCACTTCTGCAGGTGCTGCTTGCTTCTGAGTGGGCTCTTTGTCTTGCTGGACACCCCCTCTGTCTCCTCACGCAATTGGCAACATCCTGGTCCCTCCTGGGCCACAGCAGCATCCAAAAACCCTAACCGCGACCCTTGCAGCTAGCAAGGCTTGTTTGTGGTCTTTCTGCACGGAAATACCTCTGCAAGCTTCTTCACGACGTGGGACATCCATCCTCTAAAGGGGAAGTTTCTAGCCCTTGTCGTTCTTGCAGAATCTACAGCTTCTACCATCCAGTGGCAGCTTCTTTGCACCCACAGCTGGCATTTCCTGGGCATCTGCCCACTCCCGACTTGATCGTGACTCTTGGACTTGGTCCCCTTGTTCCACAGGTATCTCGTCTGGAAATCCATCGTTGTTGCATTGCTGGTGTTTGTCTTCCTAGCAGAATTCCCCTATCACGACTTCTGTGCTCTTTGGGGAACTTAGGTGCACTTTGCACCCACTTTTCAGGGTCTTGGGGTGGGCTATTTTATAAACCCTCACTGTTTTCTTACAGTCCCAGCGACCCTCTACAAGGTCACATAGGTTTGGGGTCCATTCGTGGTTCGCATTCCACTTCTAGAGTATATGGTTTGTGTTGCCCCTATCCCTATGTGCCCCCATTGCAATCTATTGTGACTATACATTGTTTGCACTGTTTTCTATTGCTATTACTGCATATTTTGGTATTGTGTACATATATCTTGTGTATATTTGCTATCCTCATACTGAGGGTACTCACTGAGATACTTTGGCATATTGTCATAAAAATAAAGTACCTTTATTTTTAGTATATCTGTGTATTGTGTTTTCTTATGATATTGTGCATATGCCACTAGAGGTACTGTAGGAGCTTCACTCGTCTCCTAGTTCAGCCTAAGCTGCTCTGCTAAGCTACCTTTTCTATCAGCCTAAGCTGCTAGACACCCCTCTACACTAATAAGGCATACCTGGACCTGGTGCAAGGTGTAAGTACCCCTTGGTACCCACTACAAGCAAGGCCAGCCTCCTACATTGGTTGTGCAGCGGTGGGATAAGTACTTGCAACTACTTACCACTTTGTCATTTTGTACTTTTCATAAGAGAAAAATATACAAAACAAGTTCAGTGTATGTACACCTAACCGAAAAGTTTTGCTTTTCTTCTCTTACTCTTTTGCTAAGTGCTGAAAAGTACCTCTAAAACTTTCAAAAAGTTCTTAAAAAGTTAAAAAAGTTTTTGTTCTGTTCTTTAACAAGTTCTGAAACTTATTTCTTTCTTTTTCTGTCCCTTAAACCTTTTCTATAATGTCTGGTACAGGCCAAACTGTTGATCTGACCAAACTTGCTTATGATCACCTTAGCTGGAAAGGAGCAAGGAGTCTCTGCATTGAAAGAGGTTTAGGGGTAGGGAAGAATACCTCTAGAGAATTGTTAGTTAATATGCTCATTGAACAAGATAAGACCTTAGTTGGCACTTCTGGTGAGAGATTAGCTGATGGTTCCCACTCTGATTCTGGGGCACCCCTAGTAAAGGAGTTAGAAGGGAACCTTCCCAACCTGCCCATTAGCAGACCACCTAGCAGGGTTGGTACTGATGTGAGTTCTCATCATAGTATAGAGGTAACTCCTTTAGGCCAGGTTGTTAGAGTGCCATCTGTTAGGGCAGGTCTCCCTCTGTTCATTCTCATCATTCTTCTGTGTCAAGGCATGCCCAACCCACCCTCCCTGAAGACAGAGTGTTAGAAAGGGAGCTCAATAGATTGAGAGTGGAAGAATCCAGGCTAAAGCTCAAGAAGCAACAGCTGGATTTAGATAGACAAGCATTTGACTTAGAAAAAGAAAGACAGGTTGGGGTTTGGACCCCATGGTGGCAGCAGCAGTATTACAGATAGTAATCCTGTAAAAAAACATGATTCTAGGAACCTGCACAAGATAGTTCCCCCTTACAAGGAGGGGGATGACATTAACAAGTAGTTTGCTGCACTTGAGAGGGACTGTAATGTACAGGGGTCCCTCAAAGGCAGTGGGCTGCTATCCTATGGCTATCTTTCAGTGGAAAGGGTAGGGATAGGCTCCTTATTGTGAAGGAAAGTGATGCCAATGATTTTAAAGTTCTTAAGAATGCACTCCTTGATGGTTATGGCTTAACCACTGAACAGTACAGTATCAAGTTTAGAGAAACCAAAAAGGAGTCTTCACAAGACTGGGTAGACTTTGTTGACCATTCAGTGAAGGCCTTGGAGGGGTAGTTACATGGCAGTAAAGTTGCTGACTACGAAAGCCTGTATAACTTAATCCTGAGAGAGCATATTCTTAATAATTGTGTGTCTGATTTGTTACACCAGTACCTGGTAGACTCTGATCTGACCTCTCCCCAAGAATTGGGAAAGAAGGCAGACAAATGGGTCAGAACAAGGGTGAACAGAAAAGTTCATACAGGGGGTGACAAGGATGGCAAGAAGAAGGATGGTAAGTCTTCTGACAAGGGTGGGGACAAATCTAAAAATGAGTCTTCATCAGGCCCACAAAAACACTCTGGTGGGGGTGGTGGGCCCAAATCCTCTTCAAATCAAAACAAAGAAAAGAAACCATGGTGCTATTTATGTAAAATAAAAGGCCATTGGACAACTGATCCTAGTTGCCCAAAGAAAAGCACCAAGCCTCCTACCACTACAACCCCTGCTGCTACACCTAGTGCCCCTAGTAATAGCAGTGGTGGTGGGAGCAAACCTACTAATAGCCAATCCAAGGGAGTTGCTGGGCTCACTTTTGGTAACTTAGTTGGGGTTAGTCTTGTTAGGGAGACCACAGAGGCTGTGTTAGTCTCTGAGGGGGCCATTGATTTGGCCACCTTGGTTGCTTGTCCCCTTAATATGGATAAGTACAAGCAACTACCCCTAATAAATGGTGTTGAGGTTCATGCCTACAGGGACACAGGTGCCAGTGTTACAATGGTAATAGAGAAACTGGTCCACCCTGAACAACACCTACTTGGTCACCAGTACCAAGTGGCTGATGCTCATAACAACACTCTTAGCCACACCATGGCTGTTGTGAATCTCAAATGGGGGGGGGGGTTACTGGTCCAAAGAAAGTTGTGGTTGCCTCAGATTTACCTGTAGACTGTCTACTAGGGAACGATTTAGAGACATCAGCTTGGGCAGAAGTGGAGTTGGAGGCTCATGCAGCAATGCTGGGCATTCCAGGGCATATTTTTGATTTGACCAGGGCTCAGGCCAAAAAACAAAAAGGACAGGGTGACTTGGATCCTGGAAGAATGGACCAAGTGCTCCCTAAAGCTAGGGTTAGTAAAGGTAAAACACTACCTACTATCCCTCCCTCTACAGTGGATTCCACTTCTGAGGAAGAGGAATTTCCACCCTGTGCAGAACCTACACCAGAGGAGCTGGAAGCAGACACTGCTGAGCTTTTGGGTGAAGGGGGGCCTGCCAGGGAGGAGCTGAGTGTGGCACAGCATACCTGTCCCACACTAGAGGGTCTAAGGCAGCAAGCTGTCAAACAAGCAAATGGGGATGTCAGTGACTCTCACAGAGTTTACTGGGAGGACAACCTCTTGTATACTGAGGCAAGGGATCCAAAACCTGGAGCTGCCAGGAGAATGGTGATTCCTCAGCAATACAGAAAGTTCCTCCTAACTATAGCCCACGACATTCCATTAGCTGGACATTTGGGGCAAATGAAAACTTGGGACAGGCTTGTCCCCTTGTTTCATTGGCCTAGAATGTCAGAGGACACAATGGAATTTTGTAAGTCTTGTGAAACCTGTCAAGCCGGTGGCAAGACAGGTGGCACTCCAAAGGCACCCCTTATTCCATTGCCTGTGGTTGGGGTTCCCTTTGAAAGGGTAGGGGTTGACATAATTGGCCCCCTTGACCCTCCTACTGCTTCAGGCAATAGGTTTATCTTGGTGGTAGTGGACCATGCCACCAGATATCCTGAAGCAATTCCTCTAAGGACCACTACAGCTCCTGCAGTGGCAAAGGCCCTCCTGGGAATCTTTTCCAGGGTGGGCTTCCCAAAAGAGGTGGTATCAGACAGGGGACGCAATTTCATGTCTGCTTACTTAAAGGCCATGTGGAAGGAATGTGGCGTGACATACAAGTTCACCACACCCTATCATCCACAAACAAATGGACTGGTTGAGAGGTTTAATAAAACTCTCAAAGGAATGATAATGGGACTCCCTGAAAAACTCAGAAGGAGATGGGATGTCCTGTTACCTTGCCTCCTTTTTGCTTACAGGGAGGTACCCCAGAAAGGAGTGGGCTTCAGCCCCTTTGAACTCCTATTTGGACACCCTGTACGAGGTCCTCTAACACTTGTGAAGGAGGGTTGGGAACAACCTTTAAAAGCTCCTAAGCAAGACATAGTGGACTATGTACTTGGCCTAAGATCTAGGATGGCTGAGTACATGAAAAAGGCCAGTAAAAACCTTCAGGCCAGCGAAGAGCTCCAAAAGCAATGGCACGACCAGAAGGCTGTTCTGATTCAGTACCAACCAGGGCAGAAAGTGTGGGTCTTGGAGCCTGTGGCCCCAAGAGCACTCCAAGACAAATGGAGTGGACCCCACATTATTGTTGAGAAAAAGGGTGAAGTCACCTACTTAGTTGACTTAGGCACTCCCAGGAGTCCCCTTAGGGTGCTCCATGTCAATCGCCTGGAACCCTACTATGACAGGGCTGATCTCACCCTGCTCATGGCAACATATGAAGGACAGGAAGAAGAGAGTGACCCTCTCCCTGATCTCTTCTCTTCTACAAAACAAGATGCTCTAGTGGAAGGTGTAGTTTTGGCAGATTGTTGTATGCAGACCCTGGTGTCAATATGCAACTGGATTATTTCCTCCAAGAGTTTAGAGGGTATTCCCCATTTGTGTAGTTTGGCCCACAAAAAGCCCCTTGAGACCTGGTTGAATGCTGCCTTGAAGTCCACAAAGCAGCAGTGCAGCATATAACACAATGTAATTGCCTTGTCCATCAGGATTGATAGCACCATTAAATTGGTTAGAATTCCAGATTTGGCCTTGAACCTAGTCTGGTGTGTTTGAATTAGCCCCTTCTGCTCAACCCATGACCACAGATTCTCGAGGAGTAAGCTGGCGTAATATTTGGCCTCGTTGTCGAGAACCACTATTAACCAATAGTTACTTGGGTCGGACCTAGAGCCTCCTTAGTGGAGCACAGTACCATGACTCAGGGATTATAGAACACCCCAAGCCCAGAAGGTAGTGTCCTGTTTAAACAGCACCTGAGGCAAACCAATAAGGCCTGGTGCCCCATCTTGTTTTGCTTTAGATATAATATGCTGTAAGCGATGCGAGAGGGGTGACATAGCCCTAGCCCGAGGATACAAATAATCTGAATCTCGGGATGGAGAATTGGTTGATACTGTAGTTAAACTCTGCATGCCCTTATGCAGAAGTTTATTTTCCAACTCACTAGCGAAGAAATGGTCAGCAAGTAGAGTGCCCACTCCCCCTCTGTAATGTTTGCACAGACCAGGCCCCTCAACCTGTTCACTTGTTTGTTGATTTAAGCCAAAAAATTCCTAGAGTTGGGATCTTTACTGGCACATACAAGCTTTGTCCAGAAATGATCTGAGCGCTTACTCTCTTCTTCATAGATGGCCTGCCTAAAAGCTTTTTGTTCCTGCTTGAATGTAATAGGTAGATCCTTTGATCCTGGGTTCTTGCGAATTTTCCTTGCAGCCTTATTACAGGCTTTCTTTAAATCCTTAATCACAGTTGAGGTGATAATTTGTTTAGGTGGAGCTTGCTGACTGATTAGCTGTTGAAATTTTGTCCACAATTGGGTAATGAGACTAGCCAGTGTTGCGATCAGGGACTCATTACCAGCACCTTCAGTATCCAGTTGTTCCACACATGCTGCCATTTCTACATCACAGGTGCAGACACTCCATTTTATACAATTAAAAGTCTCAGTGCTTGATCCTCTACCTACGGCTCTCGCCGCTGTGTGATGTTGTAGGTTAGACATTATAACAGTGATCTGTGGGCTATGGTCACTCTCTGCCCGTGAGCATATATGGGCCACCTGTACAAAGCACTTTTCTAGTTGCAAACGGGTTGATTCATAGAATCGTCCTGTACGTGATTAGAAAAATGCTTTTTAGGATGTACAAAGCCCAAACTGGGATTTGGTAACTTGTTACCGAATCGCAATTTGAGTTTTGAAATTCAGTATAAGGAAGGGGAGTGTTAAGGGTGGCTCTTCCTAATACCGAATCTGAATGGTACGTATAATTGTTTTGTGACTGTGAATGCTGTCACAAAACAATTGCAATTAACCCCAATTTCAAATTGGTGTTAACCCATTCGCAAATGGGAAGGGGCCCCCAAGGGACCCCTTCTCCTTTGAGAATGGAAACGAAAATATTTTTTCAGAGTAGGTAGTGGTTCCACAGACCATTGCCAACTCTGAAAAAAGAAAAAGAAAACTTTTCATTTTTTTGTTTGAAATGCATCGCGTTTTCCTTTAAGGCAGTAACAGACATGGTGGTCTGCTGTCCCCAGCAGGCCACCATCCCAGTGAGTGTAGCCATTCCCAATGGGGTCGGAAATTGTGACCTACCTCATGAATATTGACGAGGTAGGTCATTTGCAACCCCATTGGGAATCGCAAACAGTGTACTTAACACTGGTTGTACATTTGGTTTGCAACTCGCAATTTGCAATTCCCAAACGGATTGCAAATTGCAAGTCACAAAACAAAAGGTCATACATCTAGTATTTTTCGATGAAGGGGAACATTATACTGTTGCAAATTATGTAATCCAGGAAGGAGCAGGTTTGCCCATTGGTTCTCTTCCAATTCTGAGGGATCTCTTGCGGCAGGCAAGACTTTGTAGCCCATGATATTTAACTGTAAAACCACATATTCACACAACAGACTACGAGGACATCCTGTCAGCTTGGATTGTTCGGGAACAAGCAGATGATTACATAAGTTGGGCCTCTCAAGGACCTCAATGGCATTTTGAAAGCGATTTGTATTGAAGTCCCCTGTAATTAGACAGCCAGCTTGGGGGTGATCACTAGCTAAGTCACCCATAATTTGTGTGAAATTATTCAGCTTTCCCCTCTTTCCCTTTACACCTGGGTAGATGTAAACATTCACCAAAAAAAGGACATGCTTTGATCTCCAGTTCCTGATCTTGATACCTTGCAATCAGTTCTCCGTAAGTATAATTGGGGTAATACACCTTTTTAATTTGACCACGATAGATATAGATAGCCCAACTCTAGGTCTGCCATTTTTATGTTCTCTAAAGGCAGGTTTCCAGAACTCTAAGTAGCATGTTCTTGCATGACTTGATTCAGCCCTGGTTTCCTGGTTTCCTGTAATGCTGTAATTTCATGACAATTTAGAAACAAGATTAAATTCGGAGAATATATTTTCTGAGCTATACCATTGATGTTCCAGAAGCACCGTGATATCAACGCATAACTGGGACACTGAGGCGCCCAAAGGATAGTTCAATCGGAGTGCTGATGGAGTAAGGCTTTAGGCAGCCAGTCCCAGATTGTCCCTGTGGGCTCACTGACCTAAACCCTCCATTCACTATTATTTGTGATGGAGCTGCCCTGAGCGTTTCTCAAAATTGAATATGGTTTCTTCCCATGAAGTACTTTTGAAGTTAGTGATTGGGTCAGCAGAATGGGATATCCAGGCCTCTCAAGGGGGCTGTTCCTTATGCCCCGTGAGTAGAATATTTCTGCTCTGGCCAGTATTGATTGCACCAAGTAGGAGGAGGTGTCGCCATCATCTTCAAAGACTCCATCAGCGTCACCACCTCCACCGAAGACCCCCCCCTCGCCGCTGAACACCTGCATTTTCAGATTCGCACCGACCCAAGGACCACCCTCAGAGGATCCCTCGTCTACCGTCCTCCCGGACCTCGCGCCTCTTTCAGCGACGCCATCGCCGACTTCATCTCCCCGCACGCCCTCGCCTCACCGGACTACATCCTCCTAGGCGACCTCAACTTCCATCTGGAACAAAACAACGACCCCAACACCACCACCCTGCTCGACAACCTCGCCAACCTCGGCCTCAAACAACTGGTGAACACCGCCACCCACATCGCCGGACACACGCTCGACCCTATCTTCTCCGCCAGCAAACACGTCTTCTTCAGCCACACCTCTGCCCTACACTGGACCGACCACAGCTGCGTCCACTTCACATTCCGACGCGAGACCTCCCACCTCCGCACTCAACCCATCCCTCATCGACAGTGGAACAAGATCCCTGAAGAGCAACTCTTCTCCGCTGTCGCCGCCAACCAACCCACCCTCACCACCGACCCCAACGACGCAGCTCTCAACCTCACAAACTGGATCTCCAACTGCGCTGACAACCTTGCTCCCCTCAAACGCACGCATCGACAGACCAACACCAAAAAACCTCTCTGGTTCTCTGACACCCTCAAAGAATCAAAGAAAACTTGTCGTGCCCTTGAGAAGGCCTGGCGCAAGGACCACACCGCTGACAACATGACCGCCCTCAAGAACGCTACACGCGAACACCACCACCTGATCCGCACTGCCAAAAGGAACTTTTTCACCGACAGACTAGACAAAAACAGCCACAACAGCAGAGAACTCTTCAGCATCGTCAAAGAGTTCTCCAACCCCAGCGCCAGCGCCAACGCCGTCACGCCCTCACAGGATTTGTGCGAATCCCTCGCCACTTTCTTCCATCGCAAGATCAGCGACCTCCACGACAGCTTCGGACACCAGACCCAACCATACACCACTGAACCCGCTTCCCCGGACATCACCCTCAACAACTGGACCCACATCAACACGGAAGAAACCAAATCCATCATGAACTCTATCCACTCCGGCGCCCCTTCGGACCCCTGCCCGCACTTCATCTTTAACAAAGCCGACGACATCATCGCCCCGCACCTCCAGACCGTCATCAACTCTTCTTTTTCTTCTGCTACCTTCCCCGAATGCTGGAAGCACGCTGAAGTCAACGCCCTACTAAAGAAACCTACGGCTGACCCAAGCGACCTGAAAAACTTCCGCCCCATCTCTCTTCTACCTTTCCCAGCCAAGGTAATAGAAAAGACCGTCAACAAACAGCTGACCACCTTCCTGGAAGACAACAACCTGCTCGACCCCTCACAAACCGGATTCCGAACCAACCACAGCACGGAAACCGCCCTCATCTCAGTCACAGACGACATCAGAACCCTGATGGACAACGGTGAAACAGTCGCCCTCATTCTCCTCGACCTCTCGGCTGCCTTTGACACCGTCTGTCACCGCACCCTAATCACCCGCCTACGCTCCACCGGGATCCAAGGCCAGGCCCTGGACTGGATCGCCTCCTTCCTCGCTAACCGCTCCCAAAGAGTTTACCTCCCTCCGTTTCGCTCAGAACCCACCAAGATCATCTGCGGCGTACCTCAAGGCTCATCGCTCAGCCCGACACTCTTCAATGTCTACATGAGCCCCCTCGCCGACATCGTACGCAAGCACAACATCATCATCACCTCCTACGCCGACGACACCCAACTTGTACTCTCCCTCACCAAGGACCCCGCCAGCGCCAAGACCAACCTACAAGAGGGTATGAAGGACGTCGCAGATTGGATGAGGCTCAGCCGCCTAAAGCTGAACTCCGAAAAAACGGAAGTCCTCATCCTCGGCAACACCCCGTCCGCCTGGGACGACTCCTGGTGGCCCACGGCCCTCGGCACCGCACCGACCCCCGCAGACCACGCCCGCAACCTCGGCTTCATCTTGGACCCTCTTCTCACCATGACCAAGCAAGTCAACGCCGTGTCCTCCGCCTGCTTCCTCACTCTCCGCTTGCTCCGCAAGATCTTCCGCTGGATCCCCGCCGACACCAGAAAAACCGTGACCCACGCCCTTGTCACGAGTCGCCTGGACTACGGCAACACCCTCTACGCCGGGACCACCGCCAAACTCCAAAACCGCCTGCAACGCATCCAAAACGCCTCGGCCCGCCTCATCCTCGACGTACCCCGCAACAGCCACATCTCCGCACACCTGAGACACCTGCATTGGCTCCCAGTCAGCAAAAGGATCACCTTCCGTCTTCTCACCCACGCACACAAAGCCCTCCACAACAAGGGACCGGAATACCTCAACAGACGCCTCAGCTTCTACGTCCCCACCCGCCCCCTCCGCTCCGCTGGCCTCGCACTTGCTGCCGTCCCTCGCACCCGCCGCTCCACGGCGGGTGGGAGATCCTTCTCCTTCCTGGCGGCCAAGACCTGGAACTCCCTCCCCACCAGCCTCAGGACCACCCAGGACCACTCCGCTTTCCGGAGACTCCTAAAGACTTGGCTGTTCGAGCAGCGATAACCCCCCCTTTCCCCCCTAGCGCCTTGAGACCCGCACGGGTGAGTAGCGCGCTTTATAAATGTTAATGATTTGATTTGATTTGATTTGAAGGTAGAGGCGACTAGTGTTACCACTGTGGATTCCATGATTTGGGCACCCCGGGGGGAAGAAATTCAATTGAGGCAATATCACCCGAGTCTAAATCACTCAACTCGGGAATTGCCTTTAGCAGTCTCAAAATGTTTCCTCTATTTAAAATGTTGTGGGATCCTTGCTCGCGATATTCCAGGCAGATCAGCAGCCTGGTGGCTGTGCACTCCAGGGCTGTGTCTGGTTGAAAGCCTGAAATTCTGGGAGAGTTCTTATCCACCTTTAGAAACTCTCTTGTTTGTTCCTGTTGACCCTGTTTCAGATAATCAACGTGTGAGATCTTAGCTTAATGGATTAGCTCTTGTTGGGTGGTCACACGGCCCTGATTCATAGTTAGTGTCACTTCCAAGGTGACAGACCAAGGTCTTGTTGAGTTGTTGTTAGCTGATTTACAGATGTCAGTTTGTTTAATTAAAACACCTTGAACTGTTGCCTGCCTATCCCCCTGTAGGCTTACAGTGGCAACTATCATTTTCATTTTTGCTTTTGCTTTGAAGCGTGAGTGGTTGATTCTTTGAGACTCCTTCACCTGCGCCTGGGTGACCAGGCAATGGGCTCTGTTCAATATTGCTTGGCTGTTGCAGCTGGTCTGGTCTGACTGGGACTAGGTCGGTTAGCGAGCTCAATGTTACAGAAGGCTGCTGCTCCTGAAGGCTAGGTTGAGCAGATTGTTGGCTTTTCTTTATAAATCCTGGAAACAGGTTACAAACGTCAGATGAAGAGTGACTTGTTCTTTTGTTCCGTTTTTTATGAAGCCTTTTCTTTTCTCTCCTACTAAGAGGGAGAGGTAGCAAGGATACTTCAGGTCAGGGGAGCCAGCACATGTGCTGCTAGAATAATGGGGGCACCGAAGTTTGTCTGGAGACAATACCCCTGAAGTGCAGTTCAGAGGGCAAGCTGGACTAACAGGGACTCCTTGTTTGACTGTCCTAGAAGTTCTGTGGGGGTTCAGTTTGAACTTAACACTTTTTTATTCCTTGGTGGAAAAGAAATAGTCATCCAGAGTTTTACCTTTCATTTGTGCCACTACGGGTGGCGGGGGGCGCGCTCACTAGTTGTTCAGGATGGCCCAAACCACCCGGGACCACTTGATTTCCACCAAACTGTACCACAAAATGCTGGGAGTGAAGACAGGCTTTCTATGATCAGGGAGCAACAGCAAACTGATTGAACCAGATTTGTTTTTGCTTGTGCTCTGACGATCAATTTATTTAAATTCTCAAGTTTGCAGTCAATCCGAGCCACATGTTCAATAAGTCAACTTGCACATCAACTTGGTCAAAGTGATAATTTAAGGCAGAAACAGTTGATTGAAATGTTTGTAAAAACTGTGGCCAGACTAGACTAATAGGGTCTGCTGTGATGTCAGGGGAAGTTTTGGGTTGGGCACACAGGATCTTCGCAGATTCTGTGTTGATAAACAATAGGTCCAAAAGAGATTGATCTTTAGGCTCCTTCCCATAAGATTCATGTGAAGAATTGCCTGAGCCACCTGGGATCAGTGATTTCATTTGTAACAGGGCTAATATGCTGCCCTTTGGGGCTCGAGTCAATTGCACAACAGTTGGATTAGTGGTATGATCCATACTCATATCCTGTTGGGAGTTGGGCCAGTATGATGGAGGCCTTGCACATTCTGTTGAAAGGGCTTTGTTGGAGAGAAAACAACTTCTTAGGCGTTGGATAAATAGTCCTTTGATATACCTATTGGTGAGGCTTTGCCCCCAAACATACCTGATAGCTGGTTAGAAGCTGGTGGGGTCAGGGTGGCAGCTACATTCTTTGTTTTTGACACGTCAGTGTCCATGCCCTCAGTCTCTTGACTGCTAGCAGAATCGAGGTGTCCCAAAGGAAAAAGTGTCATGGGGAAGAGGCTTTGGGGGGTGGGGGGGGTCGGTCAAAAGCCAGAGGCCCACTCGTTGGGTGCTCTGTAATGCTGTTGTAGAAGTTAAACTCTTGTATCCTATGTTAAAGACACCATTGTCCTTAGCTCCATCAACAGTGTGGAGTTTTTTAAAACAGGCTAGGAGGATTGACTTACGAGGAGCAGGGGAGCCAGTCACCTGCTAAATACTGGGGGAGTGATTGCAACGTGACCAAGAGCCATAAGCAGATCTGTGCTTTGAGGATTGGCAGAGGTGGCACCCAATGCTGGGGTCAGAGAAGCCAGAGGTGTAATGGCACTTGTGTTTGAAGACTGCTGGCTAATCCCCTGACCTGATAGGGATTGGTCATTAGTCCCACAGGGGGTACCTCCCAGTCTGCTCTTCTTGCACCTTTGGGTGATTAAAGACTTTCTCCTTGCTTTACCCGACCACATGGTCCTTGAATGTAATAGTGCCGCCTCACCTCCCCTCAAGGGATTGTACACTGACCTAAGGGGAAGGGGCACGAGCTCGCTATTCGGCTCCCTTGCGTTGCACTCACGAGTGCCTAATAAACACTGAAAAGCTTCACTCAACTCAACTTTCTTCAATGTATTGAGTACATAATGGAAGTCTGAGTGCTGATGTAGCTGCAAATATAATGTGCAGGAAAACCTTAGTGGTGTAGCTTATAGACTGTGAAGCTATTGAGGATTTTAATGACAATTGTTGTGGCGGAGCAGGAGCGTGGCATACGTTGTCAAGGGCACAGAGGCACAAAAACATACGGGGCTCTTGAGGGGCTTGGAAGCTGGGGGGGGCAGCCAAGGGCAGAGCAGCCTCGCACGAACAAGCTGTGCTGGTTTAATGCCAACCACCTCTGTGCGGTACGGGCTGCCTGCAGGCTAAGCTTCCTGCCCACCCTCACCGCAACCACCACAAAAAACTGTTAACCCCCTGCCTACTCGCCTGTGCTTTGCCCATTCTCACTCGTGCCTCTTGCTGCTTAGTTATTGAGGCCTCCTCGTGCCTCTTGCTTCATGGGGCCTCCATGGGCCGCTTTGCACCTCTGGCCCAGCTCCCTACCACTTGGGCTTCTCTAGTTTCGGAGCAGCTCCCCTGGCTGCACCACAGTGACTCAGCAGGTTCTGTCCAGGTCCAATCCTGTCTCCAGTCACGCCTGCTACCGCCTCGTCAACGATGGGAGGAGGTGGAAACTGGCAGGCAGCAGACAATGGACGGGTGGGAGACACAGGCGGATGGCAGGGAACACAACGCCCAGGTCACAGGTTCAGTGTTGCCACATTTTAAAAGCCTTCCAAAGCCCAAAGCTGTCGAACGACCAGCCCAAAGTAAGCCCAAATGAACCGGTCCCAGCCCAATAAGTCGCCCAAACTTTTAATACTGAAATAATGCAATGGTAGGCTGAAGCAAACATTTTAAAGCATAAATCAAATTTCTATTGTAAGCAAATATGTGAAACTGCAAAAAAAGTGCAATCATTGTCCCTAGTTCACTGATAATCATTTGTGAAGCAATAACAAAATACTATCTAGAATTGCCAATGGTTATTGTAGCATACCTCTACTTTAAGTGTCCAAGGATGTCATCTACTTATTTTGGGGTACAACACCAGTGAATTCAATGGAGCTACAAAGTGGTGTTGACTCTGCGCTGGGGCAAGTAATTTGTTTCAGGGCAGACAATTGACTCTTTGGATTTGTCATGTTTTGAAATGAAGAATGAGCCAAAGGATGCCAACTCCCTCATATTCAAGGTTAAATAAGATGTATGCTTTAGCTTTCAAACTGGTTTTATAATAAAGCAAGAGCAACTCACTGATAACAGCAAAAATTAATACATCTTAATGAACTACCCCTCATACTTACTCAACGTTTCATACCAAACTCAAGTTTGTGTAAAGCAGACCCAATCCCTTTGCATTTTACAGTTCAAGTCCTGTTAATCCCAATATAATGTCAGCCCCAACATGCAAAGGTAACATTTGCTACATTAGCTCCACCAACAACCTACGATAATCAACACCCCACCAAATGGATTCAAAGCACAACCTGTGTTCTTTTCACTGCCGTTCAGATGCACACGGTAGATAAAGGTGAAATACATGTAGCCATATAGCATTCCCAGTGTGTATCTGTAGTCTGCTCTACTACTGTTCTACGTTCTGGACTTTTCATTAAATGGGCAGCAGACCAGCATTTCACTCATTTCTTGCCTCCTTTAGACGTACTCAGGCACTACCCCTACACTTGTATTAGCGGGCAACCTCTACCCTGGACTTTGGAGGTTAACAGGGCCCTGCAGAAAAATACATCCTTGTTTCAGGTGAAAAAGGCTGTTTGTGTGAGGCGATAGACAGCTTTCTGCAAATTCCTACCAGAGGCCAGAATACTGTGACCCAAACTCCATGAACCTAAACTTAAATTATTGGTAAAGGCTAGTGTTTTGTGTCAAATGCAAGCAATGGCTACGTTGAGCAGAGCATGACAAGTGATGTAAATAATTTAGGCACTAAGATCACGAACAGAACCATGCAGTGAGGCTGAGCACTGACCATGTACCCTCATTTCGCTTAGCTCAGCCAATGAGACCACATTTGTGCTTGCACTGCCTGCAACTGGAGTGAAATAAATGAATAAATCAGCTGAGCACACAGCTCAAAGTGCATTGAAAAAAGTATGGGAACAGTGATGCTGCATGCAATGGGGTGGGGTTATATGTGTGGCAAAAAAAACCAAAATATTCTCTTTCAGGTAGCCACGCACACAACTCATGCCTTAAACTAAAAAATAAAAAATGTAAGTTAATCACTGTATATTATAAAACCTCCATTAGTTTATGCACTGAAAGGTCTGTGTGTAACCAAAAAGCCACAGAATGAAATCTTCGGTGCTGCAATGGAGAATTGTGTGTTGTGCAAATGTAAGTCATTAGGTTAAACTTGCATTACTGGCAGTGCAAGATAGACTGCTACCAAACGTGCAAAATGGTTCCAGATAAAATGGTTTGAGTAATACCCAAACTGAATGATTTAGTTTTATTTCACTGTCCTGCAAAGCACGCACTGCACAACTCAGCTGGTAACCCCCTTGCATTATGAGTTGAAAACAATAACTCTGTCATCACCAACCTTCATGTGATTCCATCCAGTGCTTAATTTGTGCTTGTTGTTTCCGGTGCAGAGCACCGGCACTTATTTTTGAGGGACAGCACTCTTTTTTCCTGCCTCAAGCATTTACTGCAAGCAAAAGACACATATGGGAAAGATGGAGGAATGCAAAAATGAAAAAAAGCATCAGAAAGGGAGAGAGCAGAAAGCTGCAGGAGTGAGGTGAAATGGCAGTTACTGGCTTAAAATGGACTAAAGAGGCCCAACATGGCTTCAGGATTACGCTGCCCTAGTATTCCGTGTTTGCACATTTAATTGCAGCAGCCGCATGTTTAAGAGGAGAGCTTTGGACACCAGCACATTTTTATTTACAAATTAAGAACTAGCTATGCCACCCTGGATGCCACTCATTCTTATTCAATCCTGCCATGCTTTGCATCCTATGCACTCTCAATCCACAACTAGCCCCTGAATATTAAAAATAAGGAATACATCTACTCACACGTCACAAAGGCACAAATTGAGGTACACTTACTTTGTCTTCCGCAGCTGCGCACCAACCGGTTCCACATCAGTGTAGGTAGGGGTCGTAGGTAGCGCCTACACAAAAGGAAGGGGTCAAGGGGGTGTCTCCCCTCTCTCGGGCCCCAATCTCGCAATCTGAGGCTGGGCTGGCATCAATTCGAGAAGAGACTTTTCCAGGGGGGGCCAGCACCACACGTGTGCAGGCTGAGGCTCACGGCGGGGGCCCAAGAGAAGAGCCACCCACACACACACAAGACACCACCATGTGGCACGTGCACAGCCAGTGAGAGACAGCGCGTCGCAGCCAGCATTTTAAATAATGCCAAGGGGCAGGCCAATAATTTTTGGCAGGCCCGTCAATTGGTCCTCTGCCCAAACAATTTCCATGCTCACATACGACGACTCACGACTCACCGTCAGACACAACACCACACGGACTCTCACTTGCATCAGAGTCGGAGAGTGACGCACGTGACGTGAGTTGTCGCGACGTCGTGTGTTCCCACCCACCCATCCAATAATTTCACTGCGCAGCGCTGCCTGGCTGACATTGACAGGCCGCTGCCGCCACTGTCTGTGCCGCGGCCCGCACAGGCGCAGCCCACGCTGCCGCAGAGGCTGACAGTGGCAGGCAGGCTTAGTGTGTTACCTGTCAATGAGTCATCTCAGCACGGTCTCCGCCTCCCTCAAACTCCACAGCACTAGGGCTGCATGAGGTAAGGCCCGCCCACACCGCAAGGCAATCAATAAAAAATTATAGTTCCCCCCCCCCCCCTCGAGACCACATTGGTCAAAATCACACAGGGGAAGGCCTAAAAAATGAACAAGGGCCGGTGTTCACGCTACGAATTGACGGTGCTCAAAGTGCTTGAGTTAACGACGGAGCCACAGAACCTGCATTCATTTTGGCAAGGTGTCTGTGTGCGCCACCGATTTACTAAATTTTGCGCACATAGGGGCAAGTATCGCCCAATTTTGTCAAGCCCGCCTGGGGTGTTTTTTCCCACACAAATGGGAAAAATGTCACCCAATTGTGCGGGAAATCGCCCAATCTGGCAACACTGCACAGATTGCGAGACAATAGAACATTGAGGCTTCTCCTCCACCCTTCTTCCCAGCAGCCTCCAATCAGCACTACAGCACTCTGCAAAGCATACATATATATATGATATATATATATAATTAACACTACTGAGATAAACACAAAATTGCCATCTGCAAGCTACCAAGTAAGATTAGAAGACATGGTTTAGTGGGCCTGTTGCGATTTGAGGGATGTCAGTGGGTTCTGAGATGAGGATGCTGGAAAGCCACGTATATTATAAGCGAAATCAATGTAAATAGAAGCGAGAAGCGGGGAATGCGATCTAGTAGGTGGCGAGAAGATGGGCCATAGTGAGGCAGAGCGCACCGGGGAAGTGCGGGAATGAACAGCTCGGCTGGCTAAAAGAAGGGGTACTGATGCATTCCATAGTAAATACAATGTATTATAGTGAAGGTCAAGGAAAAGGACTAAGTTGAGCTTTAAGGCTTCAAAGGGAAGGAGGGTTGCAGTGTGCTAAACATATACACAGGATGTGCGAGGATGAGTAGCCGGGCTTGCTGTAGGAAGTAGTAATGGCGTACTATGCAGAGTGTGAAGGCGAAAGGAAGAAACCGAGTTGAGCTCCAATGATCTAATGAAAAGTGGAATTGGGTGTGCAAAGCGTACAGAGAGGGGTAGTGAGATTTTAGGAGAAGGGAGAAATGATGGGCGGACTGAAGTAATTTTTTTTTTTCAGATGACGTAGTGTAGATCACTTGAAGGATGGACAATTAAATATAACATGAGGGATCAGGTATATTTTGAAGAGGTAATAAGTTGTAAAGTACAATATTATGACAGCAATACCAAATGGTGTTGTAGGGGTAAGAGTAGTTGGAATATACTCTCATTTCTATAAAAGCATAATGTGTGAGTCAGAAATTTAGGGCCAAATTTATGCTGGCCTTGCACTGTTCCAACACCACATTAGCATCAATTTTGTTATACTAATGTGGCATCTGAAGGGGAAAAATGCTGCACCATATTTACAAAGTGGCGCAATGCTTGCATTGCGCCACTTTGTATCCCCTTGGTCCCATTATGCCTACGCCAGACATAATGTATGCAAGGGAGGCATTCCAGCACTGGGGGGGGGGGGGGGGGGGGGGGAGACTGTAAGAATTGCACAAAGGAATCTATGAGACTTCTTTGCACCATTTTTATCAGCATTTTTAACACCTCCTAAGTGCAGGCATTAAAAAGAGGCTCTCATTGATTACAATGGGCATCTGGGTGCTTTGCAGGTTTAGTGGAATATTTTTTTATGCTAAGGCTGCAAAGCACCGGACTAGTGTAAAAAATTATGTTGCTAGTCACCCTAGCTACCGCCATGGTGCCACGTATTTTAAATACGGCGCTACCATTGTGGCGTTAGTGGGGGCGCAAGAAAAGTGGCGCTTCACATTGTGCAGTGCCACCTTTCATAAACCTGCCTCTTAGGATGTATTATTTTTTAGAAGCCAGTATCATGGGGAGATCAGGAAAGAGGAAGAATTCATATTTGGGAAATTAACAGGAATTACCGTTTGAGTTTAGTAGGTGAGTTTGGGTAAGACATTGGTTTTAAACCTTAGAAACATTACTGGAAAGGGAATTTGGAGTCTTGGGAATAACTACGCTGCATATTATATTTTCCTCAGATGTGACTTGGAGTCTGTGAAACTTTTCCAGTGTCCTATAATTGAAAATTGATTACTTTAAACTGAAGTAAGTGAACACTATACTTGCCCTTTTAAAATTGTTTGAGGAAAATCGTGTATAGAGAAATGAATGGGCTGCAAATTTATTGTTTACAGGAAATAACTGCACAGAAGACAGTTTTTTTCGTATATCGAGAGAGAAGTTAAATGTACAGAGAGAAATTGGTATTGTGATCCAGGTAATATTTTATGTAATTTGGAGGGTAGAATTGACTTGGGAATGGATAAGTTACAAAATGTGAGTCACAACTGTAAGTATGAAATTGAATTAGTTTTAGTGTTGTCCCCTGGGTAACCCATTGGGAAACTGTGAAGGGGAGGGCAATGAGTTTATTCAAAGTCAAGGTGAAGAAATTGGAATTATGATAATGTGCAGACATTGGATTTCTTCTTATTACATGTGATTATGTTCTATGTTTTATTTAGAAGAATTTGTGCATAATTTCTGTATCTTAAACACCCCTCAAGAAGCGCTATCTGAACACAAAATACACCTCACTTAAATGTTGTTGTTAACTATTGTATGCCCAACGTTTTGCAAGAGGTCTACTGGGCAGCTCTTGTTTATTTTTATTGCTATGTTCTAGAAGCAGGTCAGTGTTTTGAACTGACTGATTATAACCTGTGTGGTATTATGCAATCTAGACTATTCTCTCCCAATACACATATCTTATTTTTCAACAGTTCCTCTCTTGGTCTACTGGAACAATTCCCAGATGCCTTAAATTTAAAATGCTGTTCATCATCCTCTATCTGGAAGAGCTCTTTTCCTCCCCTAGCCACTCCTCTAATTATAAGGTGTCTTCACTTCTGTCAGGATCCAAACTGTTTTTTTCTCCTACTGTAGTGTAAGCCAGAAAGTCTAGGATGGTTCTGACAATCAATAAGAGCAGTTCCTGCCAGCCCTATTTATGACCATTAAGTCAAGAGAAGTGTTAAGGCTGTCCTTTGTTCTGCTAATTTTACCTGCCTCCCTCTCAGATAGCTAATCCCTGTTAAGGGATGAGTTGTTGACTTCACCCTATTGTCCAAGGCCCAGAGTCCAAACCATTGTCCTCTGGGAGTGGGCACACAGCCAATAATGTGTAATGAGGTTCTGAAGTAGGCTTGAAAAGCAAATTGATTCTAAATCAGTTTTCTCTCAGGTACCCCAAAGTGCACTGCCTTACGGTTACTTTTCACTAAGGTTAACAAAAATCTATTGTCACTATTCAATTGAATTCTTGAAACTAAGTGAAAAATAACTTTGATTCATTTTTCTAGCCTTTTTCCATGTGGCGAAGCAAAAATGGTAAATGCAGCTTTATCTACAAAGTGAAAACAAATTTATACTGTAAGCAGTTGGGATGTTGGTTGGCTGGGGTGTTGTTAGCCTGGGACAGGACAGTCAGGCGTAACTTAGAGGCAATGTGTAAAGTATTTGTGCAACACTTCAAACAGTAAAACAATGGAAACACACCACAACGAAAAAATTGTTTTGGGTCCATTCACAAACTGGAAGGGGTCCCATGGGGACCCCTTCCAATTTGGAAGTGGGTTACCATCCACTTGAAGTGGATGGTAACTGCGACACCATTTGCGACCACATATGCGGTCGCAAATGGTATTGCATACCACTCCGAATCGCAAATAGGAAAGGAACACCCCTTCCTATTTGCGATTCTGAAATGCATATTGCGAGTCGGTCCCGACTCGCAATATGCATTTCTGCATTGCAAAGAGGCATTTGCGCCTCGCAAACGGCGATTTTCGCAGTTTGCGACGTGCAAATCCTTTGCTACATCTGGCCCCAAATGGCTAAGGCAAAATACCAACTTTCTCAAAGAGGCATTTTCAAAACTGTAATTTCAAATCTGACTTCACCATAAGTTTGGATTTTAAATTGTATTTCCAGAGACACCAAACAGAGGGAGTTATCTTTTCCCATTTGGAAATCATGCTTATAAAAGGTAATGGGGTAACTCCAATGTTATCCTATGGGAGATATAGGCCTTACAGAGGTGATAAAATGAATTTAAGAGTTTTTCACCACTGGACATGTAACACTAAAGGTACATATCCTACTTTTTAATTGCATTGCACCCTGCCCTTTGGTCTGTCCAGGACCTACACTAGGGCTGAATCAAATGTATTAAAAAGGAAGGTTTGGGCTGGCAAAATATTAATTTGCCAGGTCGAAATGGCAATATAAACTGCACACACAGACTCTCTGCAATGGCAGGCCTGAGAAATTTTTAAAGGGCTACTTCAATTGGTGTCACAATCAGCACTGTAGGTCCACTAGTAGCATTTAATTTACAGGACCTGGGCACAGGGCACTAGGGACTTGTGGATAAGCCAATATTACCATGTTTTAGAGAAGAAAGAACATGCAATTTAGCATTGGTTATCAGTGGTAACGTACCCAGGGTCCTAATACCAGCATAAAATGAGGTCAGAAAAATGGAGGAGAAAAGCAGAAAGCTGTGGGGTAGGCCACCCCAAGGCTGACAGGCCTAACACATACGATTCCCAATATGTAGTAAAACAATGTTGTCATATATTGAGCACTCAGTGTGAACTTACAAGCCACTCTTTGGAGGTGACTGATCCAAAATATAAAAGTAGATTTCCCGATGTGGCAAAGACACTTTTTCCTGCCATATGACACTGCTGTGCTTTCAAACTGCAACCCAGCTAAAGCACAGTGGTGCTCCTGTTAGTCATTTATTTTCTTCATATGTGTCTCGTGTAAATGTGCACTGCAGGTTTATGACATTTAACTCCAATGCCACAGGTACATTTTTTGCACCATCAAAAGTGGCCTTACAGGAAAGAATAATGACCCTGTTAGATAAATCCAAACTACATATTTTCAGGGAAAACAAAAGTGCTATACTTCGGTTTAGTAGTGGCATGGGGTACAGAGTCCTAAATCCAGCAAAACCAGTCATAAAAAAACAGTGGTGCCCCATGGCAAAAATAATGTATTTTATTACATTTATTCTTTGATAAATTTCCTACGCAGTAGAGCTAGCCTATGTTTATAGTGTATTATAGTTAGAGGAAGAAATTGGAAAGAATAACTTCAGATTCCACTGCCTTGTCTCATGAAATACAATTAGTCGCTGTTTCTAAATAAAAGTTGCAAAAGACAAAATACCAATTATACATTTCTGATAGAGTCTTCTAGCTGCAGATTCCTCACTTTAGAATATTACTCATGCATCAGACCGGATCTGTAAATTTTTTTGCAGTATCTTTGCAAGCCACTAGGTAGATTTAATTGGTTTCATGCTGGAAGTGACTTTGTAGTGCCCACATAAGCACCGCCCCATTGCACTGACATCACTTAATTAATTCACACACCTACAGTGCATTTCCAGAGAGCTACCTCAGTTATTTTTGTAACTATCTTTTTCTACCATTTTGTCAACTATTTTTTAACTATTGAAACCAGTGTGGAAGGGACCGGTTCCACATGAAACCTACAGGGTTTCAATCTTGTGGGGAATGTCTCTGGCAGATGTGTGTCTGATTCACATTTGGTTTGTGCCTGGGGTCAAGTCACAATTCCATTCCATGTTCCAAGTCAATGCACCCCAAGGTGATTTGCGAGTGGGGGATGAAGCTTCTGGTGGGCCTGCAGAAGAAGGCTCTGCACTGTTCTTGGTCCTATTCCCAAGGTAGATCTTGGGCCATTCTTGGAACCATTTCTGGTGACGATTGTCTTCGTGTGCTAAGATGTCTTCCTACAAGTAGGGTAATTCGAAGTGTTCTGCTTCTCTATTCAAATGCTGTGCTTCTAGGCTCCGCTCCCGCACTCCACCTGAGGAGGTAGCATCAGGGCCCGCTCCATGCTACCCTTAGTTCCCCAGAGCCAGAGCAATGCATGCCCAATTAAAAGAGTTCTACAATTCAATGAACACCATCTTTAGGCTACTGACTTCCTCTGGTTTGCCTTCGGGCTCCATGGAGGAGATGCAAGGTGCCCCAGGTGGGTTACCACCCACGGTTCTGTCCCCAGTGCCAGCCGGGCCCTCCGCATCTGCCATTGGATCTGGACCGATGTTGCCATTGGTGCCTTCCTCCACCCTGGCACCCTCCTTTCTGGTGGTGTCTGTGCACTGCTCAACGACAAGCCTATTATTACCCCCAGCTCCAATTCTGCACCACCCTCCCGCCATTCAACTTTGATGTTGGTGCCGTCCAGGCCCTACTACCCCCTGGACTTCCTGGTACTTGATAGTCTATTCCTCCCCAAAGGGAGGGATCAGGAGGAATGGTTTGATCCTATGAAGGAGGACCCTAATCAAGCTGAAAACGAGTACAAGGAGCTGAGTGATGCCAGTGGTTTGCACACTTCCCCAGACTGTGGCATTCTTTCCCCTCCGGGCCTGGTCTCAGAGGAAGGCACATCCTATGCCACTATAGCAGCAGAGGACCTTGACCTGCAGATGGCCTTTTTGTCAAGGCCAAGTTCAACATCTTGACTGAGGTGCTTCACTGAGGAGCAGGCTCGACTGAGCCCTTGCACCCCTGAATGAAGTCCTCACCAATGCCCTTTTGGGGCCCTTGTAGTGGTTCCTATTTAATTTTAAAGCAAATCAGGAGTTTAGCTTAGCCTTCTGGCTGGAAGGCCTGTGCCCCCACCACCTACTTACTTTTTTAACCTAGTTAGCTTGCTCTGTCTTAGCCTATTTATTTAATTATTTCTTTCAAAATGGCTGCTATGTTTATAGTTAGTGAAATGTTTTGATTTTACATTATCAGTACCACTCTGTGAAGGCGCCACTATCAGCGTCAAAGATAAGTAAGATACGTAGATTTTAACACCATGTACCTTTTCCACTTATGAGTGACAGGAACATAAAGTACTTTTGGGGGGAATTGTTTATATAATTGCTGCCCCAAGCACTCCCCGTTATCTATTGTTTGTGAACATGCCTGCGTCAGGGGTCCTACAAAATCTGTATAAATACATCTCACAGAGACATGGTTATCAGAGGGATGCTCACCAGATGCCATTGATGCTATCTATACTACACTTTGCCTTGATGCAGACCCAGCCTTCGTGTCCCCATGGAGTCTGACCTAAAGGCCTCATTTCAAGGTAACAAGGGTTGGGGTGCACTTCTCATGGACATGGTACTGGCAGACTAGGTATAGCACACCTAGCTATCGTTAGGTTAGAGAATAGGTTCTCCATGCTGGGGCTTTAGGGATATTTTACATTTCATGTTTATTGCAAGATGATTGGGGGGTTTGTATTTACAACTCTCATCTTTACTACTCTGCTTCTTCCTTTTTTCATTATCCTAATCATTGCAGCTTATGAGTTTTACAGTAGATTGCAGTCTTTTTAATAAAACTATTGAACACTTTACTTCATCTCCTTTATTGTCTGTGTGTGACTGAGACTTCTTGCCAACATGAGAAAAGGATCACTTCAGTTCTACCACGACTCCCCTGAGATGCTGCATTCTAGAGTCGATGCATTAAGGTGGCCAGAAATCACCTTTTATTGTTTGGGTTTTTGGTGAGGTACTGTTTGTGAGCCGGGAGGGTTGGGCGACAGTTGCGACTTGTTGTAGGATTGGCCTAGTCACCTATGAATAATAGTGCTGTCATCCCTAAGCCAGCAGTCTCATCTAGGAGCAAGAATCCAACTCCGACACCATGTGCCAAAAATTGCATAGGGGCTCCTAGTCACTGTTTAATTGCCTGACACCATTCTCCTGCCCCTCGGAGACCCAGCCTTCCTCTCCGCACACTTCTCCCCTGAGATTCTGGTTGTGCAGGCCTCAACCTCTAAGGTCAACCCAAAGACATTCCCCTCCAAACCACTGGACACAGGAAATCCTAGAGGCTGGACACCTTTGGAAAGCATATTTTTTCTTCCACCAGCCTAGCCTTGCAGTTGATGAACACTGCATGCTTTTTGGGCCATTACTTCCATGCATTGTGGAACTCAGTTGCATAGCTTCTCCCCATGTTCCCAGAAGAGAGCCACGTCATTCTCACCTAAACGCTTGTGGATGGCTAGGATACAACAAAGTTCACCATCAGGTGCAGGATGGACATGACTGCTACCGTAGAAGCCATGCGTGGCACTGTGTCATCATGCCTGGTTGTGGTACACTGGGTTCTCGGGGATATCCAGATGTCCCTGATCGAGATGCCCTTTGATGGTTTCTGCCCATTTTAAAGCTGACTTTGGGCGTGAGTACTTTCAAGAGAGCCAGGTAATTGCCAGAATTCTTGTGCTTTCACTGTCTGACCAGTCTCAGCAGCAGTCCTTTCTCCCCTACCAAGGATGTAGTTTGGGCAGTTATGGGCACCCGCTATACCAGCTGTACCCAACGGTACAACAAGCTGCCTAATCCTTTTTTGGATGGGGTTGCAGATCCCATTAAAGGTGCAGGAGCCAGGCCAAGTGAGTTGTCCACTCCTCCACCCCTCTGGCAGCCGTGGCCTGTAAGCCTTTTTAGTACACCGCCATCCAGCAGAGCCATCCCATTGGTGGCAGTATGAGGCATCACCTGCCCCAGTGGTCTGCAATTACTTGCGACAAGTGCATGCTTCAGATTGTTTGGAAGGGGTATGTCCTGCCATTCATGGAAATCACTCCATCTTTGTCACAAACCCAAGAATAGCTGATGAAAGATCACCTCTTCTTGCTCTGTCAGGAAGGGCAGGCTTTTGCATCCAAAGGGTGCCTGTACCAGAAGTAGGTCATGGTTGCTACTCCCAGTACATTCTTGTGCAGAAAAAGAATGAAGGTATTTTTCCTATCCTAGATCTGCACCCCCTCAATGCCTTTATGTACAAAGAGAAATTCAAAATGCTCACCCTGGCTCAGATCTTGCCTGCCTGGAGACAGGATGGTAGTGTTGTATTTGCAGCACTCTTATTTTCACATCTCCGTCATGCAAGCCCACAGGCATTACCTGAGGCTCACAGTGGGCTACAAGCATTTTTTGTTCACTGTTCTCCACTGTGGCCTCACCAGCACCAATTGGATGATCATAAAAGTGATCATTGTGTTTGCAGCTCATCTTCGGAGGTTGGTGGGTTCTAGCCTTCCCTTACCTCAACTACTGGCTGCTGAAGGTGGGCTCACCCAGGCACTCATTACTCACCTCCAGACTCTTGCAAACATTTTGCACTTGCTGGGGTTTACTATAGACCTATTGAAGTCATACCTGACTCCTTCTCAGACACTCTTTTATTAGAGACATTCTGGATACAGTGCCGTTTCATGCCTTCCTTTGGAAGTGGAGTGTCCAGGATATTCAGGCTATGATCCTGATGTTTCAGACTCAGTACTGGATATTGATGAGGCTGACTCTGAGGCTGTTGGGTCTGATGGCCTCATGCTTCCTGCTAGTAGAGCATGCCAAATAGCAAATGTGGGTCCTGCAGTGGGATCTGTAGTCCCAGTAGGCACAGCACCATAGGAACCCCTCTGCTCTGGTCCAGATTTCAAGGGAGAATGTAAAAAATCTGCATTGGAGCTGATGAACAGCAATTGGGCCACCAGCAGATCTCTCTCTCTCTTCCCCACCCAGAGATGATAGTGGTGAATAATGCAGAAATTCTGGGTTGGGGCGGCCATCTTGGGGAGGTGGAGGTCACAAGACTCTGGTCATTAATGGAATATCAGCTTCATATCAGTCTTCTGGAGCTGAGAGAGACCTGCTTGGCACTGAAAGCCTACCTTCCATCCATCAAAGAGAGGCTGGTTCAGGTGTTCATGAGTAACACCACCGCCAACAAACAGGGCGGGTGGAGTAATGCCTCCTGTTTCAGGAGGCTCTGCACCTCTGGACTAGGCTGGAGCACCATGACAGGCAGGCAAACTCAACAGTCAATGCCTTGCGGATCCACAAGGCCTCTTCCAAGAATGTGGAGAACATTGGCTTTATCTGTTCGCCACCAGTGAGAACACGCAAAGTCCGCACTTTTGTGTTGAAGTTTCCGAAGCTACTCTCGATCAGCGGCGTATTCTGTTTAGAGTGGATGTTGGTGCTCCTATACACCTTTCTCCTGATACCCCTTCCTGCACCACAGTCAGAGGTGTTGTTTTTTTGGTTTACCTTTAGCCCAGCAAGGCCAAACCTGGGGCACTGTTAAAGGTTACTTGTTTGCCATTTCAGCTTTCCTGTGGTTGCTGGACCAGCTTTCCCTGTTCAAGTCACCCTTTTGTTTCCTGAAAGGTTTAAAGCACTACCTCTTTTGTGATGCCCCAATGGGACCTCAGTCTGGTACTGATGTTTCTGATGTGTTCTTCCTTTCAGCAACTACACAGCTGTCCTTTGCAACTCTTGACTCTCTTGATCTTGGTGGGCAAAACATTTGCCAGGAGGGTCAGCAAGCTTCAAGCTCTGTCAGTTAACCCACATTACACTAAATTTTCCTCTGTGAAACTGGTTCTTTGGACGTATGCCTTCTTTCTGTTGAAGGTTGTCACCCCCTTCCACACAGGTCAGATAATCCCTCTGCCCACCTATTTTGCCCTGCATCATCCCTCCGAGGAAGAGAAGAGACTCCATCGACTGGACCTGAAGAGAGCTCTTTTGCTTTACACTGATTGCACTATAGACCATTGGGTGGCTGATTAGCTCTTCATCTGGTTCACTGGAGCGAAAAGTGGCAAGGTTGTGCAGAAGCTGACCATCACTCAATGGACTGTACTCTGCATTAGGATCTGCTATGCTTCCTGAGGGCTGACTGGCCCATTACACGAGGGCCTAGACTGCTTCTACTGTGTTGGCATGCAGGGTACCAGTCCAGGACAACTGCCAAGCCACTAAGTGGGCATTACTCCACAGTTCACTGCGCACTACTGCTTGAACAGCTAGGTCTGTGAAGACAGGCATTTTGCCCACACAGTCTGCAAGGATTTTCTGGTTTGAGCCTGTTCGCAGACCTACCTCCTGGGAGGTATTGCTTGGGTATCTATTCTTAGGTGAGGAATTTGTATTTAGAAGTCTCTATCAGAAGAACGTGTTACTTATGTTGGGTAATGCTTTTTCTGGTAGTGAGGCTATCTAACTGCAGATTTCTCAATTAGCTTCCCATCTTTCCCTACTCTGTGAAATGGGCTCTTTACACCAATTTAATTAAAATCTGCACACTGGTCACACATTGGTTTTTATGTGGCTTCCGGCTTTTGGCATGAAAATAGTCATGAAAGAAACTGCCAGCATGCCTGGTGGCGCTTATATGGGCAGTGCAACACCACTTCGAAGGCAGGCAAAGCCAAAGGGGAGATGACTGTCGCCACCTACTGGCATGCAGAGGTAGTGCTCAAAACTTTCTGGATCCAGTCTGACACTTGGGGAATATCCTATGGTAGGACTCTGCAGTTAGAGTATCTACCAGAAAAAACACTACCATAGGTAAGTAACATTTGCGGAACTGCAGATGAACTTATCCAGAAGATCGACCAAACACTCCATATTTAAATACAAGGACCTGGCGGTAGAAGAATATATCCATCATAGATAATTTTGAGTTTCAAAAGTTTTTTTTATAATGTAGATAATTACAAGGACCCCTGGTTACAAGAGATCAGTGGCCTACATTTCTAGACGTTCCAGAACTTGCCTTCAACCAACATTGCTTGACACCTCATCATAGCTGTTGATGCGACCACAACTCCAACCCCAGAGAAACAAGGGAGGTGAACTTCTTATAGTCATGGTTTTTTAAAGTTTTTGATTACTAAGAGATTTCATTACTCAGTCAGAACTCACAATCACATCAAATACATCTTTGTACAGTAGTGTTATGATGAATGCAGTGGAAGCCAGTTACCTCTCGTATTGGTTGTTGTACAGTTAGTTCATCAAACCAGGACTTGTATTTCAGCAACCCATCAACAATGCTGCGGCCTGTGACCAGCTGTGGTCTCAACATCCGCCATGGTAGCCCCAACTTCAAGACAGACTCCAGTGCAGTTGCCCAGTCGTTCAAGGTGATAGTACCTATCCAGGTAAGAAATCAATAATTTCAGTATAAGCATTAGGAGGAAATGCTCAAGGGAAAACTTACATTTAAGGAAATTAAGCTAGTAGTCCTTCTCTATATTTTATCAGTTCACTGTGTTTTGCAGGTAAACTTTCCAGTCCTTTGATGTACAATATTGAAAACGTTTACGGGCTATATCAGTAGTATCATAACATGAGTACGGTAATACTTCGTAAGAGATTAAGGGTATGGTGTTCGTACAAGGCAGATTCAAAATAATGGGTACAAATTGCACACACATTTTTGCGACCTGCTTGTCATTTTTCAATGTGACCTATGTACTTATGTGACCTTTTGCAATACGCCCGTCAGAGAGATTGAATATTACCTGAATTAATAATTAATTAGACAGTTTGCCTTTTGCAAACCCTTGAGATTTGCTATGGACATAGGACTGGTGGCCTGAAAGGGAAAGTAGATCACCTTTCCTGCAAGTCACATTCCTAAACTGGGAAGAATAGCTTTATTTTTTTCTTCAAAGCAGCCGATGTTCCATGTTAAATAATTTCCAATTTATAACCCTTGGCTCGTGAAATAGGGGTTGCGGCCATAAAAGGGCTGTGGACCCAAGTATCTGAATTATGAAATAAATAGGGATGCTATCCCATACGTGACTGATGCACTGCAAATCAAATTACTTGGTCTGCAGAAGTTTTCAGTCTCGAAAAGAGTATGTATCAAATGTAAAGGGGACAGTGCCCAAACTGGGCGAATAACTCAAAAGAGTAAGCTAATCTCCCAACCGAGGTTGCCTAATCTATTACCTGGAGTTCAGGGTAAAGGGTACTCTAGACTCTGACTCTAGCCAAATGGCACTTCAAATAATAGTATTATGAATCCAGTGTTATAGGCTGATTTAGAGTTAAGTGATGATGGAAAATCATACAGTTTCTGAAGTAAGTGCAAATTCCCGAGAGAGTCCAGTAGTGAAATATGCTCACAATAGGGATTCTGACCAGTTATTGGCATTGCTTCTAGGAAGTGGAGGAGACAACTTTGCCCGAGTTCTACCACATCAAGAGTAGTTCCCCTTTGAGCTTGGCCTTGCTCACAGTCTTATCCAAGGTAACATTTCCATCCATACTGAAATAGTCTCTAGAACATTTTTCTACTGCCACTGACTTTACTATTCCCTTTACTTTACTTTTATTATTCTACACCAACTCTAAAATCCTACTGGGTATTGATCCTGTTTTTATCAGTTGTGGCGTTATTTTTTAACATTAATGTTAAATACTTGGATTTAATTTACTCATTCAGATTGCATGACACTATATCAAGGTCAATAATATCGACCTACAAAAATAGTGCCTACACTGCATCACCTATTACTGCATAGCAGGTTAAGTATACATTTACTATTCATAGCTTAACAGGTACTTACAAGGCTTACCATGTGATAAAATGGTTAGGTCAATGCATTGATTGCAAAACTTTTGTCATGCAATATATTTATGAAAGGTGGAGTTCTTGTAATGCTCTTATACATGTGGAACCTCATTTGCTTAGATCCTACTTTAGATATCTCTTGATCTGTTAAGAATTCTGTAGAAGGTTTCTTGCACCCCTATCATGAGTTGAAGTGCTAAGCCTTAAATGAAGCCCCACTACCAAACAATCGGATGAGGGAGCCAGGGAAGGCCATTGCTTTCTCTCTTTCTAGGACGAGCAGAGCTGACAGGCGCTAACAGTCATGTCAAGCTCATTTACCCTCTGCGCTTTCGTCCACTCTACAAGGTCAATGATTTCCTAAGACTCACGAATTCCCATAGAGTCACTGTGGCGGTCCTTGACTTCTGTGGTCAGACTGTGACACTGAGGGGCATACTTATACTCCGTTAGCGCCAAATTTGCGTCGTTTTTTTCGACGCAAATTCGGCGCAAAACTAACGCCATATTTATACTTTGGCGTTAGACGCGTCTAGCGCCAAAGTATGAGGAAAGAGCGTCATTTTTTTGCGTGAATGCCTTCCTTGCGTTAATGAGATGCAAGGTAGGCGTTCCCGTCCAAAAAAATGACTGCGACGCAAATGCGTCGTATTTATACTCCCAGGCAAAAATCACGCCCGGGAGTGGGCGGGGCAAAAAACCCCGCATTTGCTCCTCTTTTTAACGCCTGGGTCAGGGCAGGCGTTAAGGGACCTGTGGGCTCAAAATGAGCCCACAGCTGCCCTCCCATGCCCCCAGGGATCCCCCCTGCCACCCTTGCCCACCCCAGGAGGACACCCAAGGATGGAGGGACCCATCCCAGGGACATTCAGGTAAGTTCAGGTAAGTATAATTTTTCATTTTTTTTATATTTTTTTTGGGCATAGGGGGGCCTGATTTGTGCCCCCCTACATGCCTCAATGCCCAATGACCATGCCCAGGGGACAGAAGTCCCCTGGGCATGGCCATTGGGCAAGGGGGCATGACTCCTGTCTTTACTAAGACAGGAGTCATGTAAATGTCGTCTGGGCGTCGTTAAAAATGGTGCAAATCGGGTGGAGGCGATTTTTTTGCGTCAACCTGACTTGCACCATTTTAAGACGCCCTAACGCCATTTTTCCCTACGCCGGCGCTGCCTGGTGTATGTGGTTTTTTTCCACGCACACCAGGCAGCGCCGGTCTGCTAGCGCCGGTTAACGGCATTCAATAAATACGGCGCCCGCATGGCGCTTCAGAATGGCGTTAGCCGGCGCTAAACTTTTTGACGCTAAACTGCGTTAGCGCAGTTTAGCGTCAAAAAGTATAAATACGGGCCTGAGTATCTGAGCATGTCACACCCTATACTTTCTTATTTAACCAAATGAGCAGTGGCAGAATTAGACAAGGAACCGCCTAGTCTCCGAGCAACTTTTTTCCGGAATAAAGCTGTTTTAGTTTTACCAGCATAAACCTCAGACGCCACAGTTTTGATTACGGGGAGAAACCATATGGGGACTACAACACTAGACTGTCCTTGTGCAGACAATGTTTATCTTGAGTCTCAACGAGGGGGCTGAAAAATCCCATTAATGGCCTCTGCAGTCATAAGACTAAGCTTAATAAGTGAAGCTGCGTTTGTTACTCACTCAAAAGGAGTCTTTTAAAATTTTCACAAGGACGGTGGTGAAAATACAGAAGTGTGAGTCCAAAGCTAATTTTCCAATTTAAACAATAACATCTTGTACCCAGTGGCACGTCTGCATCTAGAATAACTGCTAACAATCTAGAATGTTGCATTGTTTGATAACATCTGCTTGAGTTTTCAGGTCTATTTTGACATCACTCACCAGATGGCCCCTTTAAGGAACTAAGCAAAATCACGGGACCACCTATCATGTCATTTGACTCACGGTCTGGTTTTAAACTTGTATTTTTAATCCCATATGGCCTACATTCAAGCGGACAATCTTAACTTCACATTAACAACATCTAAGAGGGGAATCCGGTAGTAAGGAGGCTTCAGAAATGTGATCTCACTGTAGTGTCAAAAGAAGTGAGACGTTTACCGTGGATTGTTTCAATTAGCAATGTTAAGAAAGGAACGAATAAATAGTTCTTGGCAAACTCCGTGCTCCAAGATGTTCGGCTTTACCTGTCTGATCCTTGTCACAGCGCATGAATTCTCTGATGAGGTCTGACTTATGACCAGAAAGCTTTTCCCTCAGGGCTCTCAAAGCTGACTCTTCCACTCGGCTGACTCTGGAAACAGAATATTGACAAACTCAGTCGTTTGACCTTTGTATAAGGACGCGCGCGCGCACACACACGCACACACACACACCTTGAAATAGATCTAACATTAATGCGCACATGCAGACAGAGCAGCATATGTGCGAACGTTCAGCCACACACACAGGACTACATAACTACAGCTGTTCACCAACACAGAACATTAAACGGACAGGCATCCATGCGAACACACCACGAGATATGCAGTTACCAATGCAATCAGAGCAGCACACATTTGATGTTGATTTCTTGCGCACTGCTCTAAGGGGCATATTTAAGAGCTCCTAGCGCCACCTTAACGCTGCCATAGTGTTATTTATTTGATGCTAAGGCGGCACTAAAGTGGCTTTTCAGCCACACCATGTTTACAATATTGCGCCACTTTGTAACCCCTTGCACCACATTATGCCTGCTCCAGGCATAATGTATGCAATGGTGGCATTCTGGCACCGGGAGGCCTGCAAAAATGGCACAGGCAAATGTAAAAGATTTTACTGCGTCATTTTTGGTATCATTTTTAATGCCTTCTCAGAGCAGGCATTAAAACGACGATCCCATAGTAACCTATGGCGTCTCCTTGCACTTTGCTGCACTAGCGTCCAAATCTTTCATTCTAGTGTAGCAAAGCTCCACTATAGCGTCAAATTTTGAAGCTTTTGTGTTAACGACCGCTATGGTGCACCATATTATAAATACAGTGCCATCATGGTGTTAGGTGCCGGTGGGGAGGGTGAAAGAAAAGTGGCACATCAGAGCTGATGTGCTACGTTTTCTTAAATATGAGCCTATGTTAGGATGTTCAGAACACAATAATTAGAGAGAAGTGGAACATAAGCAAACAGTCATAATACCCCTCTTCATAACAGCAAACACACAGGGAGTAGAAGCATGACACTATGAAGTGTGTGAGACTTCTTTCATAACAGGATAGGACCCTAGTGTGGTCTAGTGAGCCCATGATGTTCAGTCGAGAGGTGTCCCTTATGATAAAAATGGGAAGATGATTTTCCTAGAGCAATCGTATTTGTGTGTTTGCTCCTATGTTAGGGTGACCAGATTTTGAAGAGAAAAAAACAGGACAGTTCAAATGTCCTGTAAGTGTGTGTGTGTATATACATATATATACATACACACACACACACACACACACAGATAGATAGATATGGGGGGGGCGGGCAGAAACCAATAAATTACTTCTTTAGTTATTTAAGACTTTAGAGGTGCATGTGAAAGGAGAGAATGCCTTCCACTTCTGGCTAACAGGTTGACCTGATCTTTGTCCCAAAAATCGGGACATTTATTTAAAATTAATAAAAGCGTTGGGGCACTGGGACTGGCGTCTGAAAACCGGGACCGTCCGGGGAAATCCACGACGTCTGGTCACCCTAGCCTATGTGTTCTAATGCTGCCTCAAAGCACTACTGATGAGAGGAGAGCTAAAACACTCTTTGTATATATGCCCTAAAACTAATATCCACTTTTGGTAATGATATTGGTGATGTTGTCTATATAGTAATTACTGCCACTCGGGCCCTATTGTGCTATATAGACTGTGCCCTATTTTTGCTTTGGAGTAAGATGAGCTTGTGTGATCGGTGTGAGACGGAGCTAGCATGCCTAGTTACCTTGTTCGATTTGTGGAATCTACAATTTGCAAGTGGAGTTGCCCACACAGAGTTTGGAATAACCTATTACTTGCATGTGTATTTTTCAGAACACATGGTTGTAGAGTGCCTTATATGGGAAGGGTTAGTGTTTTGCTCAAAGTTTGCAGAGGTGCTCTGAAACTGTTTCTGCATTTCGACATTGCACCTAGGCAGGCTTGTTTCACGAAGAGGTGTGAGATGGATACAACAGCTCTGTTTAGGTTTGGGACATGTCCACATCTCATAGATAATTCTGTCTTTCGGTACGGAGTGATGATTTGATGTTCGGATGACACGATGCGTCCACCGTGTGCACTATGTTACTGGCCCAATGTACTTTAAAATATGCCACTTTCCCGAAAGTTTATCAAAAGTGTACGACCCTGGTATCATAAATCAGTGTAACATGAAAAGTTCTCAATCACAGTTTGTGAATGTGGGCCACGTTGCCTTTTGGTGTGCAGTCCTGTATTTGTCCCAGAATGACCTACATATGGCACTCTGGCTTATCACAGTACTCCATTCACTCCAAATGCCACCTGGGCTTTGACTATCCCCTTACAAATTACTGTGAGGAGGTAGATTTGTTTAGTTAAAGCAATTTCATACTGCAGATTTTAGAAAGTATTGTCTTGTGAAATGAATGACCAATACCACGTAGAGCAATGCAACAACATGTTGACTTAGTTTTGCATTCTTGCTTTGAAACAAATTAAACAAGGCTTGGCGCTTGACAAAAAAACTGGCAGCAATGCAAACTCTACAAGTATTTGTTTGATCTCTTTTATTATGCTAAATACATTTGTTCTCTATAATTGTCTAACTCATAATCATGCATTTATAAAAATTAAAAGCATTTCTTTTATGTACTCAACTAGCATACTGAGCCCTATGTGAAAAGAAGATGTTATGAGTGAGCACTGTATGCAGCAGTTGGCTATTACCTGCATCAACGTTTTCTACTGCACTATACTTCTATCAGCGAGTGGGCCACCACTGGTAACAACAAATAACAAATTAGAATTTGAGAAAGCTAGATTCGTTCAAGATGCATGACCAGCATCACAATGTCACTCAATCAATCACAAACCCAGCCATACCTAGCCCATCACTGTATTTAATATGCAATAATTGGCTCATACCCAATTGGCATATTTTTACTTACTTATAGGTCCCTAGCATATTGATCCAGGGATACCCATCGTCTGTAAGTTAAAGTGGCCCTTGTGGACTGCAGTACTTATAGTGCCACCATGAATGTGACAAAGTGAAATCATGTCTCCCAGCCTGCTGCTGCAGACTGGTAGAACAATTTTAAATTGCTGACACTCATAAGGTAGGGTTTTTGAGCCCTAAGCAGATTGCTGTAAATTTTCCTTTTCACTGTAGAAAGGCTAGTAGCCCCAATGGTGAGTACAGGGTTACACGCTGATGATTCAGCTGTGCTTACTTCTGAATGGGACTACTAAAGTTGGTACTTCAAGGTATGAAAATAATCATTGCATTAAACCCAGCTTGATGCCAAACTCTAATTTAACCTTTAAGGAAAAGGTAACTTTATAAGGTTGCCACTCTGTTGCCCAAAGTTTTCCAGTTGCCAATTACAGCAGATGGCTAACAAGACAGCCTTCTGCCCTCAAGAGAGATGTATACATGACTCCCAAGAAATGACACAATAGAGGCGTGCCATTAGAAGAGGTGTTAACTTTCCTCTGACAGAAAGCCACAAAGGATGTGAGCCGAAAAAGTGAGCTTTAAAGGGAAGCCACCTTTGAAATGCAAATGGTGGACCCACACAAAAGGAGCTGCTCTTGTGTTGTAGCATACAAGTTTTCATCGGAGACAGAGAGGGAGAAATGGCTGCCAAACTGTGTTTCCCTTGGACATGTAGCCCACAGGTAGGTACACACCTAGAGTGAGCTATCAAGCTCCACACACACAGAGAAGGGTTCTGTCATCTTGAGAGTGAAAGGAATGTTGCACTCTAGTATAGCTAGATTCCACACTTTGCAGGAAATTGCCATCAGGTGGGAGAGGACCTGGTAACCCATTGGCTAGTGCTCTGCACATCCCCCAAGGGCAAGTTGAGGGCATAAAAGTGGCACCCCGGTACCCAGACCTTAGTTCCTGTCTGCAGTGGAGAGAGGACTGAAGGACTGCCCTGCTATTGTCTGGACTTGTCAAAAAGAGGTTGCACCAAATAATGGACTGCACCTGCTGATCCTTGGGCTAGCAAAGGGAGTACTGTGCCTAGTGCCCTGCTTGAGAAAAGTGATCCCTGAGCCCCAGTCAGGAAAGGTGAACTCCAAGAGTCAGGTAACTGACTTCCTGTTACAGGGCCAGGGTCACAAAAGATGAAGAAGCCTGACTTCGATATTTTGTAGCCACACTAGCTTGATCGCCACTGAAGCACAGCCCGGGAGACCGAGTCCCAGTGCTCAATAGTTGCACCGGAGTCTGCTGGACCGAGGAGAGTTGTCAGAGTTCAGAGTGCAATTTGGTCACCCAAGACAGACACTGCCTCACTTAAAGAGAACTGCTAGTTTTGCTATTACCAGAGACCAGAAGACTAGAGGCAACTGGTTTTTGGCTGCACTTTACCAAACTTCAAGGGACATCGATCTCTGCGGCAAAAGGTGTCCCACCATGTTAGTGGACTGAGGGTGCTGAAGAAGACCCCTGTTGACCAGATCAGCATCCACTATCCCTTGGATCAGGACCACTCCATTGATATCTATGGTGGTTCACCCACAGAGCCTGAAATTGCACTGGGGACTACTTTGACTGAAGGGTAATTGCCCTGCTAAGCCTTATTGGCCCCTGTGACTTCCCCCTGCTGAAGTCGGTTGCCCACAGCAGGTTAGAGTACCAAACCACAACTTTAGAAAAAGTTTGCAAAATTTCTTAAAGTAACCTAACCGTGGAGGTTGCCAATGCTTGTCTGTATTTTAGGTGGAAAACAGAGATTAATGATTTGCTTTCTAGTTTATATCTCTGAAATGTTCCAGCAGATTCTGTTCGTTTTGGTGTCTAAAAATTGATACAAATAAGATCTATTTTTTTGGTTGAGTATAAGCATTCAACCTCAAGTATACTTTTGTATACATCTCTGTGGGCCTAAAACCATCTCCTTGCTTCTCATTGTTTGTTTCAGAATCCTTTAAAAACCCTTGCTTTCTAGTGGTCGGTTTTGCTTCTGTTCCTCCTTGTTCCTCCCACAGAGGAGGGACCAAATACTGTTTCATTCCACGTTGTATGTTTATCTGGTCTTCAGAGGGACTATTTCGTTTTAGTGGTTTTCAACTCCTGGTACTGTTTGCCTGTGTTCAGCTTCACCACTGTAGCTGGTTCCATTTTAAAATAGCATTATTCCCTCCCACCTCCTTGTCACATTAGTCCTTTGTTTGCCTTTATGTCCAATGCAATCAAGTCTGCTTGTTTTGCGGTTTTATATAGCACAAACTCAACCTCGGATGTCAGCTGATCTCTATGGCCACGCTCATGTCTAGCTGCGCTGCTCACTCTCTCTGCTTTCGTAACCCTCTCTAGGCGCTCTTTTCTTTCTATGGCTCTGTGGCTTATGCAATGAATGCTGTTTCACTCGTGTTCCAGGTGAGTCTTGTGACCAGGCTGCAGTTCCACAGGTCATCACTAGGTGTCCCAGTCCAGTCAGACTCCACACTAGATTCTGCACTGTATAGTGTCAACTAAAGATTCCTGCAAGATCAACAAACGCCCAGAGAGTGCTGGTCCCAGCACAGAATGTGGAGACTCCCGAACATTGTAGGAAGAGATAGGCCCAGCTGCACTGCCAGACACTTTCTATTATTACTGACTCTGGAACTGGGAAAGTTTTGGTACATGATCTTGAAACAATCATATGCATGGCCTTGTTTTTTTGCAGTTTTACTTAGCGCAAACTCGACCCAGAGAGAGCATAGCTTATATAATCTATATTAACATGAAATGTTTATGTACTAATGTGTAATAATTCTGCACAGAAACTGTATTAATGTATTTTGCTGAAACATGCACTTGAAATGTGCCCACGAGGAGTGGCCGTCAATATATACGGGGACTAATGAAATTGACTAATAATGTTGAAATGACAGATAATGATATGATTTTACATTAATAACAATAGACATGTAAGAGTTTTTGCTACTAAATCATTAGGCCTTAGTTAGCATGAGTCGAGGCCTAGCTGCCTGACTCTCAAATTAAATGTATGTTTCTAAACATGCAGTGTGCTGACTTGCTGAAGGACATGAACTCTTGTTTTTCTCCAAACTAGAAGCTGAATGTAACTGTAGTAGATTAATTCTCATGAAATTCGGCTTGCTTATAGAAACATTTTAGCTGGATGCAACACTGTAGACCAATCGTAGGTACAAGGTCGCCTGAACCAGTACAGACAATGGAGCCACTGACCAAAGATGTGCAAAGGACCACAAAACTATGAAATCATACCGGACATTCCACCCGCTAAAGATGTCAATCATAAGAACCAATAAAATACGTGAGAACTGTTATGGGGTGACAAATTCGATGACCTAATGTAAAGTTAATTGGTTAAAGATAGTGGGGTGCAACCCCTTGTCCAATAAAATTTTAGGGGAATGTACAACGAAAAAGGTGATAAAAACCCTTGACACCAGGAAGTAAATTAGAACTAGGGAGTAGGAGACTAGGAGAGGGGAGATGCTGATGCGATTCCTGTGATCCAGAGACTTTGTCACTTTGATTAGTGACTTGCTAATTTTACTTAGAACCATCCATGCCCTTAGATTGCCTGTTTACACTTTACCCCCTTAGGAGGGAAGTGCCCCCTTTTACCGGAGCTGAATTCCTGATGGCAAATCAACTGGTGTCCTGAGGACGAAGACCGAACCGGAGTGCTGACCCGAAATGGAGGGTAACTATATGACAATGAAATTGTGATTGTCTGTTTGCTTTTCCTTTCTAGGTACCAACTGCTTGTTTTGGCAGAGACCATAGTTAGATGTTTTCCAAATTGGTGTTACTAAATTGTTTTGCATGAAGCCCAACATGCCAATGCTAATTAGAGGATAGTTGAGGGGGGTTCATTGAACTGACGCAAATAGACAAATGACCAAATCTATGCTTTGTTGAATAACGTGATAATGATATTCTGCTGAGGATAACCTATGCTGACGCTGTGTTATATTCTGATGTTTGGGATTCTTGCTTTGATGAAATCTTATCAGAGTTGCCATATTGTGACTATGCTAATGTGTTTCTTGGTTTTGAGACTAATAAACTTACTAGTAGAATTGTAATCAATAGGGAATAAAATCCACAAAATTCATATCATTCTAGTGTGGTTATTCATGACTGAAAGGTCATGGTGTTTCTGAGTTTCATTAAATGTAATTGACTAAGGTAAATTGCATTGTTTTAATAAATATTGATGACGTCATCGACGTATTGATTGACATGTTGATTAGCTATCTCGTCCTAAGGTGTCTTCAATCAGGGTCAAAAGATTCATTGGCCTAAAACGAGTCCCAAAGTGAGTAAATTAGTCATAAAGGGACGCGTTAACAGTTTTGGTAGCAGAGCAACGGTTATGGCCCTTTGGGGCCTTGGGACGGAGGACTATTGTTTTAAATTGTTTTTCGAGATAATGCAAATTGGAGGTATGATGCGTTTCTAAATTCCCCATGACTTTCCCGGAATCTCGGAGCCTGCCTAAGTATGTTGGGTATGTTCTCGGCGTTTTAGTATGTGTGGTGTAGAATTTGCGCTTTCTCAGCTTATGCATATTGCAGGTGTTTTGTGAAATTTGTGTGAATTTAGCCCAGGTAATGTTGTTTTAGAGGAGTGGGCGTACTCCGCAGTATGAGAGTAGGGAAGTCAGCGAACTTCATGTGAGTGTGGCGCTTTGTGCTAAAAAATTATCCACGTGGTTGTTGGTGATGTATGGACCCGTCGTGGTCTAAGACTCCGGAGTATACTGACAAGTGTAGGAGACACTTGGGTTTATGTTGTAATTTGTGTGGTTTAATAGGTCAATCGGGTGTGGTTGACAAGTCGAGTTTGAGTCAAATTGTGTGAGTGTAACCTTCAATGGAGATTTGGCAAGTTCTAAAGTGCACTAGAACAAACCATTGACAAGTCGAGAGTAGGATTTGCGGGTCGAATTCTGCTTGCGTATGCGGGAGCTGAGAAGGAGAGAGTAGCGGCCGAGGCTTCAAGTGAAATCTCTGTAAAGTTCTGAAGCGATTGTGTACCCTTCCTGTAGTAAACCGGCAAATTTGGGTTTTATTGTTAAAGGTGCTCGCACTATATCGCATTAGTTTGTGTGAGGAGGACAAGCCACAAGACTTTGTCAGCTGTGATGTGTGTGAGTGTGACGTCAGTGTGCAGCGCTGGGATAGGTCAGTTGCCGAGAGGGGTCGCGAATGGATCGGCAGCCGTCCGTGAGAGGCAATAGGTTGAGATAGGTGGGTGAAGAGTGTTCTGGGAATTAAAGTCACTTTCTGATTAGATTCTAAACAAAATAAAAGACGCAAAAATTAAGTTTTTCAAGGCTTTAAAGAGTGCCTGGAAGGGGGATACATATATATTAGGGCGAGTGAAGGGGAGCCTACACTGTCTGAGGGTACTCCAGCTTATATTGTAATGGAAGAAAAGGGAGTTGCGCCATGTCTTTGGATGAAGCAGTGGTGCAAATTAACAGAGGAGGAGGGATGCTTAGCGTTTCCGGAGCATGGAACGTTCAATACAAGAATTTTAGAAAACTTGAGGTGGATGTTAAGTGTACAGAAACCGCCTCCGAGACCAGTTCAGTATGAGGCATTAGCAGTCTGGGATTTAATGGCCATACGACAAAGACAGCAAAAATTTGAAAGGAGAATGAAAAGGGCAGAGAAAACTTTAGCTGAGGCTAGGTGGGACAATGAGAGCAAATTGTGGAGAAGGGGAATAGTGGACGGATTAAAATTATTTCCGGCAATAACACAGGAAGATGAGACACAGGGAAAGAAAGCCACCTGTAAGACAGAGAAGGGTACTAGCAAGACAAAAAAAACTCAGAGGTCTTGGGTTGAAGATGATTCAGATGATCAAGAGTTTCTTTATCAGTTGCTACATGATCGCCCGCCACCTTTTGCTATAAATGACAATGCTCCGAGCACTAGTGCGGGTCCTGAGGGTTCAACACAAAGTAAGGGAATTACAAGTACAGTGCAGATAAGCGATACAGTTTTGATACGAAATGGTGACAGTGTACCCACTGCACCAGACATGCAGACACAGTTGCAACCTCTGCCACAGGTACAGAGGATTTTTCCAGGTGTCCCAGTATTAGAGAAAAACACTAGTCTAATGGTGCTGCCTGATCCGATATATACGAGGTCAAAGCTAGTGCAGATTGAGCCGACTCCACAATTGCTGACGCAGCCGCAGCAACAGCTGATTCCGGGTTACAATCCAGTGGCAGGACCGCAGTCAGTACCTGCACCAGCCACGGTGAGTCAAGCTTTGGGAGTTACTTTTCCACGGGGTTTGGGACCTGGTCAGACACCAGCTGCCATATCATTACAAATTACTGTTGGTCCGCCAGTACCACTGTATGCGCAGGGTAAGCCTGACGTGTGTGATCAGCGAGTGAGAGCCCTAGAAGTAATAAGAGGAGGGTTCACAGGAACTCTCCAGCCAATGACATCAAGGGAACAAGCAGCAGAAGGACTCAGGTCTTTATTAGACCTCAGTCCGATTTGGGCTCCTTTAGAAGCAATGAGACAAGCAGGGCTAAGTGTGCTAGCCTCGCAGACACTGAGTACAAATACGTCACAATCACCATTAATGCAGTCAGGAAACATTTCATTGCAAGGCTTTTCTGTGCAACAGTTGAATGAGTGGTTAGAAAAGACCAATGCTTCACAAACTACTACAGTGACCGCAGAGAGGTCAGAAAGGGATGAATTCCTGAATTTTGTGAGACTGGGCGTAGAAGATGCAGAATTGGTGGAAGGAACAATGGGGGTGAACAGATTAGAGTCATACACAGAAGCAGAATTGAGGTATCTGTGTCCCAAAATCACTAAAGAAGGGAGTAAGATACATCAGAGGTTGGCAAATCTAGCGGATAAATACAACATTGATATTGAGAATACTAAACATTTGAAAAGAAGCTACAGATTAGACTTTGATTCTAAAGATTTTGATCACATGAGGTCAGCCGGAATGAAAGCGCATCTGAAAGAAATACTGCAAAGTGCGCAGATCTGGGGAGCCTTAGAGAAATGGGAAGGCAGATGGGCAAAGAAAAGAGATAAAGAGAAAGGCGATGATCCAGAACCAAAGCAGGCTAAAGCCGCACCGGACACGGGGACAATACAAATGTTACCAATGAGAGAGACAGCCGGAGGGGTTCTAGTCCATGTACCGTGGTCTAGCGGAGACATCCTGTCATTCACAAATGATTATCCCAGGTTGAGGGAGAACCCAATAGAATGGTACCAACAGACAGGCAGGTTTGTGAAGCTTGCAAAATGTCTCTGGGAGGACTTGAATACCATGTTTGAAAGTATAGTTCCACCTGACTTATGGCTTGAGTGTAAGAGAGGTGTGGACTGGCCGACACATGAACCAGCAAGGGATAAGGTTACTGGAGCACCATCTGAGGAGGTGATGAAGTATTATCATAAGGTGATTGAGTTTTTGAAGCAGAAAGTGTCGCCGAAAGTGACAGATTGGCAGAAAATCAATCAAACCTCACAGGAGGCCAAAGAGTCGATTCATGCTTACTATGAGAGATTGTTGAAAGCATTCAAACGTTACAGTGGCACTGAGACCATAGAACCGAAAGACATGAATCATCTTGTGTTCATGTTTGTTGAAGGGCTGAGACCAGAAATTAACCAGATGATTAAGAATCATTTGATCTGTTGGCAGGCAAAGTCGAATGATGAGGTGTTGCAGTATGCGAAATACTGTAGTGACGAGATTGAGTTGAAGCAGAGAAAGTTGAAAGAGAAGGTGATGGTGATGCAGATTAAGGCAGCACAAGCAGGGATGCAGGGAAACAGAGTACAGCAGGTGATACAGCAGCAACCGCAAGGGAATGGCATGTTTCAGGCACAGCTGAGAGGTCGAGGTCGAAGTTTTGTGAACAGTGGTCCAGACCTGAATATTGTTGTGGTTCAAAACGATGTGCAAGGGATGAAAAAGGTGTCACGATGTCACGCGAGGGGCATTGGAAGCAGGAATGCCCAAATATGGTGCAGGATGGTGTTGTTCAATAAAGCAATGATGTTGGTACATTTCAAAATGTGAGGGGTCCAAAATTGAGGGGTCAAAATCAAAACTTCCAGAATAACATGGTACAGATGCAGGGGTTACAGCCCGTGCAGAAAATGCAAATGCCGCGTGTTCAACCAGCACAAATGCAGCAGGTACAACAGGAGGTTCCCATGGTACCTAGACAGCAAATGCAATTACCATTAGATCCAATGGGACAGCAACAGGTGATGCTTCCTCAACAGGTCACAGGCCAAATGATGAGTCAAAATAACACAGTACAACAGTTCCCATTGCGCGAGGATGGAATAAATGATGAATGGTTGGATGATTGTTCAGACAGTGAGGAGTGCAGGCTTGCAGCATCCTTAGAGGTAGATCAGAGGGGTCCCTATGTAGAGGGGAAGGTAATGGGTCATAAGGTTTCATTCCTAGTTGATACAGGAGCTACACTCTCTACAGTCAGAAGTGTAGGGGTTCGGAAATTACCACTTTCGGGGTGTACCATAAGAGTGGTAGGAGTAGCAAATCAGTTTTTGACAAATCCGATTACAGACCTGGTCCAAGTTAAGATTGGCAACTTCCAGGGACTGCACAAATTTTTAGTCTGTGATTCTAGTCCACTATCCCTACTGGGAAGAGACTTGCTGTGCAAAACGAGGTGTTCAATTACTTGTTCCAGTGAAGGGATTGAAGTTCAGGCAAACAGTGATGATGAAGGGGACGATGGGCAGTTTTCAGAGTCAGAGACTGCAAATGAAGATTACCCTCTGATAAATTTATTCCCCATGCTTACAGTACTTGACTTGCCACCCGAGTTGCAGGGAACAGTAACAGAGAAAGTTTGGGACCTGACAGGAAAAGAAGTGGGACTGATAAAAGGAATAGAACCAGTCAAAGTAGAGGTTAAGCCGAATGCAGTATTTCCGCAGGTACCTCAGTACCACATGACACAAGATGTCCTCATTCAGGTAGCGCAGATAATTGCGGACTTTGTGAAGTAAGGGGTTTTGAGAGAAGTGATGAGCAGCCCGTGTAATTCACCAATAATGGGTCTGAAAAAGCCTTGTGGGAAGGTTCGAATTGTTTAAGACTTGAGGAAAATAAATGAGATTGTGGTAAAATGCTGCCCCATAGTGCCAAATCTAGCAGTAATCATGTTTCAGGTTCTGTGTGATGCAGTGTGGTTCACAGTTGTGGACCTGTCCCAAGCATTCTTTTCGGTGCCTCTTCATGAGGACAACCAATTTCTTTTCAGCTTCAAATTCCTGGATAAGGTGTACAGGTGGTGCAGAATTCCTCAAGGGTTTTCTGAGTCACCTTCCATCTTCAATCAGATATTGAAGAAGGATCTAGAGTCGTTGGAACTGCCTTTCAGTTCGACTCTAGTACAATACATTGATGGTTTGTTGATTGCGTCTAGAACAAAAGATGACTGCAGGTATGACACAATTGCCTTACTGAACCATTTGGGGAAGAACGGACATAAAGTGTCCCCAAAGAAGCTGCAATACTGTCAGAGAGAGGTGAAGTACTTAGGTCGCCTGATTGAGAAAGGGTCGAGAAAAATATCCAAAGAGAGAGTGACAGCCATACTGCAGATAAATTCCCCAACAACCAAGAGAGATGTCAGAATGTTTCTGGGAATGGTGGGCTACTGTCGTCAGTGGATTCCCAATTTCTTGATTATCTCTAAACCATTGATAAAACTGACAGGCAAGGAAGTTCGGGATGACCCGGGTAACATAATTTTGTCTGAGAAAGAGATGAAAGCATTCATGGAATTGAGAGAATGTATGTGCAGGGCACCAGCTTTAGGTATGCCCGATTACACAAAGCCTTTTCTACTGTTTTGTCCTGAATGTGATGCATGTTCTTTGTCTGTTTTATCACAGGTCCAGGGAGGTGCAAACCGCCCAGTAGCATATTTTTCAGCTACTTTGGACCCACTCGCAGCAGCCTTACCGGATTGTTTGCGTGCAGTTGCAGCAGTTGGTCAAAGCACAGTGTAAAGGCATAGTGATGGGACATCCCTTAACAGTAATGGTTCCTCATTCAGTTGAAATTTTGCTAACTCGAACCAAGACACAGCATATGAAAAATGCTAGGCTGACTAGATACGAGACCATTATACTGGGGTCTTCGAATGTTTCTCTCAAGAGATGTACTGTATTGAACCCGGCAACTTTACTTCCTATTGAAAATGCAGACATTAATGATGCTGAGGAAGTGGAACATGATTGTCTTGAAGTAACAGAACTGTGCACCAAACCAAGACCTGACATCAAAGATACTCAGTTAGAAGAAAATGATTACATTTTGTTTGTTGATGGTTCATGCTTGAGAGACTCAGTGGGAGTACTGAGAGCTGGGTATGCCGTGTGTACAATCACCTGTATTTTAGAAGCTTCCTGGCTTGAAAGAGTGCACTCTGCACAAGTGGCTGAATTAATTGCCCTTACTAAGGCATGCCACGCAGCTGAAAACCTGAAAGTCACTCTCTATACTGACAGCAGATACGGATTCGGAATTGTACATGATTTTGGCCAACTGTGGTCACAGAGGGGTTTCATGACCTCTTCTGGGTCACCAGTGAAAAATGGCGAAAAGATTAAGGATTTGTTGCACGCGATTCAGTTACTTCTTGAAATTGCTGTGGTGAAATGCAATGCTCATGTTAAGTCACAAGACTTTGGGGGTTATTACAACTTTGGAGGAGGTGTTAGTCCGTCCCAAAAGTGACGGTAAAGTGACAGATATACCACCAGCCGTATTACGAGTTCCATAGGATATAATGGAATCGTAATACGGCTGGTGGTATATCCGTCACTTTACCGTCACTTTTGGGACGGATTAACACCTCCTCCAAAGTTGTAATAACCCCCTTTGTGTCAATGGGAAATGGCTATGCAGATCAAGTCGCAAGGTTTTGCGCATTGAACTGTATATCGTTCCGAGATCAGTGGGAATTGTTACCTGAAACTGAAAATGAAACATGTTTGAATTTTGCATTGAGGGTTGTTGACACATTAGATGAGCTAAAGTTACTGCAGGGATGTGCTGGTAAAGTAGAGAAACGCTCCTGGCAGAGAATGCACTGTGTACAAAGAGCCAATTAAATTTGGGTCTCAATTGAGGGGAAAATGGTTTTGCCAAACAGTCTTCTGTCACAGTTTGTGAGGTTCTATCATGGCCAAGCCCATATAGGGAGAGATGCAATGATCAGATTGTTCAAAATTGATTGGTTCAATCCAAAATTTAGACAAGCTGCAGAGGTTATCTGTCACAGGTTGTCAGGATACTTCAATTTGATTTCCTCAGAAGCAGAAGATAACTCCTCAGTCCCGACCCGAGCTACTCACAACTAATTTTAATCCTTCGTGCTGAGTACCCCGGAGGGGGAAAGGGGAATGGGATTGTAGAGAGACTGCCACAGAGATGATGAACGTCAGTACTCAGTCTGCCTCTTCACGTCTAAGATTGGATGCAGCACCTGCAAGAGTCACAGTCGCAATTACTAGGGACATACAACATCAGTTTTACACTTTCTACTCTTAACACTTAATTCTCTTTAATTCTATTATTTCTTCACTCACCCTGAGTTCTCTGTAGCCTTGCTTCTCTCTATGAATGATAAGCTCTTCTTAAAAATGCTTATTACTGATTCTGGAAGAACTTCTCAACCTTTGTTAGAGATTGGTTTTATGTTGCTATATATATATATATATGTATATATATATATATATATACATATATATATATATATATAGTTGGTGATAATGCGTTCTCCAAATCAGCTGATGTTAGTTGGTTTCTACTTTACAATAGAGAGTTCAATTATGTTTATTGCATTGGTAATTCTTGCTTGTGAAAGTTTGTTTCTCCTGTCTTATTTTGACTTCTGTCAATACTTGTATTTGTAAATGCTTCTTTATTAAAGTTTGTTTCTTCTTTTTTACTTCCACATCTGTTGATAACTTGTATTTGTAAATGCTTGTTTATTAAAGTTAGTTTCTCCTTTCTTACTTCGACATCTGCCGATAACTTGTATTTGTAAATGCTTGTTTATTAAAGTTTGTTTCTCTTTTAAACCCTACTTTGGTTTATTACCGTTGCATTTGTAAATGCTTACTTGTTAACATTCATTTCTCCGTTAAACTCGGCCTTCGTTTATAACCTTGGTATTAGTAAATACTTGCTTGTTAAAGTTCGTTTTTCTTTTGACTTTGGTATCTTAAACAGGAACCTTGTAAACATAAGGTTTATTCATACATTAAACTCTGTAGCCTTGCCAAACCTCCACTGGAACGGTCTACTATCAAACTCCTTGAATAAACCTTGACAATATTTATAACCTTTTCTGTAAAATAGTCTTCAAGGGTAATTTTACAGGAGTTTCTGCTCTGAAGCGCGCTCTCTCTCCACACAGCTGATTCCTGTCAGACCTCAGTTGAAGTGCGAAGCTTCCAGCTGGTGAGCTCGTAACCTAGCAACCAACCGATTGCAAGACTAGAACTGTAACTAACCTTCAGGACTCACGACGGCCATCTTGAATCTCTGCAAACCTTCTTCCAGTTTGGGCTTTGCTGTCTCCACTGAGGATATCTCTTTGCTTTTCTCAAGCATTTCTTTGATTTCATTTGGCAAGTTTGTGTGGTCATGACAGTACTCCCCCGCAAGGAACAGTTCTCCAATTTAGGTTTGCTTGGGTAGGTTCTATGAAAGTTTCTCACTAATCTTGAAGCATGTACATACTCGTGTGGCTCCCAGGATCGTTCCTCTGGACCATAACCTTTCCAATCAATTAGATAATAAAGCTTGCCATTACGGATTTTGGAATCTAAGATTTGATTGACCTCATACTCTTCTGCAGAGCTAATCTGGATAGGACTTGGAGGGGAGTTTTGACGTAAATTTGGAGGACTGTTCTTTAACAAGGAGACATGGAAAACAGGATGTATCTTTAGATGAGCTGGCAACTGCAATTTAACTGCCACTGGATTGATCATCTTGTCAACTCTAAATGGGGCTATAAATCGTGGCAGAGTTTTGCGATTTCCTTTGAGACGTAAATGACGAGTAGATAACCAAACTTTGTCTCCTTTCGAATAAATGGGTCTCTCTCTTCTTTTTCTATCAGCCTGAGTCTTATATGAATCTTTTGCTTGAATTAGGTTTTTTCTAGCCCTAACAAACGTGGTCTGCAAATCCCTCACCATCTCCTCTACTGCAGGCACTGAATCATCTTCTTTACCCAACATTACATAGGATGTCTACCATGGTTCAGATAAAAGGGGGTGAACCCAGTGGTGGAATGAACAGCATTATTGTAAGCAAATTCAGCTGCCCACATCAACTCGGGCCATTCCTTCTCTTGATCAAATAAATTGAGTCTTAAATACTATTCTAACCCTTGATTCACTCTCTCTGTTTGCCCATCAGTTTCAGGATGGTAACTGGTAGAGTAACGAGAATCAATTCCTAATCTTTTACTAAAGGCCTTCCAAAAGCGAGAAACAAATTGGGACCCCCTGTCTGAAACTAGAATTTTTGGGATACCATGGGCGCGTACTGTGTGTTGTGTAAACAACTGTGCAACCTGTGGGGCTCAAGGGATTTCTTTCAAAGGAATGAAATGCGCCATTTTAGTGAAAGTGTCTACAAAAACTAGGATAGTGTTAAAACCTTGGCTACTAGGGAGGTCCACTATAAGATCCATAGTAACAGTATGCCAGGCATGGGGTGCAGTGGGCAAAGGTCTTAACAGACCTTGTGAAGCTGTTCTATTTGATTTCCCTCTTTGACATTTGTCACAAGTTGACACATATTGTCTTATCTGAGTTTTCATTTTTGGCCACCAAAATTCTTGTTGTATCAGATTTTTAGTTTTTTTGAATTCCTTTGTGTCCAGCCATCATCATGATAAGCCTGAAGAATTTTTTCTTGCAGCTCCACAGTCGGAACATACAGTGCACCTTTAAAGTATGGCAAACCATTTTTGATTTCTCTTCCTTGGCCTTCTTTGGACCACCCTCAGCATTACTTCGAATGTTAAGTTTTCTTGAATTTCTTTGGTTAAATCTTCATACAATATGGCAGATATGAGCTTCTCTTGTAGAATAATCAATTCTTTTTCTGGAGGCTCTTTAACTGCACTGGTATCAATTTGAGATAGAGCACCTGCCTTCCCATTTACTTTTCCTGGTCTGAAAGTGATAACAAAATCAAAGTCTGCAAAATATAGGGACCAACACAGTTGTCTAGCTGTTAGAGTTCGAGCTGATTTTAAAAACTGTAAATTTCGGTGGTCCGTGTAAACGGTCACTTTATGCTTAGCTCCCAAAATGTAATGCCTCCACTCATGAAAAGTTTCTTTGACTGCCAATAGCTCTTTATCTGCAATTGAATAATTTATCTCTGGTGGTGTTAATTTTTGAGAGAAATAGGCCACTGGATGTAATTGACCTGTATCTTTATGACGCTGGGAAAGGATACCTCCTATGGCAACATCTGAAGCATCTGCCTCCACATAATATGGCTCATCCGGATTGGGGTGGAGCAAGATTGGAGCTGAGATGAAGGAATTCTTCAAAAAATTAAAAGCATTTTCAGCTTCTTTTGTCCACTCAAACTTCACTTCTTTCTTCAACAATCGAGTAATGGGTGTAACTGTTTGAGAAAAATTGGATATGAATCTTCGATAAAAATTTGCGAACCCCAAGAAACTCTGGATCTCTTTGACATTGCAAGGAGAAGGCCAATATTGCACTGTCTTTATCTTGGTAGGATCCATACTAACTCCTTCTGGTGACAGAATGAATCCTAAGAACTCAACTCGTTCCACATGAAATGCACACTTCTCCAATTTCACATAGAGATGGTTTTCTTGCAACCTTGTGAGGATGGATCGAACATGGTTAATGTGCACCTGTAGATTGTCGGAAAAGATTAAAATGTCATCTATATAAACCACGGCAATCCGGTCGAGGAATTCTCGTAATATATCATTAACGAATTGCTGGAAGGCAGCGGGAGCATTGCATAACCCATAGGGCATCACTTGATATTCAAATAATCCGTATTGAGTCCGAAAAGCGGTTTTCCGTTCATCCCCTGAAGCCACTAGTATCAAATGATATGCTCCTCGCAGGTCCAATTTGGTGTAGATTCTAGCATTCTTTACTTGATCTAATAAAACTGACACTAAATGCAGTGGGTATCGATTCTTGATGGTAACCTGATTGAGGGCTCGATAATCAATGCAAGTTCGAAGACCCCCATCCTTCTTTGGTATGAAAAATAGTGGGGATGACATTGGGGATTCAGAAGGACGAATAAAACCATTAGCAAGATATTGATCCAAATACTCCTTTAAATGTTGGTTCTCTGCTTCGGTCAATGTGTATATTTTGCTACATGGCAATATCGCACCTGGCTCCAGTTCAATTTTGCAGTCGTAGGGTCGATGTGGCGGCAATTTCTCAGCCTCCTTTCATTAAAAACGGCAACTAAATCCTCGTATTCTTTTGGGATTTCTGTTGTTTTTAGTACACAGATCATTGAAGAGTGTGATGATAAACAGGCCACTTGAGACTTGGTGGACACTTCCACTCAATCATGAAAGCAATTCTCTTTGCAGTAAGAGGAATTCATCTTGATCGTTCTCTTGCTCCAATCAATTTGTGGATTATGTTCTGTAAACCAGGGCAGACCCAAAATGAGTTGAAATTGTGGAGCATCTATCAAATTAAAGATTATCTGCCCCTGATGCCCACCAAAACCTTGCATCTGAATTGGTTCGGTCTCATGGGAAATGGGTCCTGAAGAAAGATTGGTTGCATCCACAGCTCTTACTACTTCCAAAGTAGATTTCTTGATAAATCGAATACCCATTTTACAAGCGTATTTGATATCACAGAAGTTGCCCATAGCTCCAGAGTCTATCATAACTGAGATTCCTTGAATTTCCTTCTCAAGGGTCTTTACTGATACTGTTCGTACCAAATGTGGCGCTGCGGTTTGTAAGGTATTTGCCACTTGTTGATCTAAAGGAGTTGTCTTGGGTTCTGCTTTCATCAGGGCAACTCCCTCTACTGATGAAGCTGTCCTTTTCCCGACTGAAGAGCTTTGAGTTTCTTGGGACAGTTTTTAACAAAATGCCCAGATGCACCACAATATAAACATAGTTGATTCACTCTTCTTTTCTCTTTTTCTTCCTTAGATAAAGGACCTCGGATGGAACCAATTTGCATTGGTTCTTCTATCGTTATCCCTTCTCCGGCTCTCGTATGATAATTTCTTACACAATCAATTCTCAGGGGAAATGGTCAATATTCTCTTCTCTGTTCTGCTCTTTGTTCGGTTAACCGGTGGTCAATCTGTAACACAAGATCAATTAACTCCGAAATTTCGGTGGGTCTATTTGTAACTTGTGCTAAGGCATCTTTCAATTCATCTCTCAGTCCACGATAAAATATGGCGGCTCTTTTTGACTCCGGCCTGGCAGTCTCTACAATGAGTTTATTGAAATTAGCCAGATAGGCTACTAGATCTTTATTACCTTGCCTGATTTCCAATAGTTCATTGTCAGTGGCTTGAGCTGCAGTTCACCTATCAAATATTCTTAAGAACTCTTCCTTGAAATTTTGGAAATTATATAAAACAGGATCATTTCTGGAAATTATTGGCATGGACCATGCAGCCGCATCACCTGTCAGATAAGACAATATAGATGCCACTTTGGGCTGGTCTTTGGAAAAAATGACTGGTCTACATAAAAAATGCAATGAGCATTGGGTCAGAAAAATCTGCACCTTCTTTGGATCCCCACCGAAGCGCTGGGGTTGAGCCAAAGGAATAATAGAGGAAACCGCATGAATTACTTGAGTGGATATACCTGCAGACTGTGAAGGGCTAGGGATTTGTGAAAACACAGATTCATTTGATTTAGCGGTGTTCCCTAACTCATTTATTCACTGTTTTATTTGGACTGTTTCTTCTATGGTATTATTTAATTGTTTCTGTAACCCTTCCAAAACAGTGGCTAATGCTTATCTATCAATTCCTTCTGCCATTCTGCTCAGGAGGAAATCAGTTTTTTCCCTAAAATTAGGGTGAAGGCACTTCAATCTGTCAGGATACTTCAATTTGATTTCCTCAGAAGCAGAAGATAACTCCTCAGTCCCGACCCGAGCTACTCACAACAAATTTTAATCCTTCGTGCTGATTACCCCGGAGGGGGAAAGGGGATTGGGATTGTGGAGAGACTGCCACAGAGATGATGAACGTCAGTACTCAGTCTGCCTCTTCACGTCTAAGATTGGATGCAGCACCTGCAAGAGTCACGGTCGCAATTACTTGGGACATACAACATCAGTTTTACACTTTCTACTCTTAACACTTAATTCTCTTTAATTCTATTATTTCTTCCCTCACCCTGAGTTCTCTGTAGCCTTGCTTCTCTCTATGAAAGCTCTTCTTAAAAATGCTTATTACTGATTCTGGAAGAACTTCTCAACCTTTGTTAGAGATTGGTTTTATGTTGCTATATACATATATATATATATATATATATATAGTTGGTGATAATGCGTTCTCCAAATCAGCTGATGTTAGTTGGTTTCTACTTTACATTAGAGAGTTCAATTAAGTTTATTGCACTGGTAATTCTTGCTTGTGAAAGTTTGTTTCTCCTGTCTTATTTTGACTTCTGTCAATACTTGTATTTGTAAATGCTTGTTTATTAAAGTTTGTTTCTTCTTTCTTACTTCGACATCTGTTGATAACTTGTATTTGTAAATGCTTGTTTATTAAAGTTAGTTTCTCCTTTCTTACTTCAACATCTGTTCATAACTTGTATTTGTAAATGCTTGTTTATTAAAGTTTGTTTCTCTTTTAAACTCTACTTTGGTTTATTACCGTTGCATTTGTAAATGCTTACTTGTTAACATTCATTTCTCCGTTAAACTCGGCCTTCGTTTATAACCTTGGTATTAGTAAATACTTGCTTGTTAAAGTTCGTTTTTCTTTTGACTTTGGTATCTTCAACAGGAATCTTGTAAACATAAGGTTTATTCATACATTAAACTCTGTAGCCTTGCCAAACCTCCACTGGAACGGCCTACTATAAAACTCCTTGAATAAACCTTGACAATATTTATCACATTTTCTGTAAAATAGTCTTCAAGGGTAATTTTACCTCACAGGAGTTTCTGCTCTGAAACGTGCTTTCTCTCCACACCGCTGATTCCTGTCAGACCTCAGCTGAAGTGCGAATCTTCCAGCTGGTGAGCTCGTAACCTAGCAACCAACCGATTGCAAGACTAGAACTGTAACTAACCTTCAGGACCCACGACGGCCATCTTGAATCTTCTCTCATTGATTCTTCCTTTGAAATAAGCGCAAGATTACTCTGCAAACCTTCCAGTTTGGGCTTTGCTGTCTCCACTGAGGATATCTCTTTGCTTTTCTCAAGCATTTCTTTCATTTGATTTGGCAAGTTTGTGAGGTCATGACACAGGTGCATCATCTGTCAACAGATGAATGCAGGAAAAGGGATTGTGGTAAATATGAGCCACGTTGGGAGAGCTGGCGGTCCATTTAGCAGGATGCAGCTGAATGGCAACAAGAATTCTTGGCGTTCTGTTTTGATCGGGAGGTACCAGGTCAATACTACGGCACCTGAATTCAATCCTATAAAGAAACTGTGTTAAAATATTGAAATTAAAATTGAAAGCTGAGAAAAGAGACTGATAAATTACCGGATGTGACACTGATAACCTGAATTGACTTTGAAAACCGATTATGACAAGCTGCTAAACCTGATTTGACAAAAAGGGTCCAGGAGTGAGTGGAACGCTGTAAATACTCGCAGAGAGAGAGAGACTTTGCACAAGAAGGGAAAAAAAAGAGCTTTTATATCGTCCTCATGTTGATTGTTTGCTTTATATTATTCTGCTATCTGATTCTTTACAGATCATGAGTTACACTAAGAGTAAGAGTAAAAAGGGTAGGATGTGTGGTTGGTTGAGTGTTATTCCAGGTATTGTGTGTGCAATAATAGTTATAGGTGTGATTGTGGGAATGCCTTGGATAGATAAGAAAGTGACTAACAATGCTTCAAAACCTGAGACTGCTACACTAACACCGTGGGAGAAGTTTGAGCAGGTTGCAAAATACTTGCATGAGGGAACTAATTCAAAAGGGGAACTATCTACTAATGTCTTCTATCGCCTGTTGAATGAGTATGTTGACACAATGGATGCAAGTGAGGACCTGGCATGGTGAGCAAAAGAACAATGGATTAAAGCCAGATCTGTGACTGGGGGTGAGTGTTTGACAATGTTCAGCATTCCGTCCATTACTTGTTGTTTTTGCTTTGTCGCCCTAAGTGGGAAGGGTATGCCCAGACGTGGGTCCCGTGCTTCCCATGCCACTGGATTCAAGCTAGCCTGGCTGATGAGGGGTGAAACCCCGAAACCGGTCCCAGGATGCTTGTTTCCGGTCCAGTGAGGACCTGGCTTGGCAGTTCGGGCTGGACTGTTCCCATGAGGAACAGGGTCCAGACTGATTTGCATATGGCTGGGTCCAAACTGGGGTGGCATGGTGAGCAAAAGAATGATTGATTAAACCCAGATCTGTGACTGGGGGTGAGTGTTTGACAATGTTCAGCATTCCGTCCATCACTTGTTGTTTTTGCTTTGTCGCCCTAAGTGGGAAGGGTATGCCCAGACGTGGGTCCTGTGCTTCCCATGCCACTGGATTCAAGCTAGCCTGGCTGATGAGGGGTGAAACCCCGAAACCGGTCCCAGGATGCTTGTTTCCGGTCCAGTGAGGACCTGGCTTGGCAGTTCGGGCTGGACTGTTCCCATGAGGAACAGGGTCAAGACTGATTTGCATATGGCTGGGTCCAAACTGGGGTGGCATGGTGAGCAAAAGAACAATGGATTAAACCCAGATCTGTGACTGGGGGTGAGTGTTTGACAATGTTCAGCATTCCGTCCATCACTTGTTGTTTTTGCTTTGTCGCCCTAAGTGGGAAGGGTATGCCCAGACGTGGGTCCCGTGCTTCCCATGCCACTGGATTCAAGCTAGCCTGGCTGATGAGGGGTGAAACCCTGAAACCGGTCCCAGGATGCTTGTTTCCGGTCCAATGAGGACTTGGCTTGGCAGTTCGGGCTGGGCTGTTCCCATGAGGAACAGGGTCAAGACTGATTTGCATATGGCTGGGTCCAAACTGGGGTGGCATGGTGAGCAAAAGAACGATGGATTAAACCCGAATCTGTGACTGGGGGTGAGTGTTTGACAATGTTCAGCATTCCGTCCATCACTTGTTGTTTTTACACTGCAAAAAAGACACAAGGCAAGTTAGCTATAGATGCATTACATGTAGGTAGGCTTTGTATATATAGGCCGAAATCTGAGCATGACACTTTATTTGTGGGAACGAGTGAATGCAGGCATGTGTTTTTGTTTCAGAGTAAATGGACATTCAAGTTGAATGGACAGGGACCAGTGATCCCTGGGATCTATTATATATGTGGACTCAATGCTTATTACCGTCTCCCAAAGGAATGGTATGGGACATGTTATTTGGGGATAGTGTTCCCAAAGATTTACCAGATTGATGACTTAAAGCAAATACCTAAAATGTCTGAATTACAACACACTAGACAAAAGAGAAAGACAGCGGCTGCTGTCGTTGGTGACATATTTGGAGCCATAATTCCTTCAGTAGGGGTTATCTTAAACTCCATAAAGATTCGAAAGTTGTCTACTATTGTGGATAACATGCTGACAAACTTCACAGGGGCTATACTCCTGATGGATACTGAACTTGCTGCGGAAAGAGCTATGACTCTTCAATACCGGCTTGCTTTAGACATTCTTTTAGCGAAGAGCAGCGGAGTCTGTAAGATGCTTAATGAGTGCCATTGCTGTGCGTTCATTCCTGAAAAGAACAGATGATGGACTGAATACTGAACAATGTAAACATTCACCCCAGTCGCAAAGATCTGGGTTTAATCCATTGTTTTTTTGCCCACCACGCCACCCCAGCTTGGGCCCAGCCATATGCAAATCAGTCTTGACCCTGTTCCCCATGGGAAGAGTCCAGCCTGAACTGCCAAGTCAGGTCCACCCTGAATCGGAAACAAGCATCCTGGGACCGGTTTCAGGGTTCACCCTTCATCAGCCAGGCTAGCTTGAATCCAGTGGCATAGTGGGCCCAGAACCCACGTCTGGGCATACCCAGCGCACTTAGGGCGATAAAAGCAAAAAACTCAAATGTGTACTACCATGGGCCCAAAACAGCATCTGTCATGCCTTGTACTCCACCCTTAGAGTGTCTCCAGTGACATTTGTCCTTAATGCAGAATCAGTCAGGCAGCTCAAAATAATGTACAGGAACTGCACTAAGCCTGTCCTCAATGCAAAGAAGACATGTCCAACATTTCTTTGTTATTTCTCTTTAGAAAGAAACAGGCATGTGTCATCCCTAAGGAATGCAGATTTGGCTTGTGCGGTATATCTCTGTAATTCAGCGGTTGTCACTTCCAAGACCTGCGTGTTCTACCTATGCTTTATTCAGCATTTGTCATATGCTCCACCTATTGTTATTTTAGAAGTTGGTGCAAATGGAGGAGGTCTTTTTATTGGATTTGAGTTTTATAGAACAGTAGAATTTGTTTTATGGTAAGCAGTGTCAATGACGTTTCGTCTGACTGTCCATGTTTTATGATCTTAATAGTAGTGTTTTCAAGTGCACGTCTCCAATGTTTTATGTACAGATTTGTTCCTGAGTGCATAGAATGCATGTTAATTTCAGCCTGGGAACTTCAAGTTTCAGAAATCTGTGAAAGTAGTGTCTCTGCATCTGTGGGAGCGCTTCCAGGTGCACATGTTAACTTCCAGAGTTGTGGCTTTTGCTAAGTACAATCCATGCAACCATTAATTCTTGGGTGGACAAGCACTGTTAATTTGAAATGCCCTTGCAGGGGCTAGGCCTGGATTAGGGTCCTCTGTAGAACTTTTCTTAAAGGTGAAACCATGTGACAAGCATGCTGTTTTTGTGTAACCGAGACACGTGAGAAAAGGGCTGAATTCAATTTCAGCTGGATAATGTGCTGCATGGCTAAACACTTAGATGGCCCCAAAAGTGAGACCTATTGACTATACCAATGCTTGTTATAAATTGGTGTTAGAATTCATCTGTGTTGGGCTTCTTTCTTATTATATTGTATTGGTACATCTAAATACTTTGCACGCGCTCATTTGTAAAAGCATGACTGTTCAAACCACAGCTACTGGACCAAAGATGGTTTTATTGGTTTATTACACAGTGGGGTCTCACAACCACACCACATAAACTGCCTTCCTCATACCCCACCCCCTAATATCTATAGTGGGTAAAGTATGCCTATAGTAGAATGATGTGTTTAGATGTGTTTACACAAGTATCAGGTAAGTGAAGTTACATGTTGAAGCATACCATCCACGCAGGTCTATAGGGTTGACGCCATAGGGGTCAACTTGGAGCTGATTTAATTTCAGTGGTTATGCGGATCAGATAGCGTGCAGAAAGATCTTTAGAGCTCTGTGAACGTGCTTGCTTGGTAGTTCCAGAGCTTAACTACAGTAACTACAGAGGCAAGTTAATTAGCTCTACAATACTGTTGATACAGCTGGAGTAATTCTACTGACAAATTCTCCATGTTACATCCCACCCCTAAATCAGTCCCTCGTCCTTTTACACAAACTTATAAGTCATGATGGCCACAGTTGCAGAAATACAAGAAGTAAATTGCTACTAGCAGCTTTGTCAACTGCACATTCTTCAAGCAGGTTTGGAGAGATAGCTACCTGTTGATTGGCATCTTAAGGTGTGGAGAGGAGTTGCAAGTGGCAAATGGGTAAGCATGGAAAATATTTGTGGGTGTGTAAGATACCTATGATTGAAGTTAAGAAAAGCAATAGTACCCAGAATATGCTGTTACTGGCATTAAAACAAACATGGCCATGCAATGCTATCAGTTTCCCCAAGTTGTACGAAGGTGGTTTGGATGCTATGAATTCTTGATTCATATACAAACAAGCATTTGCAATGCAATGGGTCTCACCTTTACTTGAGTTAAAAATATTAGTGTTGTAAACTCCTCACTGGACTTTTCTTGCCACATAAACTGAAAAGTAAAACAGTTTCACATAAGCGAGCCGACGGCCACCATGAGCGCAAAGCAACACACAAAAGGAAACAGAAGTTTACTTGCAGTGAAAAGTATCGGCAAAAGTGTAGTTATCCATGTAACAGGGATGTGGAATTCCTATCGCCCGACAAATCTTGTTTGGGGTCAAGGGCAACAAGTTTTTATGTTTACTTTGTCCTTGGGACAAGTAGGCCCAACCCCCTGCAACACAAACCCTTTGGCTGCCTGTTTACAGAGAGTGGCACTCTCTGCAGTTGAGGTAATGTGTTTCCAAAAGGTAACGCTGTTCGAACTTGTATTTATGGTTCATTATTTGAAAGCCTTCATTATTAGGGTGCGTGCTGTAAATAAATGTTTTAAGGTCACACTTCACTACTGACGTTGGTTCCAGTACAAAAAAAACAAAACGTGTACGCACATGTTTGAAAAGTTTAGGCTAAGAGGCTAAGTATAATGCTCCCAGAATGCTCTCGGATTATATGCAAATGAAGTGTCATTTAGTAAAATGTGTTGATGCATGCTAGTATTTCCCCAAAATATTTCTAATGGAAAATCAGTGTAACCATTTTCAACACGATTATGGGAAGCATGAAAATAAACAAACACTGACAAAGCCAACTGATCTGACATATTTTTATAAGTCTTTTAATTTCATCAATGCGTGTCTTGTTTTGACATGGCTTTTGTAACACTTTATAGTTGTGGGAGCTACCAGGCCCTCAACATTGTAACAAACATTGGCAAAACCCCCCCAAAAAAGTTTTTGAACTCTTAAAGCACACGTTGCTACCAGCGGCATAACAAAGGCCCCGCAGCCGCCCTCCAGAGGGCCCCTTCAGCACAGCACCTGCCCTTAGTGAGTCTGGAGAGGGGGCTCCTCCATGTTCTTTGCAAAGGGGCACCCTCCAGTTTCGTTACGTCACTGATTGCCACTGTAGTTCCTGACACTGAACAAAACTACTTTGTGTGGCAATATGCTCCTTGTGGAAGAGCAGAATGTGATCACTCACAGTAAAGCCAGCCGAAAGAGAGAAATAGAAGTTTAATAAAAACAAAATGTCTTTGTTAACACCAGACCTAATTAGGGACCAAGACCCACATGTAGGTAGCTTTTTGCATGTCGCAAACTGCGACTTTCGCTGTTTGCGACGTGCAAAAAGCACATTGCGATGCACAAACCCAGTTTTGCGATTCAGTAACCTGGTTACCGAATCACAAAACGGGTTTGCGACTCGCAATTAGTAAGGGGTGTTCCCTTCCTAATTGCAACTCGCAGTGCAATGTAGGATTGTTTTGTGACCGCGAACGCGGGCGCAAACCAATCGCAGTTTGCACCCATTTCAAATGGGTGCTAACACTTTCGCAAAAGGGAATGGATCCCCATGGGACCCCTTCCCCATTGTGAATGTCACTGTAAACATTTTTTCAGAGCAGGCAGTGGTCCTGTGGACCACTGCCTGCTCTGAAAAAATGAAACGAAAACGTTTCATTTTTCGTTTTTGTTATGCATCTCGTTTTCCTTTAAGGAAAACGGGCTGCATTACAAAAAAACCCCCAAAAAACTGCTTTATTGAAAAGCAGTCACAGACATGGTGGTCTGCTGTCTCCAGCAGGCCACCATTCGCGAGGGGGTCGCAAATTGCGACCCACCTCATGATTATTCATGATGTGGGCATTTGCGAAGCCCTTGCGAATCACAGATGGTGTCAAGGACACCATCCTACATTCGGATTTGCGACTCGCAATTTGCAGGTCACAAATCTGAACCTACCTACATGTGGCCCCAAATTCTTAAAGAAAGTCACAAAAGTGCACCCATGGTATATGTCGTACCCCTATAAAATATTTGTGAACTGTATTTTAGCATGGGTAAATACGATGTGTAGATTTGCTCATGTGAAAATCTATTGAGCATTTGCAAGTTCATTTTCCCTCCAGCCACTTTCTTCCCAACCCTGGAAGAAGTTCTAAATCTGCCATTGTCAGGAGTAAATGTCCAACCTTTTTTATTATGGGAAAATATTAGAGAGAAGCTGGTAAAAATCTTTAAAACATGCAGGTTAGTAGGTTTGCATACTCAAAGGCATTCCAGCCCTGGAACTATTGCTTACTGCTTCCTCCAGACCCATTATGCAGATCTGCAGAAAGGTGGCAAAATAAGGAAATTGCTACAGTAGGGATTGAAACTCCAAGTATTCAAGCCCTACTATGTTAGTAGCCCTGGCATAATCAGAGAGGCTATTAATTGCTGCCATAATTTGTCACCACACTACATGGCACCAAAGGGACAAGTAGATCTTTTTACAGGACAAGTAGATTTGAGAAGCAACCTGTCCCCTGGACAAGTAGATATTTTAATAAATTCCACACCCCTGATGTAACAGGGTTGATTTCATGCAAATCGCTCGACTACTGCCTAGTGAGATTGCACTGCCTATGAAATAAAGAGAAAAAGTAGTCCAGAAACCATACGGAAAACATGGAGCCTCATATGTTTGCAGTAGTTGGCCCGTGGGCTAAACACCAGAAAAGGCATGACGTATGCATGCCCTTCACTAATGAAGAGAATTGTAAAAGGCAAGCCCACAAACCAGCCAAGGTGATGGGCCTGACATGGGTACGGTTACAAGCCTGTAGAGAGATAACAGGGACAGAGTGCTTTGTGCTCGACCCTAAAAAGAGGTTTCTATTAATCACTTGCATGAGAATATCAGATGTCTACCACTACATAATTTAGACTGCCATATATGTTTTGTGCCAAGATTGTAAGCACCGTGGGGAAAATGACATTTTTTCTGCCCTCTTCCTCCTGCAACAAGGCCATATTTAATAATTTGCAGCCAATCTAGGTCACAACATCCTACGCTGCCGCCTAAAGTTATGTTGCTGATGCTTCAGTCCTACTCAGATAGACTGATATTTTAAATTAAGTTTTATAAATTTAAACCAGTACTTAATTTTAGCCTGTGGTTTCCGGTGTTCCGATCAGCACTTAATTGACAACAGCGCCACTTTGACAGCTGCCACAGGGCGGCACTGTTTGTATTATTTAGAGATGAGGAGAACAACAGTTGTGAGAGATATGTAAATCTCCCTTTCCAACATGTGTTTGCATGCTGTTCCTTTTGAATCAATCTATCCTGCGATGAATGTGAAGCCAAGTGCACTGTCGAGCTTGGAATACAAATTCACAGAAAGGAAATTATGCGCTGTGACTGAAACTAAAGACCTCATTTACAAGGTCCAGGAAAGGGCCTGAAATGTGACATATCTACAGGATACAACTCATTTCTGTCCTCTCCCCCAGGCTGGCACACAAATTGCTGCCATGCGCCAACGCAAGCACTCTTCGCCATGGTGCAAAGTTGCCTGTATTGTGGGGATGATGGTTTCATGTGCAGGAAGGGATACCTTTCCGCACAAAAACAATCAAAAGAGGTGTTTTCCTCTTTCTATGTGTGCTGCATTATTCAGTACACATAGAAAGAGGAAAAAATGGGGAGAAAAAATATTACTCCCCGTTACATCACTCTTATGTCACCCTTGAGGTGGCGAAGGAATCTAACACATTCGCAGACTTCTAAAACTGGAAATGTGTCAGATTCCTTCAAGTTCCATGGGCGTTGTGTGGAAACACCCACAGCAACACCCATTGTACGCCCCTTTCAAGTAGTGTTATGCGAGAAAGGGGTCCATATTTACAAGGCCATGAAAAGCCGCACAATGTGGCTTTGCGTGGCCTTGTAAATATGGGCTAGCACACTGCACCACCGGAGAGTAAAAAAAAAAAAACATGATGCTCTAGTGGCGCAGTATGCTGCTAGGCCTTGTAAATAAGGCCCCAAGAAACTTTTTCAGGAGGTCAAGTTGAGACCCTTGGCATTCCAGTGAACTTGCAGTAATGCTTGGTTTCAGCATTTCCAAGGTCAGTGGAAATACTTGTTACAAGGGTTGCCTGACTTCCTTTGAGTTATACTGGCCTATGAGAACTGGCCAAAGAGTTTCTGAAAGCAGGTATACAATATTAGCTACACCAGCACATGATCTACCTTAATCCATAGCGGGCAAATATAACTTTACCCTAGGCTATGCAAAGCTGCACGTTGTTTTTCTCACAAAGGTCTTTTAAGTCTTGAGATTACTATCCTTAGGCTTTAAAGTTCTGACATTAAAATCTTGAGTTTTGCTCCCCTTTTGGAGTTGTTTAAATAATATGATTGGAACATCTATCAAGTTTCATATTTATGAGGTATACAGTTTTAAATGTATTTCATGAGAAAGCTACACATCAATTTTCCAGCTAGCACTCACCGTAAAATATTTCAAATGTGTACCAGAACACTACCCAGTACTGTAAACTTAGAATAAGCTGACAAACAGTGCTTAATTTGAACCAATGGTTTCCGGTGCGAGGCAGCAACACTTATTTTTGAGTGCCAGCATCAGGCATTTACTGTGAGCAAAAGACAGGTATGGGAAAGGTGGAGGAAGAGAAAAACGAAAATGCATCACAAATTTGTAGGAGGCTGGCCTGGTTTGTAGTGGGTACCTAAGGTACTTACACCTTATACCAGGTCCAGTTATCCCTTATTAGTGAAATGTAGGCAGGGGTCTAGCAGCTCAGGCTGTCTAGAGGTAGCTGTAGCAGAGCAGCTTAGACTGAACTAGGAGACATGCAAAGCTCCTGCAATACCACTATAATTACACAGTACATATACACAATAAAAGACAATACTCAGTGGTACCAAAAATAAAGGTACTTTATTTTAGTGAAACAACCTGGGTCCATGAAGGATTCTTGGAAGAAGTTCATAGGAGCCCAAAAGCTGGAGATGACACGGTACACAGGGGTACTGTCGCAAACTGGGAAGGCAAGCTCTTACCTCCACCAAACTTGGACAGCTGGACCTTAGGATAGTCTGGGTCATGTTGGTCCACCACCTGTGTTCCAGGGAGCAAGCTCATTGTCAGGAGAGGAGTACCAGAGAACTGGTCGTCATCGCAGAAGTTGCCTGCAGAAGCAGGGAAGTGACTCCGTCACTCCATGGGAGATTCCTTCGGTTCTTCTGGTGCAGAGTGAAGACAGGGAGTCCTCGGAGTATGCACACCTTGGAAACTATTGCAAATGCACGCTGGAGCTGAAGTTCCAGGTTACAGGAGTTGTCCTGGATACTTTTTTGCAGTTACATCGGTTCCTGGAGCAGTCTGTGGTTGATCCGACGGTCAGAAGCTGAAGTAGAGGATGCAGAGGATTCCTGGAGGAGTCTTGCAAGCTGAATCTGAAGAGACATGCACAGGAGAGACCCTAAATAGCCCTGAAAGGGGGATTGGCTACTTACCCAGGTATGCACCTATCAGGAGGGGCCTCTGATGTCACCTGCTGGCACTGGCCACTCAGATCTCCAGAGTGTCCCCACACCTTGGAAAACAAGATGGCTAACGCCAGGGACACACTGGAGAAGCTCTGGGCACCACCCCTGGGGTGGTGATGGACAGGGGAGTCGTCACTCCCCTTTCCTTTGTCCAGTTCCGCGCCAGAGCAGGGACAAGGGGTCCCTGAACCGGTGTAGACTGGCTTATGCAAGGAGGGCACCATCTGTGCCCTTCGAAGCATTTCCAGAGGCTGCCCCTCCCAAGCCTGTAACACCCATTTCCAAAGGGAGAGGGTGTAACACCCTCCTCCCAAAGGAAATGCATAGTTCTGTCTTCCTGGGTCTGAGCTGCTCAGACCCCAGGAGAGCAGAAACCTGTCTGTGAGGTGGCAGCAGCCGGAGCTGCAGTGCAAACCTCATAGAGCTGGTTTGGCAGTACTGGGGGTCCATAGTGGAGCCCTCAGGGCGCATGGGATTGCCCCCCAATACCAGATTTGGAATGGGGGACACTTCCATGATGTGGCCATATTGTGAGTTACCATTATGAAGCTACATATAGGTATTGACCTATATGTAGTACACGCTTGTAATGGTGTGTCCGCACTCACAAAGTCTGGGGCATTGACCCTGGACAGCATGGGGGCACCTTTGCTAGTGCAAGGGTGCCCTCACACTTAGTAACTTTGCACCTAGCCTTCAGTAAATGAAGGCTAGTCATATAGGTGACTTATAAGATACTTAAGTGCAGTGAAAATGGCACTATTTCACTCAGGCTACAGTGGCAGTCCTGAAGAAAGGTTTGTCTGAGCTCCTTATGGGTGGCAAAAGAAATGCTGCAGCCCTTAAGGATCTTCTGGATACCTAAGTACCATATACTAGGGACTTATAAGGGGGTCCAGTGTGCCAATTGGAATTGGGATATGGAGTCACTAAACTATAGTGACTAATTTGGTAAGTAGAGAGAGCATAAGCACTGGATTACTGGTTAGCAGAACTTCAGTGAGACAGTTAAGCACTACTGACAACACACACATTAGGCCACAAACTATGAGCACTGGGGTCCTTGCTAGCAGGATCCCAGTGAGACAGGCAAAACATATTGACAAACAGGCAGGAATTGGGGGTAACATGCCAAGAAAGATGGTACTTTGCTACATAATTTATGCAACTATATTTTTTTTCTTGATATATAGTAAGATTTTAGGCTACTTATGCAGTACGCTTTCAGCTATTTAATTTGTTAGTTTCAGTGTCATTTAAATATCCTTTCTTGCAAGTGGTGAGTCATGTCTCTTTGTCCTTCCCTCTTTGTGGGTGCAGGTACCAACTACTGTAAAATTATGGTTTATCCTGATTATCTGGTCTGTAGGGGACTTTTTTCACTTTGTCTTCTGCTCCTGTCCAGGGAAAGCTTCCCTTTTCATTTGCAGAGAATTCTTCCTCTGAGCTTAGCAGTAAACAAAGGTTTAAATAAGGCTGTTATCTTGGTCACATTTGGTCTTTGTGGGCTCTGTGCACCCTTTCTCAGCTGCATGGCTCTGGTCCTTCCTTGTCTTGGATTTTATTTACCAAGTGTGCCTGCCTGTGTACAGAGAGCAAGGGTGGAAGATCGCTTGTAATTGCTTATACCCAAGGCACCCAGCTCTACCAGGGCTCCGCAATCCTTAGAGACAGTGCCTACTTCGGCTCAATACTTGGATCCCACTCGCAGCTCCATTAGTGCACTGCAATTCACACACTCCAAGCTCTCAGCTGTGCCAGTGCAAGGAACCCCACACAGGCTGTCGTGCCAGAGCATCTCAGTTCTCACAGTCAGTACACTCTGCTTCTTCAATACTGGGACCTCGGGCGCAGCTCCATCAGTGCACCGCAGTTCACGCACCCCTAGCCCTCACCTGTGCCAGTGCCAGGATCCCACACAGGCTGTCTGCCAGAGCATCTCAGTTCTCACAGTCAGTACACTCTGCTGCCCCAGTACTGGGACCTTGGGTACAGCTACATCAGTACACCTCACTTCTACACCAGTGAGGTCACTTCCTTTCCTATACTACGATCCCGCTCAAATACAGTAGCTCAGTTCTAATATTCAATCCCACTGCCAAGCCAATACTGGACATAAAAGAGCAAAAAACAGCTCAGCCGGTGCACCTTAAGTCTAACATCCAACGCCACTGTTGATGGGAAGCACCACAGCTCAACCAGAAATCATCAATTCTAACATTCAGTGCACATTTCTTCTCAGTACTAAGGCTCACACACACGCTCTTCAGGACTCCTCTCTTCTGTGATTCAGAGGCAATGCCACTCCCCTACTGGGTCCACTCGCAGCTTCAACAAGGCACCTCCAGGCTAACACACTGCAACATTGACACACCAATACTAGGTTCCACACATAACTACATTCCAGTACTGCAGCCCACCTACAACTGTCAGTGCACCTCACCCTAACCTGCAGCTCCACATTATTCTAATACCAGGAGTTACATGGCACTCCGTTTCTCATTCCTCACCCGCTGCCTTTCTGTTATTCCAGCACTGGGCCGGGACACAGCTCTGTCTATACCCCCAATCCTGATCTGAAGCTCCACAATATTGCTGTATTCGGGTTCACATACAACTCTGCTAATACACCTCCTCCTGTTCTGCAGTGCTCCCTGCTGTTCCATACTCTGACTTTTGTTTGAGGATGAGGGGGAGCCAGTTAAATCTATTCTTAGCTGCCATCCTTATTTGGGAGTGTTTGTTCCACCTATCTTACTACGTTCTTTTACTTACTCTGTTTACTCTCAATGTTTTCTTTCTCCCCCACTTATCTCCTTCCAGCTCTTAAGATCCACACATTACCAGTTTCACTCTTTCTTTCAACTGTGTATTTCTACTCCTCTCCCTTTTTTAGGTCGAGAGTAAGTGTTCAACCTTGTGTATACTTTTACTATACTTCTTATGGCTTAAAGCAATTTCATTTGTTGGTTGTGGTGTTCATTAAAAATTCTTGCTCGCTAGTGGGCAGTTCTGCCTTTTTTTTCTCCCTCCTTTTTCTTTATCTGTTGCTGTGACAGGCTTTTTTGTTTTTTTTTTTTGCTGCCTTTTCACTGAGGGTGTTTTAAGCTGGTAGCTACCTTTTTTTATTGCAGCATTCCCTTCCTCCTACCTCCTCCCATGTCACTGACATTTGTTTTGGCTTTATTCCAGTGCTGTCCTCGCTTACCTCTGGCTCCTAAAATAAGCTTATTTTACAAAAGAAACACTTGCTTGTTTAGCTCACTGCACACAAAAGCTACAATATGCCCTTTCTGGTAGAATGTATCTAAACATAGAAGCAATGATGTGAAACTTGCTTTGCTTCACAGTCTCTCTCTCCAGGGCCCCTCCCTGCCAGCACTTAGGACATCACACACACTGCCCTGCATATCTCCTCTATTGGGGCCATACATCTTCTTGGGCTGCTCCACTATTGTTAACTTCATTAGAGCTTTGGTGAAATGTGAGGCAAGAACTCTTGCACAACTTTTCATTCTGTTAAAATAAAAAAAACATACTTTTCCAGCCTTATTTTCCAATTTCTGTTTAATCAATTCTGATGTTAGTAGCCGCCAGTCTCCACCAAAACACAGCAGGAAAAGACAAATTATGAGACAGGGTTGACCAATGTATGTGGCAAGAAAAGTCCAGTTATGAGTTTACAATGCCAACAGCCGTAACTCAAGAAAATGTGAGACACATTACATTGCAAATGGTTGTTTAAGTCTGTTGTATGATTTACATGCCAAACATTGTGCTTGTGCATAAGCTCTTAGAGCCAAAACAGACCCTTGGTTTAGCTCTCCCTTTTTGCTTCTCCCACCTCTGACTAACGGTAGGCCGATAATTGGGATCTATGCAATTCTTCTCTATTTGATAAAACAACCCTTTCATACACACAATATAGAAAGAAGAGCAGCTAGATATGGGTGGGTGACTAAACTAATTTTAGGCAACAAGAGTATGTGTGGCTAGTGGAGAAGGAACAAGGGGCAACCCAATGTGCATGTCACCACAACAAACTGGTGTGTAGAAATGTTTTGAGCAGCAGCAGACTGAAGAAAACAAAACAAAGGATCCACAGCAGAGGCATGCCTACCACTGGTGCAGTGGCACCAAGGCTCGGCGGGGGAGATATCCATTAAATCCTGATAGTCGCTATATTTACTACCCAAACTGCAGTCAAAAGGTCTATTTTCCTTGCTTGCACCAGGGCCTCGGAAATTCTTGCCATGTTATTAACCCACACAGGCAAAGTTCATGAGGACAAAGGCTCTTCAAGTAATAGCATATCAGTTCCTAGTAGGAAACCTGCCGTGGTTGAGATACATTTGTCCAAGCACACCAGCTTGGCAATCCTTTGAAGAAAACCTTACAATGATCTACGAGTCCTGGTTCACCAACTACAGTGGTGTACACAAACCAAACTGATACTCATGCTTTATCGTTTTAATGTCAGTCATTACTGCCTGCCTCCTTTGAACCTTCTGGGATTCAAGTTCCAAGTGGACTTGTAGACCACTGTGGGGAAGGCAGCTCATCAGATCTCTCTAGTCTTTATTAAACTTTTCATAAACCCCCAACTGATCTGATATGCTGTTTTTATTGTAGCGTGTGTGACACCTTTGTGTCACACATGCACATGAAATCAGTTGCACATTACATTAGCTGGATACATCAAGGCTCAAACATGGTTTATAGAATAAATTTACTGTTCAGATTCCAATTGCCTGATGTTGTTATTTTGAAAAAGTCTAAAGTGAACGGGCATGCTCAGTTTTTAATGGACTTTTCTTAACCACATGTTACAAAGGTCTTCATTCCTGGTTCACTCCTCTTGGCAGCTTTCACACCTTCATAATCAAAGAGAAAAGGTGTGTTTAAGCAGCAAAAGCCTTCAGGTATCAACACTTTAAGAGAGAGGGATCCATGAGAGGACAATAGGCAGATGGAATTTCCACCTGGGGTGGATTGTGGGCTGGGAGTAGGTGGATCGGGGTGAATTTATGTGCTCTTCAGCTGCACGTAACCCCAGCTACAGTACCACCATTATCCACTCCCCCAGTGAAGCACAGAAGGATGCCCTAATCGGATGCTCTGAGTGAAGCCATGATTAACAGGGTGTCAAGGCTTTGTGAACCTCTGGGTGGAGTGTAAATGTCATATTCCTGCCTCAGTGACCCAGAGCCCAACCTTTGCATGCCCAGCAGGCAAGAGGAGTGTGTGGGAGTTCTGGGAGCTGGTATGGTCTGCAAGTCCCCCAGAGGGACATTAAGTGCACGGTGTTAAGGGAATATGCAAAGAAGCAATCGGTAAAAAACGGGGGAGAAGGGGGCCAGTAGGAAATGCAGGACACTTATCACAAAGACAACTGTAAGACTGTGGGAGGTTGGGCAAGTGGCATGAAGCCCAAGAGGGCAAAAAGATAGGAAATCATGAAAGCAGGTGGTAGATACAGAGCACACAAGAGGAAGGGGAAAACCATACGGCACAAAATTTATGGTGAGGAAAGATAGACGGCCAGTGAGCCACTGACTACAGGTCTGATTGATGTGTGGTGCAACATGAAGGGTTGAGACAAGGTAAAGAGTTAAGAGGGAAAAGAAGAGGCATTTAGTGGCTTCTCAGATCAAAAAAAATTGGGAAGGTGAAGAGCTGTTCCCTGGGATGAGGATAGAGACGGATACCAGCAGTGTAGTAGCTCAGCTAGAAGAACCAGTCACGGTAAGGATGAATCACCAATGAGCTGAATGGCTTGAGCAGGGCAAGGAGAGAGGAGGATGTTTCCAAAAGCAGTGAAAACCCTTGGTCAATGATACGAAGACATGAACATGCGGCAATAGGAAGGAAATTTTAAGACAAGAAGGAACAGGGAACAACACCGGCAAAGGATGAGTGTCCTGAGTAGACCATTTAATTCAACTATCTGAAGAGGAATAGTACAATTATACAAAAAATAAAAGCTCCCAAGAGTGAGAGATGGAAAAATCAGGGTACAGTGGAAAGGGCTGGAAGAGAAGCTTTTTAGATACTTCTAGCAAGAGAGTAAACGGAGCAGCGGGGACAAAGATTTACATGATATATCCTGCACAGCAAAGAGGAGAAATGGAGGTGAGAGGCTGGACAGGCAACGATTGTACATGCATCAGACCTTGAGAGTGAAACAAGGCAACAGGGATAACAGGGGAATGGGACAAGGCCCTCTCCTGACTCACAGCAAATCAGGGGACACCCCATTGGGATCATGCCAGTGAGATATATTTGTTGGCGCTTTCTGTACTTAGAATGCCGGTGCTATTGTCTGCAGCTCCTCTGTAATGCCAACGTATTGCAAGGAGGCAGAAATTGGGCATACATGCCTGTTGTGCTCCTGGGGCGCTTACCGAGGTTCAGAGACATAGTTGATGAAAATAATAGAGGTAGTGAGTTTTTCTAATAAATAGCATAATTTAAATTGAAGGCGAAAATAATACATCTGGGTTTTTTTTGGCCAGATGTTTGCAAGTTACAAGTTTGCATATAGTTTTTATGATAAGGTGCTTAAGACAAGGTTACGCATGGAGGTACACTCAGAGGCTGCCCAACGGCTTGTTAGGACAATAAATGTGACCCCATTGCTAGAGGGCAGAGGGAGCAAAGCATAACTTGACCTGGGGCAACAGCTGAAATTCTTATGCAGTCCGGTATTACCCGCTATACTTGCAGCGGCAGCTCCTCTGCTATGGCAGAGGGGCATTGCCTCCAAAAGCAGCAGCAGCTGCAAAGCTTTAACAACAAAACGATAATAAACTGTGTTTATTATTGTTGCATTTCTAAAGGGGCAGGGATATGTGGGATGACAGGGACGAGGGGGAGTGCACTGCGCACTCCCCTCAGTGCACATGTGTGTTTGGCAGGCCATCTCGGGCTGGCCATCTCAGGCCGTCCAATCAGCGATGCTCACTGTGCTCTTTCCAACCCGGCACTGTGTTGCCTGACTGGAAAGAGCAGGCACAGGCTCCCAGTCTGCCTGGGAGTGCCCTGGCTGAGCACTCCAGCCAATCCTAATGCTGCTCTGAGCGGCATCAGGATTGGCCGCAGGGCAGGCTGAGAGCCTGTGCCTGTCTGCAGCGACCAGAAAAGAGAAGCAGCACGGAGGCAGAACAGGCACATTTTTATATATATTTTTTTTTAATTAAATGTTGTTGTCCCCTCCACCCCCTCGTGCGCTGCCCCGCCCCATTACCGGGCAGCGAGCCGCAACTGTATACTTGGACGTTGCCTTCAGGGCAACACTGTGAGTACAATTTCTGTGTCTCAGCCATAGTGACAAACTGGAAGGTCTTACCGTTGTTTCATTGTTAGTGTGTTTGTAGTTTTGCTGGCTTGATACTGCACAAAGTGAGGGATGAGGTCTGGTCCCAATTTGACATATGCACCTCGGTTACTTCCAACTTCATAATAATTTGAGGCTGAAAAGATGGTCAGTACCTTTGGAAAGAATTGTGAAGAAACAGATTTTAAATGCATAGGCTAAGCATACTCTATATGTTGCATATTGTTATTGTGGTTATTGTCAGATAATATCTATTTGTTTGAGTTATAAATGTACATTTAAGGGAGAGGGGCTGAAGGACGTTACCAACGATTACACAGTAGGTAAATCACTTACCTCTCACGTGCTAAATTAGAAGCTAGACCATACCCAGTGGTTAATTTGTAAATAAAAACGTGCCGTGTCCAAAACTCTTCTGAAACATGGGGCTGCTGCAATTAAATGTGCGAGCACAGAATACTGAGGCAACGTAATCATAAAGCCATATCAGGCCTCTTTAATCCATTTACAGCCACTCCCTGCCCCTACAGCTCCCGCTAGCAGCTTTCTGCTTTCTCTCCCTATGTGACGCTTTTCCGTCTCTCTCTTCCCCTGTCTTCCCCATATGTGTCTTTTGCTCACAGTAAATGCCTAATGCAGAAAAAGAAGTGCCGGCTCGCAAAAATAAGTGTCTCTCGCGGGCACCAACCAGCTCAAATTAAGCACTGACCATACCTCCTCTAGAAAAGATCTCCTTCCATGGGCAAAAAAACTTTGAGCAAGCTAATATTTTTACAGTGGAGGAACTCGAGTCTGTGGAATATCTATATCCAAGACATAAGTAAATTAAAATAGCGTGGCACATTAGAAAAAAGGAAATGATTAAATGCATATTACTTATCTCTTGTTATAACAACATCATTTTCATCGAAGCTAGTGCTTCAAACCTAGCTCACAATTTTATCTAAATCGATATATTTTTCTGTGAGGGACCAAGCTATATCGGAACAGCTTCTCTAGTGTACGTCGTAAAGTACCGCTATGCCCTCTCAAACGAGTGTGCCGTAGGAGTGCACAAAGATACCTTCTTATTGTGGCAGAACTCGTATCCTTCCTGCTTGCACTCATGGGATCGGATGAGGAGCTGCAAACCGTGCTTCCGTAGAATCTTCTCTGTCACATCAGGTCCAAAGTAACAGCCTCCCCCTCGAACTGTGTTGGATTTACAGCCATCTTGTGGCATCGGGTCACTCCACAGGATGTCTACAATCTAAGCAAAGCCTCGTCGTTATCTGACGCACCAAAGAAAATATACAAAGCAAAGAAATGCCACAAAAGACATGTACATTATTCCCCTGTTACAGTATTGTGAAATCGCCACTCATCCGTAATAAGAAAACAGCATCACTCCTGTACCTTAACATAACACATTCGAATCCAGGCCTCACAATTTCCCCCTAGAGACTAAGCACAGACTGTTTAAAGCACACAACCATTACTAAAATGGGATTGTTTCAGTTGCCATTGAAATAATGATACTTTATTGACCCTTTCGTCATTGACTGATATGAAAATGTCTCACTTTCGTGTCACAATCTAATCATTATAAGGGAGAATCATGCGTGGTAAACAGGCAGACACACATCATATAAATGTAGTAAAAATGTCACCCTTCTCCCGTGCATTGTCCCAAAAATACTTGACTCTCCATCCTTATTCCTGTTTACCTAAATGTAGTCGTTCACATACCACATTAATGAATGATGTTTCTCCCAACCTTTCAAATACTCAGTCATTCAGCCAGGTTATGGAATGTAAAATATGGCGATAAAATTGAAAGAAAAATTATACTCAATCAGAAATGCACATAAAGGTCGGGAGTATTCTGTTGGGGGACTGTGGAAATCTTTCAATAATAGTTCCACTTTGCATGATTCTGCCTTTTCCAGTTGAAGAATATCAGGTAATTCTTGACCTTCGGGCAACGTCCATGAGGATCCTGGCTAGTAAGCTTTTAGCTCAAAGTATTCCTTATTGCCCAATTATCTTAAGTTGTCCAATACATTGTCCACCATTCTCAAGAAGACTGTATTTAAGGGCATGGGCGAAGTGATGATTTTCACTTCTGTTTTTTTTATATTTCTTTATTGGTTTGCGTTGGGTTGTATCTGTGATGCCGTGTGTATATGTTGCATTCTCGTCTCGTGCTTTAGTGCTTAGAGTGCTATGGAATGAGAATGCAGGGGAGGAAGTGGGGATTCGGAGAGAGACGGTTGGCGGGTGAGTACCGAGGATGATGTACGGAAGATGAGGCTGTCAGTCCTGTTGGTCCTGAAATAAAGGCAATCAATAATACCTACCGAGAATACTCCTTTTTAGTGGCGACGAGGGTTCGGTGACCAGCAGGATTCCCACGCGTGCAAGCGGGCGGCCTTCAAGGTGAAATCCTGTGACTGCTTCTCTTTCGTCTATGCCAGACGGTGAGACCTACTTTATGCACCCTTCGTTTAGATACGCCCACTGAGGTGTTGCTGCGTCGCATTGGTTCCCCAGTGTCCTCCTTTGTACACGCAGTGCTGCAGTTGTGCATTAAGTTTGTAGCAGCCCCATTGCTACGTGACGGCACACATCAGCGGCCATTTTGTGTTGGCTCAGGCAAGGCTCAGCGTGTCATGGTGACACGCACGCCATTTCAGCAGCCATTTTGGATGAGCATATTCAATCAAGCCTTCTGCGTGACGGCACACATCGGTGGCCATCTTATATTGGCAGTAAGACTCTGCGTGTCACGGTGACACGCACACCATTTTGGCAGCCATTTTGGACGAGGGTATTTTATCAAGAGGTCTTATCCTTGAGGCTACGTGACGCCACACATCGGCGGCCATTTAGTTTTGGCAACTAGGCTCTGCATGTCATGGTGACACGCACACCATTTCGGCAGCCATTTTGGATGAGGGTATTTAACTAAGAAGCCCTGTTTTTGAAGTTTGGCTCTTGGTCTACACGCACCGATACAGTGGTTATATATCGGCAGCCGTTTTCAAGAGTGCATCTGGTCACTTCTTGGGATTGCGTATCCTCCTCTCTCGTACCCTCCTCTCTCCTCTTACGCACACCTTATAAATCATAATTTTGTACTTTTATACCAAGAGCGAGCCACAGCATACTATGCATCAATCTATTTCACCACCCACACCATTTATTCCTAATCCTGCTTCTCCAGATGCCGACTGGGAACAGTGGAAAGAAGCCTTTGAAGCATATTTGGATGCACCAGAGGGTGAAAATTTTACTCACAAAAGAAAATGTGCAATTTTAAGACATTGTTTGGGTACTGAGGGTCGGAAAATCCTTAAATATATTCCCAAAGAAGTGGTTTTAGTTGGTGATGGAGAAGGTGATGGTGTTGAAGAGGAGTATGAGACGGCTATAAAATCCTTGGATTCTAGGTTCAAAAAGTGTAAAAATGTTACCTTAGAGAGGAACAAATTTTATAGAACAATCCAAGCTGAAGGTGAATCCGCTTCTAGTTATGTGGGTGCTTTAGGACTTTTAGCTGTGTCTTGCGAATACAAGGAGTTTGAGGAGGAAATGATCAGAGATCAGTTAGTGGAAAAGACAAATAACAAAAAAGTACAAGAAGCCTTATTGTCAACACCCAATTTGACATTACAAAAAGCCTTAGAAGTTGCAACCAGAATTGAGAGTATTGTGTCATTCATGGAACAAATGGCTATTTCTGATAAAAAAAATCAGTCCCTACGGCAAGATGTATTTGAAATCAAAAGCAAAAACAAAAAAATGAATAAAAAAGACAATCAGAAACAGATTACGTACAATAAATCTGATAAAAAACCCTGTGGTAAACCACTTTAGAGTGTTACTAATGTGGTAGTATATCCCATTTGGGGAATGCCAAGATTTGTCCAGCCATCGACAAAGTGTGTGCCAGGTGTTATAAGAAGGGACATTTTGCTAGGGTGTGCAGGTCAAGTAAGTCTAGTAAACAAGAATTTGGCAAGGTGAATAGAGTAGCTTTTAATAATTCCCCTTCTTCCAGTGGAGATGAGCTAGAAATATTTGTTATTAGTGAAGATAATTCACCAGTTTATCAGTTAAACGCTCCAGACTCAAGAAGAGCATTTTTTCTCGTGGAGATTAATGGTATCCAAGTTAAAGTTATGGCAGACTCTGGGTCTCCATTTATGCTGTTGAGTGAAGCTAAATGGGATGAGTCATTTAAGAGTCAAGGATATACCTTGTCACACTCAAAACTCCAACCTGTAGGGTATGGTGGGAAGTCCATCGAAGTGGTAGGGGAATTTAAAGCTGTTCTAAAATTCAAAAACAACGTGTCTCCAGGAACAGTATATGTAGCCAAGGATGGTGCATGTCTTCTTGGGTGGTTCGAACAAGGCAATTTAGAGATGGTGTTGGACCCAAATAATCCTGAACAGGTTGTAACAAGGAGAGAATACATGCAAGTATCGACCATAAAATGCAGCAAATGGGAACTTCAGTATCCGGAAATATTTAAGAGTGGTGTGGGTTTATTCAAAGGTTTTACTCACAAAATCAAAATCAATGAGCATGCACACCCAAAAGTCCATAAAGTGTGTAAGGTACCTTTGACATTGAAAGACGGTTTAAAAAAAGAACTGGACAAATTATGCTCGGAAAATATTATCGAGCCAATTGAATCGTCGGATTGGGTTGCGCCCGTAGTGTTAGCCCGTAAGGCTAACGGGTCACTTCGGATGTGTGTGGACTTACGTGACTTAAATGATCAAATTTGGGTGGATCAGTATCCACTACCTAACTTATCGGAAATGTCATCTGTCAAGGGTGGGAAAATATTTTCTTTACTTGATATGACGTCAGCGTATCACCAAATCAACTTACATCCCAGTTCTAGGCATTATACTGACTTCATAACACCATTGGGTTATTTCAATTTAAACATATGCCTTTTGGGTTAGCTTCTGCGTCTGCCGTCTTTCAGAGAACTGTTGAGAGTATGTTCAAGAATATGCAAGGAGTGAAAGCTTTTCAAGATGATATTTTGATTTATGGGAAGGACCTGTCTGAGCATGATGAGCGATTGAGTCGGGCGCTAGATGTGTTGAAGTTGAAGGGTGTAACTCTTAGCCCTAGCAAGTGCCGTTTTGGTGTAACATCAGTGAATTATTTGGGATTTGAATTGTCGGCAGAGGGCATTAAACCTAAAGTCAGTCTGGTGAAGGCAATTAAAGACTTCTTGCGTCCTGAGAACAAGGATCAATTGAGGTCTTTCATGGGTTTGATGGAGTTTTATGCAAGATTTGTACCCAATTGTTCGGAGAAAACGTACAATTTAAGGAATTTATTAAAGAAAAACTCCAAGTTTATTTGGGATGAGTGTTGCAATCGAGAGTTTGAATGTATAAAGCGTGAAATTGCTTAGGCCATACCATTGAAACCTTTTGACACCAAAGATCACACAATTATAATGACTGATGCTACCCAGAAAGGGTTAGGAGCTATATTGATGCAGAGGAGAGACGGCAAAGAAGAAGTTGTAGCATTCGCTTCGAGGAGTTAAAGAGGCGCTGAAGCAACATATTCCGTAATTGAATGTGAAGCCCTGGCGTGTTGGTGGGGTATAAATTACTTTAAACAATATGTAGGGGGCGCTAGATTTACTGTAAGAACTGATCACAAACCACTGGTACAATTATTTTCGACAAAGGGTGCAGAGAAAGCCACTCCTAGGATTGCTAAGTGGCAGTATAAATTGTGCAAACACAATTTCAAGTTAGAGTATGTTCCAGGGAAAAGGAATATGCTAGCCAACTGTTTGTCGAGATAAGCTGAAGTTGATTCTAGTGATGCTGACACATCCAATACAGAGAGTGAGGATGGTGATGTTGTTGTGTGTTCCATATGTGATCAGCTGGATGGAGTGTTAAAAGAACAAGAGCGGAGGGATGCGTGTGAGGCAGACCAGGATATTAAGTCAGTAATGCGTGGTGTTGTTATGGGGTGGTCTGAATGGAATCCAGGAGATGATCTTAGTAATAAGAATAAACATGTGTTCGATGAGTTGTCTGTAGTTAACAATTTATTATTTCTGGCAAATTCATTAGTGGTACCACATGAGATGAGTAAGAGAGTTTTAGGTTTAGCTCATGAGGGCCACATTGGTATGCGTGCCATGAAAAGGAGAATTAGAGAAGGTTTCTGGTGGCCGAGAGTTGACAAAAGTGTGGAGCATTTCGTTAGGGAGTGTATGAATTGTGCTGTCAGTGACAAATCCCAAGTGATGACACCGAGTCCTGTTGAAGCTGTGAAAGTGCCTGATAAGCCGTGGAGTAAGTTGGCAAATGACATCATCAGACCAATGTTTTTGTTGAGTGGTATCTTAGAATATGGCATAGTGCTAATAGATTATTATAGTCGATGGCCAGAAGTGAAGTTCATAAAAGTTCCTAATTCCAGCCACATAATAAAGTGGTTGGAATATATTTTTGCCAGGGAAGGTATACCGGATGAAATTTTAACAGATAATGGCTGTCAATTCACTTCTGAACGGTTTGAAATGTTTTTAGGGTTTATGGGCATCAGACACACTAAGACTTCCTTGTACCATCCTAGAAGCAACAGACTTGTAGAGAGGTTTAATAGAGTTCTTAAGGACAATATTCAATTGTCCAAGGTGAGTGGGTTGCATTGTAAGTCTAAATTAGAGAAATTGTTGTCGGCAATACGCACCACTAACAATGCTGACACCCAAGTTTCACCTTTTGTTTCATTGCGTGGTCGCATTCCATCTTCCAAGCTAGCTAAGGAGTGGATGGGTCGTTTTGTGGTGCCTTGGCATAAAGTTGATGGTGTGATAAGGAAAAGGGAGTGCGTGTAGGAGGCTGGCCTGGCTTGTAGTGGGTACCAAGGGGTATTTACACCTTGCACCAGGTCCAGATATCCCTTATTAGTGTAGAGGGGTGTCTAGCAGCTTAGGCTGATAGAAAAGGTAGCTTAGCAGAGCAGCTTAGGCTGAACTAGGAGACGAGTGAAGCTCCTACAGTACCACAAGTGTCATATGCACAATATCATAAGAAAACACAATACACAGATATACTAAAAATAAAGGTACTTTATTTTTATGACAATATGCCAAAGTATCTCAGTGAGTACTCTCAGTATGAGGATAGCAAATATACACAAGATATATGTACACAATACCAAAATATGCAGTAATAGCAATAGAAAACAGTGCAAACAATGTATAGTCACAATAGAATGCAATGGGGGCACATAGGGATAGGGGCAACACAAACCATATACTCTAGAAGTGGAATGCGAACCACAAATGGACCCCAAACCTATGTGACCTTGTAGAGGGTCGCTGGGACTGTAAGAAAACAGTGAGGGTTAGAAAAATAGCCCACCCCAAGACCCTGAAAAGTGGGTGCAAAGTGCACCTAAGTTCCCCAAAGAGCACAGAAGTCGTGATAGGGGAATTCTGCAAGGAAGACCAACACCAGCAATGCAACAACAATGGATTTCCTGACGAGAGTACCTGTGGAACAAGGGGACCAAGTCCAAGAGTCACGATCAAGTCGGGAGTGGGCAGATGCCCAGGAAATGCCAGCTGTGGGTGCAAGGAAGCTGCCACTGGATGGTAGAAGCTGTGGATTCTGCAAGAACGACAAGGGCTAGAAACTTCCCCTTTGGAGGATGGATGTCCACGTCGTAAAGAGTCGTGCAGAGGTGTTTCCGTGCAGAAAGACCGCAAACAAGCCTTGCTAGCTGCAAGGGTCACGGTTAGGGTTTTTGGATGCTGCTGTGGCCCAGAAGGGACCAAGATGTCGCCAATTGCGTGATGAGACAGAGGGGGGCATCCAGCAAGACAAAGAGTCCACTCAGAAGCAATCAGCACCCCTAGAAGTGCCGGAACAGGCACTACGAAGTGGAGTGACCCAGAGCTCACCCGAAGTCACAAAAGAGGGTCCCACGACGCCGGAGGACAACTCAGGAGGTCGTGCACTGCAGGTTAGAGTGCCGGGGACCCAGGCTTGGCTGTGCACAAAGGAAATCCTGGAAGAGTGCACAGGAGCCGGAGTAGCTGCAAAACCCGCGGTTCCCAGCAATGCAGTCTAGCATGGGGAGGCAAGGACTTACCTCCCCCAAACTTGGACTGAAGAGTCACTGGACTGTGGGAGTCACTTGGACAGAGTTGCTGAGTTCAAGGGACCTCGCTCGTTGTGCTGAGAGGAGACCCAGAGGACCAGTGATGCAGTTCTTTGGCGCCTGCGGTTGCAGGGGGAAGATTCCGTCGACCCACAGGAGATTTCTTCGGAGCTTCTAGTGCAGAGAGGAGGCAGACTACCCCCACAGCATGCACCACCAGGAAAACAGTTGAGAAGGTGTCAGGATCAGCGTTACAAGGTCGCAGTAGTCGTCTTTGCTACTTTGTTGCAGTTTTGCAGGGTTCCAGCGCGGTCAGCAGTCGATTCCTTGGCAGAAGGTGAAGAGAGAGATGCAGAGGAACTCTGATGAGCTCTTGCATTCGTTATCTAAAGAATTCCCCAAAGCAGAGACCCTAAATAACCAGAAAAGGAGGTTTGGCTACTTAGGAGAGAGGATAGGCTAGCAACACCTGATGGAGCCTATCAGAAGGAGTCTCTGACGTCACCTGCTGGCACTGGCCACTCAGAGCAGTCCAGTGTGCCAGCAGCACCTCTGTTTCCAAGATGGCAGAGGTCTGGGGCACACTGGAGGAGCTCTGGGCACCTCCCAGGGGAGGTGCAGGTCAGGGGAGTGGTCACTCCCCTTTCCTTTGTCCAGTTTCGTGCCAGAGCAGGGCTGGGGGATCCCTGAACCGGTGTAGACTGGCTTATGCAGAGATGGGCACCATCTGTGCCCATCAAAGCATTTCCAGAGGCTGGGGGACGCTACTCCTCCCCAGCCCTGACACCTTTTTCCAAAGGGAGAGGGTGTAACACCCTCTCTCTGAGGAAGTCCTTTGTTCTGCCTTCCTGGGCCAAGCCTGCCTGGACCCCAGGAGGGCAGAAACCTGTCTGAGGGGTTGGCAGCAGCTGCAGTGAAACCCCGGGAAAGGTAGTTAGGCAGTACCCGGGTCTGAGCTAGAGACTCGGGGGATCATGGAATTGTCTCCCCAATGCCAGAATGGCATTGTGGTGACAATTCCATGATCTTAGACATGTTACATGGCCATGTTCGGAGTTACCATTGTGACGCTATACATATGTCGTGACATATGTATAGTGCACGCGTGTACTGGTGTCCCTGCACTCACAAAGTCCGGGGAATTTGCCCTGGACAATGTGCGAGCACCTTGGCTAGTGCCAGGATGCCCACACACTAAGTAACTTAGCACCCAACCTTTACCAGGTAAAGGTTAGACATATAGGTGACTTATAAGTTACTGAAGTGCAGTGGTAAATGGCTGTGAAATAACGTGGATGTTATTTCACTCAGGCTGCACTGGCAGGCCTGTGTAAGAATTGTCAGATCTCCCTATGGGTGGCACAAGAAATGCTGCAGCCCATAGGGATCTCCTGGAACCCCAATACCCTGGGTACCTCAGTACCATATACTAGGGAATTATAAGGGTGTTCCAGTATGCCAATGTAAATTGGTGAAATTGGTCACTAGCCTGTTAGTGACAATTTGGAAAGAAATGAGAGATCATAACCACTGGGGTTCTGGATAGCAGAGCCTCAGTGAGACAGTTAGTCATAACACAGGTAACACATACAGGGCACACTTTTGAGCACTGGGGCCCTGGCTAGCAGGGTCCCAGTGACACATACAACTAAAACAACATATATACAGTGAAATATGGAGGTAACATGCCAGGCAAGATGGTACTTTCCTACACAACCCCCCCCAAACGAAGGACAATAAGACTAGCCATGACCTGATGAGTCTTCATTGTCTAAGTGGAAATATCTGGAGAGTCCATCTGCATTGGAGTGGGTACTTCCAGGTCTATGTTCCACTGTATAGTCCATTTCCTGTAGGGATATGGACCACCTCAACAATTTAGGATTTTCACCTTTCATTTGTTTTAGCCAAAGTAGAGGTTTGTGGTCTGTCTGAACAATGAAGTGAGTGCCAAACAGCTATGGCCTCAACTTCTTCAGTGCCCAGACCACAGCAAAGGCTTCCCTCTCTATGGCAGACCAACGCTTTTCTCTAGGGGTCAACCTCCTGCTGATAAAAGCAACAGGATGATCCTGGCCCTCAGAATTAAGTTGTGATAAGACTGCCCCTACCCCTAATTCAGATGCATCAGTTTGGACAATTAATTTTTTGGAGTAACAGGTGCTTTTCAGGACAGGTGCAGAGCACATGGCCTGCTTCAGCTCCTCAAAAGCTTTCTGACAGTTTGCTGTCCATAATACCTTTTTAGGCATTTATTTTAGATGTGAGGTCATTAAGAGGGGCTGCAATGGAGCCATAGTTCTTTATGAACCTCCTGTAGTACCCAGTGAGGCCTAAAAAGGCTCTCGCCTGGGTCTGAGTTGTAGGGGGAACCCAATCTATAATAGTTTGGATTTTCCCCTGAAGTGGTGCAATCTGTTTCCCACCTACCAGGTGGCCCAGATAAACCACTTTCCCCTGCCCTATCTGGCACTTTGAAGCCTTGATAGTGAGGCCTGCCTTTTGCAGGGCCTCCAAAACTTTCTATAGGTGGACCAGGTGATCATCCCAGCTGGAGCTAAAGACAGCTATATCATCTAGATATGCTGCACCAAAAGCTTCCAGCCCTTGCAGGACTGTATTCACCAACCTTTGAAAAGTGGCAGGTCCAATTTTTCAACCCAAAAGGCATTACTGTGAATTGGTAGTGCCCTCCAATGGTTGAAAATGCAGTTTTTGCTTTTGCATCCTCTGATAACTTGATCTGCCAATACCCTGCAGTCAAATCAAAGGTGCTTAGATACTCGGCAGATGCCAGTGTATCTATTAGCTCATCTGCCCTGGGTATAGGGTGAGCATCAGTTTTGGTTAGTTGGTTGAGACCTCTATAGTCTACACAAAATCTAATTTCCTTCTTTCCATCTTTGGAATGAGGTTTTGGTACAAATACCACAGGAGAGGCCCATGGACTTTCAGAGTGCTCAACCACTCCTAGTTCAAGCATTTTCTGAACCTCTTGTTTTATGCAGTCTCTGACATGGTCATGCTGCCTATAGATCTTACTTTTGACAGGCAAGCTGTCTCCAGTATCTATAGTGTGCTCACACCAAGAAGTGGTGCCTGGCACAGTAGAAAAGAGTTCAGAAAACTGACCCAGGAGATTTATGCAGTGGTCTTTCTGCTCAGCAGTCAGACAATCTGCCAGAACTACACCTTCCACTAGAGCATCTTGTTCTGTGGAAGAGAAGAGATCAGGGAGAGGGTCACTCTCTCCTTCCTGTCCTTCATCTGTTGCCATGAGCAGGGTGAGATCAGCCCTGTCATAGTAGGGTTTCAGGCGATTGACATGGAGTACCCTAAGGGGACTCCTGGCAATGCCTAAGTCAACTAAGTAGGTGACTTCGCCCTTTTTCTCAAAAATAGTGTGGGGTCCACTCCATTTATCTTAGAGTGCTCTTGGGGCCACAGGCTCCAAGACCCACACTTTCTGCCCTGGTTGGTACTGAACCAGAACAGCCTTCTGGTCATGCCATTGCTTTTGGAGCTCTTGGCTGGCCTGAAGGTTTTTACTGGCCTTTTTCATTTACTCAGCCATCCTAGATCTTAGGCCAAGTACATAGTCCACTATGTCTTGCTTTGGAGCTTTTAAAGGTTGTTCCCAACCTTCCTTCACAAGTGTTAGGGGACCTCTTACAGGGTGTCCAAATAGGAGTTCAAAGGGGCTGAAGCCCGCTCCTTTCTGGGGTACCTCCCTGTAAGCAAAAAGGAGGCAAGGTAACAGGACATCCCAGTTTTTCAGGGAGTCCCATTATCATTCCTTTGAGAGTTTTGTTAAATCTCTCCACCAGTCCATTTGTTTGTGGATGATAGGGTGTGGTGAACTTGTATGTCACACCACATTCCTTCCACATGGCCTTTAAGTAAGCAGACATGAAATTGCTTCCCCTGTCTGATACCAACTCTTTTGGGAAGCCCACCCTGGAAAAGATTCCCAGGAGGGCCTTTGCCACTGCAGGAGCTGTAGTGGTCCTTAGAGGAATTGCTTCAGGATATCTGGTGGCATGGTCCACTACCACCAAGATAAACCTATTGCCTGAAGCAGTAGGAGGGTCAAGGGGGCCAACTATGTCAACCCCTACCCTTTCAAAGGGAACCCCAACCACAGGCAGTGGAATAAGGGGTGCCTTTGGGGTGCCACCTGTTTTGCCACTGGCTTGACAGGTTTCACAGGACTTACAAAATTCCTTTGTGTCCTCTGACATTCTAGGCCAATGAAACAAGGGGACAAGCCTGTCCCAAGTTTTAATTTGCCCCAAATGTCCAACTACGGGAATGTCGTGGGCTAGAGTTAGGAGGAACTTTCTGTATTCCTGAGGAATCACCAATCTCCTGGCAGCTCCAGGGTTTGGATCCCTTGCTTCAGTATACAAAAGGTTGTCCTCCCAGTAAACTCTTTGAGAGTCACTGACATCCCCATTTGCTTGTTTGACAGCTTGCTGCCTTAGACCCTCTAGTGTGGGACAGGTATGCTATGCCACACTCAGCTCCTCCCTGTCAGGCCCCCCTTCACCTAAAAGCTCAGCAGTGTCTGCTTCCAGCTCCTCTGGTGTAGGTTCTGCACAGGGTGGAAATTCTTCTTTCTCAGAAGTTGAATCCACTGTAGAGGGAGAGATAGTAGGTAGTGTTTTACCTTTAGTAACCCTAGCTTTAGGGAGCACTTGGTCCATTCTTCCAGGATCCAAGTCACCCTGTCCTTTTTGCTTTATGACCTGAGCCCTAGTCAAAGCAAAAATATGCCCTGGAATGCCCAGCATTGCTGCATGAGCCTTCAACTCCACTTCTGCCCAAGCTGATGTCTCTAAATTGTTCCTTAGTAGACAGTCTACAGGTAAATCTGAGGCAACCACAACTTTCTTTGGACCAGTAACCCCCCTCCCTGTTGAGATTCACAACAGCCATGGGGTGGCTAAGAGTGTTGTTATGAGCATCAGTCACTTGGTACTGGTGACCAAGTAGGTGTTGTTCAGGGTGGACCAGTTTCTCTATTACCATTGTAACACTGGCACCTGTGTCCCTGTAGGCCTGAACCTCAACACTGTTTATTAGGGGCAGCTGCTTGTACTTATCCATATTAAGGGGACAAGCAACCAAGGTGGCTAAATCAATAGCCCCCTCAGAGACTAACACAGCCTCTGTGGTCTCCCTAACAAGACGAACCCCAACTAAATTACCAAAAGTGAGCCCAGCTACTCCCTTGGATTGGCTATTAGTAGGTTTGCTCCCACCACCACTGCTATTACTAGGGGCACTAGGTGTAACAGCATGGGTTGTAGTGGTAGGAGGCTTGGTGCTTTTCTTTGGACAACTGGGATCTGTTGTCCAGTGGCCTTTTATTTTACATAAATAGCACCATGGTTTCTTTTCTTTGTTTTGATTTGAAGAGGATTTGGGCCCACCACCCCCACCAGAGTGTTTTTGTGGGCCTGATGAAGATTCATTTTTAGATTTGTCCCCACCCTTGTCAGAAGACTTACCATCCTTCTTCTTGCCATCCTTGTCACCCCCTGTATGAACTTTTCTGTTCACCCTTGTTCTGACCCATTTGTCTGCCTTCTTTCCCAATTCTTGGGGAGAGGTCAGATCAGAGTCTACCAGGTACTGGTGTAACAAATCAGACACACAATTATTAAGAATATGCTCTCTCAGGATTAAGTTATACAGGCTTTCATAGTCAGAAACTTTACTGCCATGTAACCACCCCTCCAAGGCCTTCACTGAATGGTCAACAAAGTCTACCCAGTCTTGTGAAGACTCCTTTTTGGTTTCTCTGAACTTGATCCTGTACTGTTCAGTGGTTAAGCCATAACCATCAAGGAGTGCATTCTTAAGAACTGTAAAACCATTGGCATCACTTTCCTTAACAGTAAGGAGCCTATCCCTACCCTTTCCACTGAAAGATAGCCATAGGATAGCAGCCCACTGCCTTTGAGGGACCCCCTGTACATTACAGGCCCTCTCAAGTGCAGCAAACCACTTGTTAATGTCATCCCCCTCCTTGTAAGGGGGAACTATCTTGTGCAGATTCCTAGAATCATGCTCTTTTACAGGATTACTATCTGTAATACTGCTGCTGCCACCATGGGGTCCAAACCCCAACCTCTACCTTTCTTTTTCTAAGTCAAATGCTTGTCTATCTAAATCCAGCTGTTGCTTCTTGAGCTTCAGCCTGGATTCTTCCACTCTCAATCTATTGAGCTCCCTTTCTAACATTCTGTCTTCAGGGAGGGTGGGTTGGGCATGCTTTGACAGAGAAGAATGATGAGGATGAACAGAGGGAGACCTGTCCCTAAAAGATGGCACTCTAACAACCTGGCCTAAAGGAGTTATCTCTATACTATGATGAGAACTCACATCAGTACCAACCCTGCTAGGTGGTCTGATAATGGGCAAGTTGGGAAGGTTCCCTTCTAACTCCTTTACTATCAGAATCAGAGTGTGAACCATCAGCTAATCTCTCACCAGAAGTGCCAACTAAGGTCTTATCTTGTTCAATGAGCATATTAACTAACAGTTGTCTTGAGGGATTCTTCCCTACCCCTAACCCTCTATCTATGCAGAGACTTCTTGCTTCTTTCCAGCTAAGGTTGTCATTAGCTATGCTGGCCAGATCAAGAGTTTGGCCTGTACCAGACAAGAGTTTAAGGGACAGAAAAAGAAAGAAAAAGTTTCAGAACTTTTTAAAGAACAGATTCTTTTTTTTTTTTTTTTACTTTTAAAGAACTTTTGGAAAGTTTTAGGGGTACTTTTCAGCACTTAGCAAAAGAGTAAGAGAAGAAAAGCAAAACTTTTTGGTTAGGTGTACATACACTGAACTTGTTTTGTATATTTTTCTCTTATGAAAAGTACAATATGACAAAGTGGTAAGTAGTTGCAAGTACTTATCCCACCGCCGCACAACCAATGTAGGAGGCTGGCCTGGCTTGTAGTGGGTACCAAGGGGTACTTACACCTTGCACCAGGTCCAGGTATCCCTTATTAGTGTAGAGGGGTGTCTAGTAGCTTAGCCTGATAGAAAAGGTAGCTTAGCAGAGCACCTTAGGCTGAACTAGGAGACGAGTGAAGCTCCTACAGTACCACTAGTGTCATATGCACAATATCATAAGAAAACACAATACACAGATATACTAAAAATAAAGGTACTTTATTTTTATGACAATATGCCAAAGTATCTCAGTGAGTACCCTCAGTATGAGGATAGCAAATATACACAAGATATATGTACACAATACCAAAATATGCAGTAATAGCAATAGAAAACAGTGCAAACAATGTATAGTCACAATAGAATGCAATGGGGGCACATAGGGATTGGGGCAACACAAACCATATACTCTAGAAGTGGAATGCGAACCACGAATGGACCCCAAACCTATGTGACCTTGTAGAGGGTCGCTGGGACTGTAAGAAAACAGTGAGGGTTAGAAAAATAGACCACCCCAAGACCCTGAAAAGTGGGTGCAAAGTGCACCTAAGTTCCCCAAAGAGCACAGAAGTCGTGATAGGGGAATTCTGCAAGGAAGACCAACACCAGCAATGCAACAACGATGAATTTCCTGACGAGAGTACCTGTGGAACAAGGGGACCAAGTCCAAGAGTCACGATCAAGTCGGGAGTGGGCAGATGCCCAGGAAATGCCAGCTGTGGGTGCAAGGAAGCTGCCACTGGATGGTAGAAGCTGTCGATTCTGCAAGAACGACAAGGGCTAGAAACTTCCCCTTTGGAGGATGGATGTCCCATGTCGTGAAGAGTTGTGCAGAGGTATTTCCGTGCAGAAAGACCGCAAACAAGCCTTGCTAGCTGCAAGGGTCACGGTTAGGGTTTTTGGATGCTGCTGTGGCCCAGGAGGGACCAGGATGTTGCCAATTGCATGAGGAGACAGAGGGGGGGGGGTCCAGCAAGACAAAGAGCCCACTCAGAAGCAAGCAGAACCCGCAGAAGTGCTGGAACAGGCACTACGAAGTGGAGTGAACCGGAGCTCACCCAAAGTCACAAAAGAGGCTCCCACGATGCCGGAGGACAACTCAGGAGGTTGTACACTGCAGGTTAGAGTGCCGGGGACCCAGGCTTGGCTGTGCACAAAGGAAATCCTGGAAAAGTGCACAGGAGCCGGAGTAGGTGCAAAACACGCAGTTCCCAGCAATGCAGTGTAACATGGGGAGGCAAGGACTTACCTCCACCAAACTTGGACTGAAGAGTCACTGGACTGTGGGAGTCACTTGGACAGAGTTGCTGAGTTCAAGGGACCTCGCTTGTCGTGCTGAGAGGAGACCCAGAGGACCAGTGATGCAGTTCTTTGGTGCCTGCAGTTGCAGGGGGAAGATTCCGTCGACCCACAGGAGATTTCTTCGGAGCTTCTAGTGCCGAGAGGAGGCAGACTACCCCCACAGCATGCACCACCAGGAAAACAGTTGAGAAGGTGGCAGGATCAGCGTTACAAGGTCGCAGTAGTCGTCTTTGCTACTTTGTTGCAGTTTTGCAAGCTTCCAGCGCGGTCAGCAGTCGATTCCTTGGCAGAAGGTGAAGAGAGAGATGCAGAGGAACTCTGATGAGCTCTTGCATTCGTTATCTAAAGAATTCCCCAAAGCAGAGACCCTAAATAGCCAGAAAAGGAGGTTTGGCTACTTAGGAGAGGGGATAGGCCAGCAACACCTGAAGGAGCCTATCAGAAGGAGTCTCTGACGTCACCTGCTGGCACTGGACACTCAGAGCAGTCCAGTGTGCCAGCAGCACCTCTGTTTCCAAGATGGCAGAGGTCTGGAGCACACTGGAGGAGCTCTGGGCACCTCCCAGGGGAGGTGCAGGTCAGGGGAGTGGTCACTCCCCTTTCCTTTGTCCAGTTTCGCGCCAGAGCAGGGCTGGGGGATCCCTGAATCGGTGTAGACTGGCTTATGCAGAGATGGGCACCATCTGTGCCCATCAAAGCATTTCCAGAGGCTGGGGGAGGCTACTCCTCCCCAGCCCGACACCTTTTTCCAAAGGGAGAGGGTAAAACACCCTCTCTCTGAGGAAGTCCTTTGTTCTGCCTTCCTGGGCCAAGCCTGGCTGGACCCCAGGAGGGCAGAAACCTGTCTGAGGGGTTGGCAGCAGCAGCAGCTGCAGTGAAACCCCGGGAAAGGTAGTTTGGCAGTACCCGGATCTGAGCTAGAGACTCGGGATCATGGAATTGTCTCCACAATGCCAGAATGGCATTGGGGTGACAATTCCATGATCTTAGACATGTTACATGATCATGTTCGGAGTTACCATTGTGACGCTATACATATGTCGTGACATATGTATAGTGCACGTGTGTAATGGTGTCCCGCACTCACAAAGTCCGGGGAATTTGCCCTGGACAATGTGGGAGCACCTTGGCTAGTGCCAGGGTGCCCACACACTAAGTAACTTAGCACCCAACCTTTACCAGGTAAAGGTTAGACATATAGGTGACTTATAAGTTACTGAAGTGCAGTGGTAAATGGCTGTGAAATAACGTGGACGTTATTTCACTCAGGCTGCACTGGCAGGCCTGTGTAAGAATTGTCAGATCTCCCTATGGGTGGCACAAGAAATGCTGCAGCCCATAGGGATCTCCTGGAACCCCAATACCCTGGGTACCTCAGTACCATATACTAGGGAATTATAAGGGTGTTCCAGTATGCCAATGTAAATTGGTGAAATTGGTCACTAGCCTGTTAGTGACAATTTGGAAAGAAATTAGAGAGCATAACCACTGGGGTTCTGGATAGCAGAGCCTCAGTGAGACAGTTAGTCATAACACAGGTAACACATACAGGGCACACTTATGAGCACTGGGGCCCTGGCTGGCAGGGTCCCAGTGACACATACAACTAAAACAACATATATACAGTGAAATATGGGGGTAACATGCCAGGCAAGATGGTACTTTCCTACAGTGCGCACAACTGAAATATACCCAAGATCCTCATGGGGTACAAAATCAAAGATTTCATTGGAAAGAAGGGGATAATGGGAAAGTGAAGTCTCCAAGAATTGTTACGAAGGGTCAGTTGAAATTTGGTGCTAGAAAAAGGATTGTACGTGTGGGGGATAGTGCTTGTTAATCTACCTAAGAGATTTGGTGATCATGTTATGGACTAATTTAAAAAAAAAAAATGTATTTCACGTAAAATGTTATTTCGTATATGAGTCAGTATTTCCTGAAGGTTTATAACATGTTTGTTCTTCTTATCTCTTGTTTTTAATTTGTTAAGTTTTGATTATAAGGGGGAAATGAGTGTGTATATGCCGCATTCCCGTTCCGTGAATGTATTTCACGTAAAATGTTATTTTGTATATAAGTCAGTATTTCTTGAAGGTTTATCACATGTTTGTTCTTCTTATCTCTTGTCTTTAATTTGTTAATGTTGCGATTATAAGGGGTAAGATGTGTTGGGGTGTATCTGTGATGCCGTGTGTATATGTCACAGTCTCGTCTCGTGCTTTAGTGCTTAGAGTGCTATGGAATGAGAATGCAGGGGAGGAAGCGGGGATTCGGAGAGAGACGGTTGGCGGGTGAGGACGGAGGATGATGTACGGAAGATGAGGCTGTCAGTCCTGTTGGTCCTGAAATAAAGGCAATCAAATAAACCTACCGAGAATACTCCTTTTTAGTTTGCAAGGAGGTAACTGCAAGTAAAAGCCATACTCTGTGTAAAGTGATCTGCAGTAAAATACACGTGTACTTTTGCAAGTTAAGGCATACAGGTAAACAGTGGTTACAGATATCAACGTCAGATTTGTTACAAAAACTTTAGGAGGACAATGTAATCTGCATCCTCGGAGTTGTTTATGCACACTTTTACAAACAATACAAACTTTTATGAAAGAAACTGAACTGCGGTATGTAGTTGTTTTCTCCCAAATGAGTGGTAGAGTTCGGGCAAAGGAGAGTGGGGGGGGCAGAGGGAGGAGAACAGCACAATTCGTTAGCTGGGAGGGTCAGTATCAATGTGAGGTGGAGTCACTGCCACGAGGAATATAAGACATCCCCCTGAATGTGGGGGAGGGGATCACACACCACATGTACTCTGAGATGGGTGGTGTGGCATCTGATGTCAGTTTTAGCTTTCACCTATTTCAGGTATTTCTGCCAGTCGGGAGGTCAGACCGGTACTGAGCCCCTCGAACCAGCCTTAAGTAGTGCCTGTTGTCCAGCCAGTATACCAGAGCGCAGGTCTGACAGCCACAGACCAATGGAGGGTCAAAAGCGGACTTCCAGCACATATCTATTCTTTGTATAGCCAGAACTATGGCTAAATCAATTAATTTGTTAACAGGTTTCGGCACAGCAGTGCGGGTTGTAACACCTAGTAGGCAATGTTACCCCATCCATTGAATCGGGAAGCCCATAAGTGAAACCCCATTATTTTCCCCCAATAAGAGTCAAGTTGAGGGCAATTCCAGACCATGTGTACGAAGTCCGCTGCGCTAACCCGGCAACTGGGGCAGGTGTCCGCGACCCCTGTATAGATACGTGCCAACCACTCTGGGGTGAGGTAGGTGTGATGTAGGTAGTTGAATTGCATATATTTTAGTCTGCCATTTATGGAGATGAGTTTTGGTACTGCTATACATTGTGCTTATTGCTTGGCTGCAAGTGTAGTGTCAAGGGAGGTGTCCCAATAAGATTGAAGTGTGCAGAGGGAAATCCCTCTATCAGCACACAAGTAACTATAAAGGCATGTAACAGCCTTACGCCCCCCCATGCATCAGCAGTACCTGAAAGAAATCTGACGTCTCCGGTTCATCATGTTTTTCACCATACCTTATATATATGTTGTGTGAATGTAGCATAAATAAGGAAGGAACCCCGTGGTATTCCATAATCATCCACCAGGCTCTGAAACGGGCTCAGTATCTGATCTGTAAAAAGATCGCCCGCATCAGTGAGGCAAGCCTCTGTCCATCTGGTCGAATCTGGATGCAATTGAAGTTCTGAGCAACCTGGCAATGCCCAAAGTGATAGCTCTGTCGCATATGGGGGACAGGGGCAGTTGTTGACCATCTGTGTTCCAGCATGTCTTGGCCGCCTGCATTGGGACATTGCCTCCGTTCACGGGGACCTCAGCCTCAGAGACCAACAGCCATCTCAGCACCTGAGCTGGCATTGCCCTGCAGAACCAATGCCCTAGTTCAGACATATTCTGGCCCGCTAGCCAGTGCATGGACCACTGGTACTGGGCAGCAGCATAGTAATATTCAGAGTTCGGAGTGCCCAACACAACCCGCTCCAACGGCGCATATCCTTTGGAGAGTGCCACCTGACGTCTACCCTTGCCCCATATTAATGTGGTCAATAGTGAGCGCGTGTCTGCAAATAGTTTGTTAGGTAGCAGGGCGGGAATGGCACAGAAGACATATAGAGGCAGATTTAAGAGTGCCTAGTGCCGCCTTGTGCCACATTAGCGTTGTCTATGAGCGTAAAAATTACACAACAGCAGCACAAGATCCTTGTAAATATGTTGCATGGTAGGTTAACTTATGCAATTATCATATAGCACGATCTTTGCCAATTTACAAAGCTCTTGGTGCTTTGGGAATCACATTGCATATCCTTCTCCCTCTGTCGTGTGAGGGTAATAAGACTGCCAGTGGTGCTCAGAGGATTTGGTCTTGAGTAGAAACGATGAGAACTCATAACACAACCCAAATTACTCTTCTTAAAGCTGATGCTGCAATACCTCAGAACCATCCAGCAGCACTGAGAACTACATGCTCTGCACATGCGCAGAAGAAATGTAGCTTTCAATTCCATATTTTAGGCTAAATTATCTTCTGCGCACATAACTGCTGAGAACTGTCCCCACTCTCCATTTTATGTGTGGCGGGACAACACTTGCGCCATTTTGGCAACCTACCTCATGCACTAAGGGCATAGAAAGGCTTTGTAATTAGTTGAGATACATGAGTGAAACGGCCGAGTAATGGCTTTAACATCTTTTCTTTGCGAATTCATTATCTATTACCTTCACTGGCGACCAAATTGTGGTACTTGGAAAATGGTGTGTCGGACAGACAGCTCTTCTATTTAGGAATTTTATGAGGCGTGACCCATGCCAATGAATTGGTGCCTGCTTGGTAACATATTTTCAAAGCAGAGGTAACAGTAAAAGATCAAAAGGAAACAGTTATGAAAAAGTAAAATAAACAGATGCGAGCATCTAGGTACAGAAGAGAATAAAAAATAACGTAAAGGGCAAACTATTTAACTCGGAGAATAGCAGGGACACAAAAATAATGTGTTATAAATACCAAATGTATGTTTCGCACAGTAAAAACGAAATTGAATGAGTATTATGTCTTGATATTCGCATTTTATAAAACGTCAACAGGGATGTAATATGAAATCTGGCATATGAAAAAAGGACATTTTGAGATAACTTGCTCCACTTATGTATGATAGATACAATTTTTTCCGTCCATATCTTTCTTTCAGGAACTCGGGGAGTTGCAGTGCTCAATTACTGCAGTTAATCAAAACGCTAGAAAATGATTTGTAAATGTAAGGTCCATGAGTGGAGACAAGGAGTCTGATTCACAAAGCTACTGGCATGTGTAAGTATGGTTTACCCACACCTACACACCAAGAAGGGCAATCTAGCGATGAGAAAGGACAGATTCACAGCATCTGCTCATCATCCTGGGATTCCGGGAAATCACTTAGGCCCTCAATATGACATAGGTGGTAAATGCCACCTGTGGCCATGGCGACAGCTGGCAAAAGACCGTCGCCGTGGCTACCTACCGTCTGCCATATTATGACCGTAGCTGGAATTCCACCAGAAGGCTGGTGAAAATCCGGCTACGGTCATGGCAGTGGACAGCGGTAAGGTGGCTCTGCTGCCAGCAGCTGCGCAACGCCAGTAGACCGCTGCAGACTGTATCATGACGCATGACACGGTCTGGAGGTATTCTGCTGGCGGACGCTGCTGCTGGCAGAAGCGCCACGTCCCATCTCCTGCAAGCAGGTAATTCAGGTGCTCCCACAGGAGAGGGGGGTGTTGTGTGTGTGTGAGTGTGTGTTTGTGTGCGTGCATGCGGGTGTGGGGTGTGTGTATAATGCGTGTGCACATGAATGAATGTGAGTGTGCGTGTATGTTGTGATGTGTGAATGCGTATGTGCTTGTATGTATGTCAGTGTGTGTGGATGTGGTGTGCATGAATGTATGCATGTATGGGTGAGTGTGGGTATGCGTTGTGTATGCGTGTGTATGTTTGTGCGTGTAGGTGTGTGTATGCTGGGGGAGGGTGGGAGAGGAATCTGGGGAGGGGGAGAGGGGCAGGGGAGATCCCTATCAGTGCCAGGGATAAAGTTCCCTGCCACTGATAGTGCCTACTGCCATGGTTTTCGTGGAGGTGAAAAAGCCACGGAAACCATGGCGGTAGGGGGTGGGGGGGTCATAGTAAAGTTGGTGGCCTAGTGATGGTCGCCGGGCTGGAGTCTGTAGTCTCCAGCCCGCCGGTCGTTACCGCTGTGGCGGTCGGTGTGGTACATTGGCGGTTTGTCATTATATGGCGGTATGTACCGCCAGCCTGTT